>NC_089235.1:1518333-1839166 GCF_963924675.1 Phocoena phocoena
CAGGTGGGTTTTAACCACTGCGCCACCAGGGAAGCCCTCTTGGAATTCTTTTAATTTGCAGGGTTGTCATACTCTCTCCATCATAATATGTCTTATTTTTAAGTATTTTATCCTTGTTTTCTTCACTGGATGGTAGATATTTGTATATTTTGTTGTTTATCACAAATAACCAGCTTGCATTAGGATTTTTAGTCTTACCCTTTCTATGGTGATCTTGAATTCAGAAATATTTTCACTCGTATTAATTATTGTTTTGATTTCCTTGTATTTATTTTGTTGTTCTGTTATTTTAAAAAATTCTTCTGTTGGCACTTAGCTTATTTATTTTCATTCCATAAGAAAATTTTAAATATGGTATTTTAAAAAAATTAATTTATTTATTTATGCCTGCATTGGGTCTTCTTTGCTGTGAGCAACTGTGTAACATATTGCTTTCATTTTTCTCTTGCCGCATAAACGTTACCACAAGTTTGGCAGCTAGAGCAACACAAACTTAGGACGTCCCAGTTTTCTGGGGCAGGGGTCTCGGCAGCTTGGCAGGTCCAGTGTCAGGGTCTCACAGGTGGGCCATCTGCACTTCTGGAATCCTCCAAGCTGATGGAGACGCTTGGCAGAACTAGGTTCCTGTGGCTACAGGACGGCGGGGCCCCGTCCTGAAGCCACCTGTAGGCTGTGGCTCCATTTCCTCGTCCCTGGCTCCTGACAGCCCGTGAGCCTCACCCGCTTTGGGCCCCATGCTCCGCACCCCGGGCGAGCGGACACAAGAGTCCTCACTCAGTCCCGCCCTCATCACAACAAGGCCCTGGTCCCGGCTCTCTGAGGCTCTTTCCCACCAGCTGGGGACGCTTGTCCCGTTGAGAAAGGCTCTTGATGACCAAAGGCTCGATGACGTGGGTGACTGATAAACCTTTTCCTACCCTCGTGGTGGGTGTCACCTTGTGGCTGGTGGGGGCTCCATCCTACTGGTCCAGGTGGTGGCAGAGGGCGCCGTTAGCAGGTTGCTGAGTCAATGACCACTGCTGGTTTTTTCTGCTCCTGCTTTGGCAGCGGACAGGCTCTGCCGTCTAAAGTGATTTGTGCCTTGAGCGGGCAGTGCTGCGTTGGTCCAGCCCTTCCAAACCCCTATCGTAGCTTTAGCCCACTTATGATGGGGCTTCAGTAATTCACTGGGATTTAGGGACAGAAGTATGGAACCAGGACCCTCCTCCAAGAAGCCCTGAGTCACGTCTCCTGGTCTAGAACTGTCTGTGTGTCTGTGATGCTTGATTTCACGTGCAATTTGACTGGGATGTGGGGTAGTTTGCGGTTACACGTTATTTGGTCAAACATTATTCTGGCTGATCCGTGAGGGTGTTTCTGGATGAGATGAACATTTTAATTGATAGACTGAGTAAAGCATTTGCCTCTCCCCCATGTGTGTGGCCTCACCTAACACACTGAGGGCCTGAGTGGAACAGAGGACCGAGGAAGAAAGAATCCTCTCCCCTCCTGCCCTGACCTCAGACGCTGGTCTTCTCCTGCCTTCAGACTCTGACTCACATGGAAATGTATGCCGTGGCCTCTGGGGCCTCCAGCCGACCCACCTGCAGGTCCTGGGACTTCTCAGCCTCCACATCCAGGGGGCCAGTTCCTTATTATAAGGAAATAGATGTTAAAAATCCTTTGCTTCTTCTTTTTTGGCTGCGTTGGGTCTTAGCTGAGACATGCAGGATGTTCGTTGAGGCATGTAGGATCTTTCCATTGCGGTCCATGGGCTCCTCTGTAGTTGCAGCACGTGGGCTCAGTAGCTGTGGCGCACAGGCTTTGTTGCCCCTCAGCATGCAGGATCTTAGTTCCCTGACCAGGGATCGAACCCATGTCCCCTGCATTGGAAGGTGGATTCTCTACCTCTGGACCAACAGGGAAGTCCCATAAACCCTTTGCTTCTGTTTCTCTGCGGAGCTCTGACCAGTACATGACTCTCAGCAGACTCAGGGGAAAACTCTTACTGTGTGACCAGCTGCTTGTGTGTCTTAACCGGGTGTTGGCCCGTCCACAGTGAGCAGGGGACAGACTACGCTCTGTGGAAGGTCCTGGGGGTGGCTTGTGAAACAGCGGTCTTGCTGGGACCCTAAATGCCTCTGCAGCGGCCTGTGCCTGGGTCCTGACCCTCAGGGTTACAGGGTCACAGAAACACCCTTGGCATATCCCGTGGCGCAGCAAAGGGGTTCATTCAAGGCTGACTCAAGCCCAGGGTCCTTTAACCCTATAAAGGACCCACTGCCTCTGGGGACACGTCTAACCCTGGGGACACTCATTTGAGGTTCTGGTTGAGTAGAGAGAAATCCTCCTGAAATATACGAGTAACAACAACAACCGAAAAATTTTAAAGGGAAGAAAGAGCCGTGAAAGAACGCGAGACACCTGGGTTCAGCAAGGAGAGCGAAATACTGAAACAGGTCCACATTTTGACTCAGTTAAAAACACAAAACTTATTAAAAGTCTTTGCTGAGAAGATCAAAAGCCTCTTCCGGGCTCCTCCGCCCCGCCCCCCGTGACGCCGATTCTGAATGAGATTTAATACGTGGTCCGACGCATCCAGCCTTCTTTCTGGGTCCACTTCAGTGCTCAGACTTACGGCGCTCCCTATAACTTTAGGGGAGCTCCTGAATATAAAGTAGAAGACAAAGAGGATGTTCATCTTAACCGTCGGGACTGTCCCCGTGGCTATGACATGCATGCCCCTGAAATCCCCCGCAGTGGGCATGGATGCTCCCATGCAGTGAGTAACGAATAAAAATTAAACTAAGTCTTTGTCTGGAAAGAACACAGGCGCCTTACAGCGGCGCACCGTAACCTCAGCACTGCAGCCCCTCGGGAAGGCCTCGAACACAGTGTTATTGAACCACTGACTCGAGTCCATCAGCGAGGGAAGATGTTCTGCTCTCAATGCCTCTCTCAGCCTCCCAGAGGCAGCCGCCTTCACCACTGAGCACACCTGCGTGGTACCCACGGGAGCCCCCAGCTGGCACGGTGTTGCAGCAAGGTCCTACCTGCATCCACTGTTCAGACAAACAAATAAAAGGAGCTCATTGTCACTGTGAAGTGCCCTTTGTAACAGATCTTTGTTTTCTTATTTCCAATCCTGAATTCAATCACTTATTTTATTAAGGTTGCAATACCTGTAGTTTGTTTTCATTTGTCTGGAAAGTTTTTTGTGCAAACCTTTTGAGTTTCTTTGTTTTATCTACCACTTAAAGTTAGATTTTACTTTGAATTCCAATGTGTCTTGTAGCATATGAGCTTAGCCTATTTACATTTTTTTTTTTTTTGCGGTACGCGGGCCTCTCACTGCTGCGGCCTCTCCCACTGCGGAGCACAGGCTCCGGACACGCAGGCTCAGCGGCCATGGCTCATGGGCCCAGCCGCCCCGCGGCATGTGGGATCTTCCCGGACCGGGGCACGAACCCGTGTCCCCCGCATCGGCAGGCGGACTCTCAACCACTGCGCCACCAGGGAAGCCCTACATTTGTTTATATACAGTAGATAGTTCGATGTTATTTCTTAGCTCACATGTTGGGCTGTGACTCCTACTTTCATAGATTTTAAAATAAATTTTACATCAGTGGCTCACTGGATTTTCTTCCGTAAAATTCTGCTCTGTAACACTCCTTGCTCTAACGGTTAGCTAAGGCAATCACAACTTTTACTGACGCTGTTTAGATAATACCTATTTGTTTTCTACTCTGTACAATGATGGAACTCATATAAATCTTCCTTAGTTAAAACCCTTGGGGCCACATGTTCAGAATTCAACATTTTTAGAATTTTAGAATGATGGCATAATGCTTACCTATGCATCATATACCAACATACAGAACTGAGCATGTTAATATTACAGCACGATCACACAGTGCAGAAAAAATGAGATTATAAATAGCATCCCATTCAGATCAAGTTTTGAACTGAATGATTATCTAAATAAGTTAGTATCTTGAGAACCAGGAATTAAGAACTTCAGAAAAAGGATTGTAGACCTTTGTACAATATCTTCTGTTCTTCCCACCAAATGCATTTAACTGATTATGCTATTTTTCTTTGGTTTATCTTTATAATGTCAAATACACCTATATTTCTACCGTAGGCTTAGCAGCATTTAACTATATCTCTGTCAGTCAGCTATTTTTAAACATTGAGAAAACCAGAGCTATACAGAAATTCCTACATTCTTTCTCTTTCCAATTTTAGCCATTTTATATCATTTCTACATTGCTAAGATTACAATTTTTACTTTTTTTTTTTTCTGTAACCATAATTACCATATTTATTTCAGACTTTAGTCAAACAATTCACGTACTCAATTCTCAATGCTGGAATTTTGCCCTAATAACTTAATTCACTAATTGGTTGGCTGAGGTTCGTTCTCTGATAGTTTCCTGAAGATTGACTTGTAGGAAAAATGTTCCCTGGGCACTCGCACGCTTGTTTTTAACTCCGACTTCGTGCTTCCACTATCGTTTGGCTGTGCTTGGAATTCTGGGACCATTTTCCTTTCCCTGAGGACTCTGACCATTGCTCTGAGGTGGCCTAGGCTTGAAGAATGTATGTATAGCTGAATCCTGCCTGTCTCTTTCTTTATAGGGAGGGTAACATTTTATGTAACTGTTCAAATCACTGTTTTTAAGTAAATTCATGAAGATATTTTTACTGTTGCTTGTTTTGTGTCATTTTACCCTCCTACATACACAGGGTTTATTTTAAATGTAAAGATTCCGGTAGTTCTTTACATCTGGAGATTGTTTTCTCATGGTTTATGAAATCGTGTTTTTGTTTCATTGTTCTAGTTCTTTCCTTGGACACACATGGATATTTGAGTTCCATTTTCCCCATTATTTTCATATCTTCTCATAATGCTTTTCCAAGATCAAAATATAACTTATATACCCTAAAATCTTCCCTTTTAAATTGTACAGTGAATTTTAGTATATTGACAAAGTTGTGTGACCATCACCACTCCCTAGTTCTAATTTCATCACCCCCAAAATAAACCCCATACACGTTAGCACTCATCTCTCCTCACCCCGTCCACCCAGACCTTGGTACCTACAAATCTACCCTCTGTCTCGATGGATTTGCTTATTGGGGACATTATAAATGAGGAATACAATATTTGAACTTTTGTGTCTAGCTTCTTTTACTTAACACGATGCTTTAAAGATTCTTCTATATGGTTAGATGTATTTGTACTTTCTTCCTTTTTATGGCTGAATGTTACTCTATTTATGGATGGACATACCAGTTTGTTTATTCATTCATTTGGGCTGTTTGCACTTTTTGATTATAAAAACACTACTATGAACATGCATGTACATATTTTTGTGCAAACATATGTTTTCATTTCTCTTGGTCACATACCTAGGAATAGAATTGCTGGATCATATAATAACCCCATGTGAAGTGGTATCTCATTATAGTTTTGATTTGCATTTCCCTAAAGACTAATGATGTTGACCATCTATTCACATGCTTATTGGCCATTTTTGTATTGTTTTTGGAGAAATTTCTATTTAAATTCTTTATACGCTTTTAATTGGGTTGTCTTTTTTTATTGCTGAGTTGTAGCGTCCTTTATATTTTTTGGTTACTAAGATTTGCAAATATATTCTCCCATTCTGTAGGTTGTCTTTTTACTTTGCTGATAATATCCTTTGAAGCACAAAAGTTTTATTTTAATAAAGTCCAATTTATCTTTAAAATGTTTTCTTGTTGCTAGTGGTTTTGGTGTCACATGTAAGAGATCATTGCATGATGAAGATTTATACCTGTGCTTCTTCTAAGAGCTGTGTGTCTTCTCAGGTCTTTCCTGGGCATGTGCTCTTATACACACAGCCTTCTAACCTCCCAGGGACATAGCAAAGCTTTTCAAACATCTATAAACCCCTCTTTCCCCAGCTTTTCCTTTTAAGTTTTTTGGTGTTACTCTATGTTTCCCCCAACTATTATTCCCTGCCTCTGGTGGCTGCAATATTAAACAATTGCTTCTGATTCTTTTTGTCAAACAGCTCCAAGGAAACTACTTCACACTGGGTGACGTCCTGCAGGGCAAGCTCTGAATCAGATCAACAGCCTTGGAAGTAGGGTCCTCCAGAGAACCATCAGAAAATTAAAATAATCCCAATTCTTTGGAAGTTCAGCTTTGAAGGAGCTCAAAGTCTGTTGTATCTTCTTTAGTCACTGCAAGGTTGATGGTTTTCCCCATGATGGCAGGTGTTTTCAAGGCTCGTAAGGAATCTGGGAGAGGAATATGGGAATAAACTTCCACAAGTTCACATTCTTACCAATATTAAGCCTTTCTTTAAAAAAAATAAATGTTTTAGAGCGTTGCAAGCCTTTGGTTAATTTGCAAAGTTCTGAAAAAGTTGATCTGACCACTTTTGTGATTTTCCCATTGCTTTCACGAAAGTGAGTATTTTTGGAACTCCCTAATCTGCCATTTTCACTGGCCTCACTTTGTACATTGTTCCATGTAATGTTTGTTGCCATTTCTTTTGCTTGCTTCTCTTTTTCTTCCCCTCCATGTTTTCTGCTGTTTTTGTCATTTTTACTCTCCTTTAAGCTGTAACTAATTTGGTCTTGATTACCATAATGATTTTAATTTTTTCTTTCACCTGTGTTGATTTTGTTTCATCTCTTTTGTTAAATCTCTTAGCATCCTCAGCTCTTTTATCTGCTTTATGATGCTGCTATGGAGGACATATTTTCTTTTCTTTCTTTTTTCTTTCCTTTCCTCTTTCTTCTTTCTTTCACTTTTATTCATGTCAATAGATTTGGTCAAAAATTCCATCTGCTCTTTGGTGACATTGTGGCCATTGTTGTATACTCTCAGACTACAATTTGTTTACAATACTCCTTGATTTCTTGTAGAAGATTTCAGATATTTTGAGCTTTGCTCCTTTATATATTCTTACTCACTTTTGAACAAAGTAAGTTATTTCTAAACAAGTTTTTTTGGTTCATTTTGGGGGGCTTTTGGGCAAGAGCTTCATGTGTGAATTGTGTGCTCTAGGCAAACAGGAATTCTCCTTTATTCACCAGGTTTCGGATATGTGCGTGTGAGTCCTTAAAGCCATATTCTCCAACTTAAAATTCTCCCTGCAGTGCTGTTTGCAATACAAAGTATCTCTCCTCCACCCATGTTGTACCAACATATTGTTCTTTCAAAATATGGCCTTTCCAAGCGATCTTTCCTTTGTCTGTCTCTGCTTTTTGAGACTCTGCACTAAAGATCAGGGACCTAATCCTTAACAGCCTCACGTCTGTGACAGTTATTACTACAGTCAACATTTGCTGCTCTTGGACCCCAGGCTGCAACATTTCCCAGGCACAGAGGTGATCAGTTGACTTTTTCTGAAATTCCTGGCACTCCTCTGAGTGTCTCCATGCACTTCTATTTCATCTTCACTCGTTTTTACTTTTTACCTTTCTTTCCTCGTTTTTTGTGGTCCCTGTGTTAAAAAGTCTCTTAATTTTACTGGAGACTACTTATTCAGTTCTGTTGTTTCTCTGTCCTGTTTACCTTAGACAAATCCTGGGAGGACTATTGTAAGAGCATGACGTCATGTTGCCACATTAAAACCAGCATTTCCATTCCCAGCTCATCTTAACTTCATATACAACTGGAACAAGGATAATTAATTTTAGAATTTGCAATAAACATATGTATTTGCAATAAACATATGCAAGTCATCACACTAGAATGCGTGCTTAGAATACGGTTCACCACAGGATTAATTAATTGGAATTATTGGCTTAAAATATTTTGCTAGGTCCCTTAGGACCAATGATAATTATTTATATAACATCTTTTCCAGGATAGAAGTTAAGGTTGCAATTAGACATTAAGTGTTTTACATGAAGATAAAACATATACATCTAAGCTTTGGATTTATAAATCTACAAATTCAGAATGCAGGGGTTGAATTTTCACCTTTAACATAATCTGCGTAACTTGGAAGAATTTTCTGAACTTTAAATCTCACTTCTCTAATCTTCAGGATAGGAATAATTAAAAACAAACACCAAAACTATCATTTGGGTTTATTGTAATGATGTAATGAAATAGTGTACATAAAGCTTCCAACACAGTGGCTGGCATGTAATAAATACTTCATGCATGTTAGTTGCTTTATAGTTAGCTATTTTAATATACGTAGAACATACATAATAAGAGCATGTTCTAACCAAGTGGATTAATTAGCTAAAGAGATTTTTAGGTATAGAGTTTTCTATTTTTTTAATGGAAATATTTTTTAAATGTCATAAAATATTCTGAATATTTGAAGGAAGGCAATAGTGCTTTATTTCTTGCAGAGGCATTGCTCATACATCCTTTGATCTCCATAGCAACCCAATGAGGTACGCAGATCAGATGCGAAGAGAAACAGTAGGAATACTAATATATTTCCCCATTTCTCTGCATAAAGCAGCTTGTGCTGACGAGCCCTTACCGACATCACCTGAAGCTGGAGTCAACGTGGTGAAGAGGATATTCTTGCTTTGGAGGCAGACAGACCCAGACCTGGAGTTTTCAGTCGTAGCTACGAGACCTTCAGCAGGTTCCCTGACACTTCTCCAGTGGTAACAAGACCATCTCATCCCAAAGGTTGTTCTGGAGATTGAGAAAACTATCAGTTACTTCCCCTTATTCCTCTGTGTCTTGAGCTGTTGATGGCTCCAAGGCAAACACATTTAAGTGACAATGTTCTTTACTGCCTCTAAGACTAGAGAAGCCATAGTTGAAGTGATTAGACGGATAGTGTCAGAGAATGTTAAGAGTAGTTCAGTACTTTTTAAATGTTATTGGTAATGAAGCCTGGGAGCTTCCTGAAGGGTGTTCACTGTTTCATGCCACTCTCAAGAGCTGGGTGGTGTCTAGTGAATGCTGTGGAATTAATACACTTGTGTGTAAGGGCCAAGGTTCGCTCAAGGTCATGACTAGGTTGAGGAAGCACAACTCCCAGGTGCTGCTGCATAGACGTTGAGTCTGGTGGGTGGTGGGTTTCACCTTGGAATAGCTGTTGGTTACTTCTGTGTGGGCGTGGGGAGGAAGGAGGGATTTCCTGGGCTTGTTTCCTATGGCTCCCTGACTAATTACTGCAAACTGGTGGTTTAAAACAACACAGACTTAGGGCTTCCCTGGTGGCGCAGTGGTTGAGAGTCCGCCTGCCGATGCAGGGGGCACGGGTTCGTGCCCCGGTCCGGGAAGATCCCACGTGCCGCGGAGCGGCTGGGCCCGTGAGCCATGGCCGCTGAGCCTGCGCGTCCGGAGCCTGTGCTCCGCAACGGGAGAGGCCACAGCAGTGAGAGGCCCGCGTACCGCAAAAATAAAAACAACAACAACAACAACAAAAGACACACAGACTTATACACTTATGGTTCTAGGGGTCAGAGGTCCAGAGCTAAACTCAAGAGGCTGGCAGGACTGTATTCCTTCTGGAGGCTCTGGGGAAGAATGGGTTCCTTGCCCTTTCAGCTCCTAGAGGCGCCTCCATGCCTCAGCCCTGGCCGCCCTTCCCTGTGTCCAAACACAGCAGCAACGGGTTGAGGACTCACTAGGTATCATCTGCTCGCCCTCTCTGCGTTCCGCTTCCAAGCACCAGGACCCTTGTGATCACGTGAGAACCACGCGAACAATCCAGGACATTTTCCCATCTCCAGGTATTTAACTGAATCACATCTGCAACGTCTCTTTCTGCCATTAAAGTCACCTATTTGCAGGCCCCAGGGATCAGGATGTGAAGATCTTTAGGGGTCATCATCCTGCCTACCACAGAGCTCGCTGGCAAAGATGAATTACCTTAGAACACAGTCTGGGAGCAAGGTTAGGGCATTTCTGGCTCAACGGCAGGTACGACCAGCTGCCTCCCACTGCTTCTGGGAGACCCTCATTTACTTTCCTCCAAACAAAAGCTGCCCTGATCAAGCTCTGAACCTCCTCATACACTTAAGAATCTGTGCTCGTGACACCCCTCACGTGCCAATGTATTTCTTCTAGTGGCCCAGGTTTAGCAAGTGGTTTATACTTAAAGGGAGTTTAAAGGCAGTTGGAAGCAATTACCTCCTTGCAGTACTTTTCAGGAATATAATACCTTGAAAAAAGAGGGGAGGGGTGGTTCTAGGGAAAAGAATGGTCTTTTAGGGCAGAGTCCTCTGTGGTGTGGTCTACCTTTTACTGTAATAAGCGTCTCTCACCGAGTTCTGGATGGCTTGTCAATTGCCCTGTAAATTTAGCAACTTGCAGACTGCCAATCCCCCACAGAAAACTGTCAATCAAGACAAGTGTGCCAGCTGTGCTTCTACATGCCTCCTTCTCAGGTTGGCACTTCCTGGTGATTAAACATGGTCAGAGCTGAGGATCTCTCAGCACTGAGTGTTCCAGTAACCGGGTAGGAAGCAAGCACTTTCAGGATTCCTGGGAGAGTCTAAGACCCGGCATCAGCTTCTCTGCATGAAAAGCTGTCCAGAGCACACAGTTAAAGTACCATGTTTTCCTTTCTGTGCATCTGCCTGAGACCCTTTCAACCTCCTTCCTACTCGTATTTCATTTCGTATGTATGTAGCACCCATGTATGTATATGTGTATTTCACTGAGTCTGCTCAGACCTGCTCTCTCTCTCTCTCTCTCACACACACACACACACACACACACACACAGCCATTCTCTCTCACTTTAAAAAGCAGTGCTTTTAAGGTCTCACTCCTTTTGCTTTACATCATAAGAAAACAAGGTCAGGTTCAAGTTCCTGTGGACTTATGTCAGGATCAACTCCAAGAATTCAAGGAGATTGGAGTTTAAGGCAGTTGGTTTGGGTGCAGATAGTAAATTCTCTATGAGGCTAGTAATCATGTTTGTTTGTTTAGCGTCAGAGAGTAAAGGAGTCAAGAGAAAACCAAACTGCTTTCCAGCGAGTAAGTTAACCCAACGGTTCTGCTTAATCTATCAAGGAAGACAAACTGTCTTACTCTGACCTGTTGCTTCTTTTTGCCCAAATGAGTTAACAATCCAATTACAAATCACCTGAGGTCGGCTTAAACGTGCTTTGCAAATGAGGTCAACACACGTTCGGTTTTGGGGGCGTTACAGGTACTCATTACGTCCAGATGGCTTTAGACTATATCAACTGCTAACCTGTTTTATCTTAACCAGCCTTAAAATGATTAAAAGGAAATTTTCAAGGAATCTAAGAAAACCAAACTAAAAAGCAGAGTGTAAAATGGTGGTTACAGGGAGTTGTAGCTGGGGCAAGAGGAGAGATGCTTTTAAGAGGACAAACCTGCAATGGGTAGTAAATAAGCCCTAGACACCTCGTGCACAGTGTGGTGAATACAGACAGCAGTGCTGTAGTATAATCATCAGCCTTGCCAAGCGAACAGACCTTAATTGTTCCCACCGCAAAAGAACTGATAATTAAGTAACTTGATAGAAGTACTAATTACCGCTACAGTGGTGATCATACTATTCTATATATATGTATCAATCAACGTGGTATGCACCTTAAACTTACCCAACATTTTACGTCAAATGTATTTCAATAAAAAACAAATTGAAAAACTGTCAAGTCATTTTTTCAATTTTTCCTTCCTTCCAGCAGAATTTATTTCCCTTTTTATAAAAACCTGAAAATTCCCCTTGTCTTTTCTTTTTCTTCATTCCTTCCTCCCTCCTTCCCTCCCTTTCTTTCTTTCTCTTTCCTTCTTTCTTTCTCTCCTTCTCTCTTCCTTTCTTCCTTTCTCCCTTTCTTTCTACCTTCCTTCCTTCCTTCCTTCTTTCTTTCTCTCTCTCTTTCCCTCCCTCCCTCCCTCCCTCCCTCCCTCCCTTTCTCTCCTTCTCTCTTCCTTTCTTTTTTTTTTTTTTTTTTTTTTTTTTTTTTTTTTGGTACACGGGCCTCTCACTGTTGTGGCCTCTCCCGTTGCGGAGCGCAGGCTCTGGACGCGCAGGCCCAGTGGCCATGGCTCACGAGCCCAGCCGTTCCGCGGCACGTGGGATCTTCCCGGACCGGGGCACGAACCCGTGTCCCCTGCATCGGCAGGCAGACTCTCAACCACTGCGCCACCAGGGAAGCCCCTCTCTTCCTTTCTCCCTTCCTTCCTTCCTTTCTTTCTCTCTCTCTTTCCCTCCCTCCCTCCATTCCTCCCTCCCCCTCTTTCTTTCTTTCTCTCTCTCCTTCTCTCTTCCTTTCTCCCTTTCTTTCTACCTTCCTTCCTTCCTTCCTTTCTTTCTCTCTCTCTTTCCCTCCCTCCCTCCCTCCCTCCCTCTCTCTCTTTCTTTACCACCTACTCTGAGACGTGCACTGCATTAGCTTCTGAGAATAGAGAACTGAAGGTACAACTTCAGGCTTTCAGGAGCTCCTATTCCAACTCTCAGTGGAGACAAATGTCGAAAAACTAACTCAGGATATGGTGGTTAATTTTACATGTGAACTTGACAGGATCACAGCTATTTGGCTAAACAGTATTTCTGAGTGTGTCTGTGTCCTGGATGACACTGGCGTTTGCATTGGTGGGCTAAGTAAAAGTTTGCCTTCTCAGCAAGGGTGGGCCTCGTCCAATCTGCTGAAGGCCCGAATGGAACGAAAAGACAGAGGAAGGGAGAATTCGGCCTTTACTTACTGACTGTGAAGCTGCCATTGGTGCCCCTGGATTCCAGGCCTTTGGACTCAAAATGGATTACACTCTGGCTTTCCTGGGTCACCAGCTTGCAGAAAGCAGACTGTGGGACTGCTTACCCTCCATAATTGCAAGAGCCAATTCCTTATAATAAACCTCTTCACAATCAATCAATCAATCAATCTATCTATCCTAGAGCAGTAGGAATAAATCAAAGACCCTCCTTGAGTTTCAACCTGCACAGAACATCTTCTCATGTTGTCTTCACATCTCAGGTCTTGCTTCTCAGTGTGGAGGCTTGGCCTCTTCTGTTTCCTCCTCTGAGGGAAGCCATTCTTCAGTCTGTCCCCACCTGCCTGTTCTTTACACCTGTTCCCATGGGTCCACCCCCTCTGTCTGGATTCTGTAATCGGAGCAGCACTTTTCCAAACTTCTCTGGGACAAGACAGTTGACGGAGGGCTTTGACCTTCCGAACAAGGTCCCAGTGGGATGCTTCTTTCAGCAGGAGGGGACACACCACTTCCTTAGCTCCTGGCAGGGAATAAATGGAGTAAATGCATTTACACATGTTCCCTACATGCCAGTCTGAGTATCATTGCTGATCTGCAGACACAGGACAGTCCACACACAGATTATTAAAGGAAAAATTTCCTGAATAATCTTCAGAGATTCCAAGGCTCTATGTATAAAATAAACAACAAAGACCTACTGTATAGCACAGGGAACTATATTCAATATCTTATAATAACTCATAATGGAAAAGAAACTGAAACATCACTTTGCTGTATACCTGAAACTAACACAACATTGTAGAGAAGCTATTCTTCCATTTAAAACGTATGTGAAAAAATATTTTCATTCAGAGTATAACACTTGCTACTCCTTTCTTGCTTCCAGACAAGGACCTGAACCACTTGGCTGCGTGAGAAACAAGACCTAAAACCTTCCTTTGTGAGCTGATTAAAGCACCTCTGCCTGGGGAGCATCTTTAATTTCACAAAGACCCGGTAGAAGCTCAGAAAGTTCAGTTTTTCCTGAGGTGGGAGCCCGCCCACCTTCTCTATCAGGTTATGTCATTTTCATTTCTTCCCCTCTCTAGGCCGGAGAGTCTGGAAGCTAAAAGGGTTAATAATACCACTGCCCAGATTCAACCTCCAGAAGCCAGGTAGAGGAGGTGGTAAAATGGTGATTTTCTTTATTTTAATGTAATTGAAACACTTGATGTTACTAGTTTGTTTGAACTTTTCCAGACCGTTTACAAATAAACACTTTTTCTTTGGCAATGAATCTTGGAATAATTATACATTTCATCACTCTTATGCATTGCACTCGGTGGGGTACCACTTTTATAGGATATAATATGAAGGATGACTCCTGCAGTTCCTGCATGTATTATATTGTGTAATCATTTATTTAAACATATTCATGTAGTTAAAAATGTATATTTAAAACATAAATAAGTACCAATGGCAACATTCCTGGGGACATTTGTTTGGCATTAACATTTAATAGTCTTCGGGGTTTTATTTCAGGTTTTTCTGTTTACTCTGATTTGTTTGTGTGCTAAAACTCCAAATATTTCATAAAAGCATTGATCATGGGCCCTACTTCAGCTATTTTCAATATTTTAAAAATTACAGAATATGCTCAAGCCAAAAGCTCATTTGATATCTAGAGTTTGTATATTTGCCAAAAATAACAGCAGATATGATCAGCTAGGTTGGAGAAGCTCTGGAAAAGATGAAGCCACCAAGCACAGATGAATCGTTAAGGGCAGTTTACGATACAAGATTGTTTGATACCACAAGTTTTTAAAAAATGGACGTAAGGGCAGAAGCTGTGTTTTGTTAACTTTCGTTAAGATGTTGCACTAGTCCTTGAACTTTTCGGGTCCACATTCCCCATTTGGTAAAAGGCAGAGTTCACGTTTTAATCTCCAGTGTCTCTTTTATTCTTAGCTTCTCAGGGTCGTGGGTAGCTCTCCTGGGTGGGGAGCTTTGTGGAGATAGCCTGGTGTAGCACATGGGAGCAGAGGCACTGGGACCCTCTCTCTGGGAAGAACCGGGATGGAGAAAGGGGTTAGGGAGGAAGGGTTGTAGATGCAAAGGAGTGGACGTGTTAGGAGTCAAAGCACTGACCAGACATGGGCAGAAGTATACAGGGAGAGAAGGGACCCAGTAACTGAAATCCATTTCTGAGGTAGGAATTAAATAAGAGACATGAAGGAATCAGTGTACAAGGTTCAAGTTAATTGTAGCGCAGTTTTGACTTGGAGCTGAGCCCTTGAGTAACTATCTCATAGTGACTTCAGATGCAGAAATGAAAGGTTGGCACATAAATTTCAAAGTATTTAAGAATCACAAAGACTACTTATTAATAGAGGATATTTCAGGATCCCAGGACCAGGGATTTGGATTCAGCAGACCCAGGGTTAGACTCAGGGATCTTTTCACATGACATCACATAGTATTATATGCTGAGTTTGGAGCGAGGAAATTGGAGGAACCATGAGGGCTGACTTATGGGAGTAGGAAATGTCCTTTGACCCAAGCTGCTGAAGTGTTACTCACGGTTGTGATCATTACCTTTAGTATTTAATGACACATACTCGATTCTGTCCATATACACGTAGCTCTGTAATAGTCTCTGTACTTCTTTAAAAGATGTTAACATTGTCTACAAGTTGGAATGGGGAGATATTTCATAAAGGTAAAGCAAAAATCAAATCATTATTTTAATATCCTTTGACAAAGTCTCACATATCAAAATGACATTATTCTCTCAAACTTTGTAACTAAATTAGCATGAACCAGTGTCACTGAGACACCTGTAGATACTCCTCACTGTTTCAATACCATTCTTCATCTTGTTCTTAGAATGCATTGTTACTGGAGCGTTTACTAAAGAGCTGCCATACTCGTGTGTATCTCTGAAATGACTTCATTTTTATGAAATAGTTATTTCTGGAATTAAAATCATGCCAAATAAAGTAAGAGATAACCTCAAATGACTTCAGAATTCAGCTGGTCCAATTTAGCAAATGTGAGTTGATTTCTAACAGTTTAAGGGAAAGATGTGCTAAACACAAAACAAAACACACTGCTGGGCTCAAGTGCCCTCCTTCTTATCCTCTAGCTCAGAGAGTGAACCATAAAAGTATCGCTTCCACCGCTGACTTGAAGAATGCAAGGCTGGTGATGCCTGGCACGTCCTATTCAATTTCCTGTACGTCTCCTGCAAAAGTTAGGTGAGTCCCGGTGAAAGATTGAACAGTTGCCGTAGTCGAAGCCACTGCAGGAAGGCACTGTGCCACTGAGGGAGCCTCTGATTTGTGCTACTGATCTGGCCATCTTCTCGGTACTCATTACCAACAGTAACGTTGATCAAGCGCAGTTTTCCCCTGAGAAGGGTAAACATTCTGTTACATAGGCTGAAGGTATGTCGATCGTTCTGACGTCCACAGGAAGCCCTGCTGGTTCATGGACATTTTGCTAAATGGACATGGTGAGCAGGAAGTGTTAGGTCCTGTGAACGCCTCAGAAAGCATGCAGCAAACCCCACTAAGATGCAAACACTTCATTAGTGAAGATTAGAAACCCAAAGATCTTAGGCAATTTAGGATAACCCTCTGAGGCAGGGGACGGCAAATCACAGCTCACGGGCAAGACTCTTATTTGGTGAATAAAGTTTTATTGGAACACAGCCATGCTCATTGACACATTATCTATGGCTCCTTTCAAGCTGTAAGAGCAGAGTTAAATAGTCGTGGCAGAGAACCCATAGCTCACAATAGTAAAATACGTACTATGTGGTTCTGTAAGAAAAAAATTTGCTCGACCTTCCTATAAGATAAATGACAGCTAGTTGTACCTGACACCCGCATTGGTGTGAAAAATTCAAAGCTTCTTTGGAATTTAGAGGTAGCATACAATGCATTTGGGAACATGGCTCTGATCTGTTTGTCAGAAGATATAAAAAGATTCAAGTTTTAGGAGGAGCTCAAGACAAGAATGGGCCCTATAGCAGGTCTGGGTTGCAATGCAAACTCTTCTGCCCCTTGGGTCATGAGAGTAGGCAGAAGACCCAAAGGTAAATCTAGAAATTCACCTTTGATGGATAGTGACGCTTTGTGCAGCTCTGATAGAACAATTAGCGGGAGTTCCGGAGCTTTTTCAAAAGTAGCTGTTGCCACCATGCTACCGAAACTCGTGGAGACTGAAACATGGCTGGGTAACCCAAGGAGAAGTGCAGGTAGAGCTAACCCTCATGAACCGGATATTATCAGATCCAACGATCCATAAGCTTGAGTAGGTGCGGCGATAATCCATCACATGACGGATTAGGAATATTGGTGTCAGGCCCATGTGGATCTAGTGCTACGTTTCCTCTGATGTACTTTCAAATCATAACCATAGCAACAGACAACTATCAACTGTATTTCCATATACAGGAAATGAACAATCTGAAAATGAAATTAAGTAAACAATTTGGGGACGGGGCCACGGAAAATAACAAACACGTCTTATAATAAGTATGAGGAGAAAAGAATACATTACTCTCAAAATCTTTTGGACAAAAAAAAATTCCTTGAGGAAGAGGCACCTGCAGATGCTTTTTTGTTGTGGTGGTGCTTTGTTAGCTCTACTGAAAGCTGAGAAAATTCACACGATGCCTATAAAAGAGCTGAGAAATGAGAAACGGCTTTCTTTGAAATAAAATTTAGGTGTCAAGATTTAGACGTGATGAGTGGAAGTCATGTTTATTTGGACCTTTGCCGGGAAGGAAGAAACACTGCTAAGGTGAAATGGTTGAACATCGATTCTCCAAATCCAGGCACTTTTTGAGTAAAAAATTTTAAAGATAATATGAACAGATAATTGGGGATCAATAGTTATATCATTTGTTTCCGATTACATCTTGCAAAAATGGTGTTCCAAATCATGTCCTAAAAAAAAAAATGTATTTTCAAATCCAGTTAAAAGGTAGAGATACTTCTGCTGGAATTCACCCATGATTTCAAATTCATTGTAAACAGAGAAAACATTTCTCTCCTAAGGACTAAATAATTCCAAACTAATGATGCAATATTCTTTGTATCTCAAATTATACATGCTTTAGATTTTATTTTATTTAAATGTATTTATTTTTAGAGTTCTGTTGGAGGATAGCTGGCATACAATATACAGCACATACTTAAGATGGACAATTTGATGACCACTGACGTGTCTATTTGCTGTTGAACCATCACTTTGGTCAGGTGAGTGAGGGTAACCATTTCTGTCACCACAGATTAACTTGCATTTTCTCAGTTTATGAACATGGGATCATAAGATATGTGCTCCTTTTGGGGGGAGGGGCCTGGGTTTTTTCATTCATCATCATTAACTTAAGGTGTGTCCGTATTGTTGAGTGAATCCATAGCTCATTCTGTTTTATTGCTGGCTGATATTCTTGTGTATGAATTCACGGCAGTTTGGTTATTCACTCACCTGCTGGTGGGCCCCTGAGTTGTTTTCAACTTGGGGCTGTTGCTCTTATAAACAATGCTGATATGGACATTTCTGTACAAATGTATTTTCCATCCTTCTGGGTAAATACTCAGGAGCAGAATGGCTGGGTCACGTGGTAGGTGACTAACTTTTTAAAGAAATTTCTAAATTGCTTTCCAAAGTGGCTGTAACACTTTGCATCCCCACCAGCTCTGCGTGAGATGTCCCCTTCCTCATTTGTATGGTCGGACTTTGAACGCTGACCCTTCTAGTGAGTATGTAGTTGTAGCACATTTTGGTTTTCATTCGTATCATGACTAAGGATGATCAGCATCTTTTCATGTGCTTATTTGTATGCACATATCTTTTAAACTCTAGTGTTATTCATGTATTTTGTGTATTTTCATGGGTTGTTTATTTTTCATTGAAATTTGAGAGGATATACGTATGTGTGTATATATACATATATATATATATATGTTTTTCTGAATACAAATCTTTAATAAGATATATCTGTTACAAAGTTTTTTTTCAGTCCATGGCTTTTCTTTTCATTCTCTTAAGTGTCTTTTAAAGAGTAGAAGTTCCTAAGTGTAATGAAGTCCAATTTACCCGTTGTTTCATTTTGTGGGTTGCGTCTTGGTGTACTTTCTAAAAAAAATTTGCCAACTCCAGGTCGTACATAATTTACCCCATATTTTCTTGTGAAAAGCTTTATAGTTCTTGGTTTTGCATTTTGTTCTATGACAATATTCTGGACATCAGTAATTAAAAGGATGTCTTGGCAAAATAGTCAAGTTTTCCTGACCTTTGGTTTCATGTAAGATGCTTCTGGAAATGACTGGTAAACGCTGCCTAGTACAGGCTTGGTTTTAGAAATACTGACCCTTAGATAGTGTAGCATTGGGTTTGGTTTGTTGTTCTTGTTTTTTTAATAAATAAAATAAAGCAAAACCCAAAACACACTTAACGGCTGTAGGTCACTGTGAGTGTAACTGAACTAGTCAGGCAAAAACCTGCTACGCTTATGAAAATAAACACTCTACTGTTGCTCTCCAAAAATAGGTGTCTGAAAATGACACCTAGAAGGAAAAATAATCCAAAGAAAGGCAATCAAAATTACATCAATATCAATACCATAGACGCTTCTATGATTTAAGTAAAACAGAGCTAATCTATTTTATCCGGTTATACCGAATAGTAAAGGGACCGAATGATCCAAGTTCTACCAAATAACTTCTTGTTAACTTATTCATTTCTAAAATTTTACTTAACGTGGTAGTAATGTACTCTTTTTAAAATGAAATAGTCCACAGAGGAAAAAAAAAAAAAGTCACCCTCTATTATATTCTAGGTGCAAATACGGACTTGGAGTAAAAAAAAATCATCTAACATGGAAAGAAAGAGACTGAATAATGTAAATGAAAATATAGAACCCAAATCGAGACCAAGGGACTAAAGTTTCACAAAATTCATAATTTTATGAAATGTGATACCACATGGAATTCTGCTGGTTAATCAGACCAATTTTTTCTTTAGCTTTATTTTTTAAATTATCCTTTAATTGCCTTAGTAGAAGGCATTTTGTATCGTTATAAAGCTGATTAACTTTTAGTATCACGTAATTCAAAAATAGATGGTATTCTTTGCTTGCAGGAATATATTCCACATAGTTGGAAGATAATAAACCACAGTTCAGCTTCCACTCCTTTCCAGTCCACATAGTGTGGGGCCTTTAGGGACTTTCCACCCCCTCACTTGTTCCCGTAAACCAATTCTTCTCCCTATCGTGCGCCACTCCTTCTCCCTATCGAAACCAATTCTTGGAGTTTTTCAGTTGACGGGGACTTGCCAGACAGCGGGTAATTTTCCAGTTGCCCGTAACAGGTATACGCCCTAACCGCCACAATGAACAAACAACTATAACGGCCAGAAGGTGGGACAAAAGTTCCTAAGCCAATGAATTCAAAAGTCACCACATTTACCCAATCATTGTGAGAATATACCCGCCCTATGAGTAAATAAACCTATAAAAAGTATGTGATTCCGCTTTTAGGGGTTCCCCATCGGCCTCCTGCGTGAGGTTCAGGGAACCCTGGTGCATCGGCTCCTAATAAACCTCTTGCGTGTTGCAGCGGCTCTCGACTCTTGGCGGTTCTTGGGCGAGTTGAAATCCCTCGTAGACCGTTTGGGTCTAACAATAGGGGATTACTTTTGGGGTTTCTAGTTTATCAACTCCTATTAAAAAACCAAAGGTATCAACAGTATCCTGTATGGTGGTGACTGGGGCCGTCTCTGGTATCATTTTCATCTTAGAAAGCATCAGAGCCTTCAGATCCAAGCGCCTGTGCTTCCCTTGGCACTCGGCCATCGTCACCCTGGAAGAGAAGGTCGTCCAGCTGGTTTCATCTAGACTTTGAGGAAACAACGGGTTCACCTAGAAGTTTTAGGCAACATGGGCAATTCTCTGTGTGGTGTGGCTTGAGCCACCTTTGCCACATTGACTCAATGGTTGTAGGACCAAAGCCCCAGAACGAGGGCAAAGCACAGCTGGGCATGGAGCTCAGTGGGCTCCAAACCTTGTTCCTCAGACCGCAGTCACACCTGGAGGATTATCAAAAGCGTAGACCCTCAGACCTCTACCCACATCTAACAAATCGAGTCTGAATCTGCACTGCCCAGGATCTGCCCTATAACCTGTGTGGGGTATTCTCACAGGCAAATGAGTGGAAGGAGAAATTTCTTTCTGAGACCGGTCCGGCTTTATTAGGGGAGGTAGAAGCTATCTTTCTGTGACTCTTTCAGTGAGTCAGAAGCTTCTCAGTGTTTTCAAGGACCACTGGGCAGCAGTGGGGTTACAGCCTTGGGGCGACAGCCAGCATCTGTCGGGACTGTGGGCTCTGAGCCTGCGCTCGCCCTCCTTCCTATGCAGCAGCCCGCTCCACACCGCCCAAGAGAGAAAAGTGGGGTTATTTAACCCAGAAATTCTTCCCTCGCTAGCAAAATGAACACAGTAACAGCTATCACTTTAGTTTTTGTACATGCCCGAGAAAATGTGATTTAAAACTGGATGAACTTAACTTAGGAGGGTGATCGTTTCATATACATAAAAACCATGCTTACAGGGTGATATGTAAACACACCTCCAGTTTCATGTGTTAATCTTTCACCTTCGGGGCAAAGTCTTTTTAAAATAATGATCAGCTTTTGAAGTCGATTCTGATGCTTCGTCAGCAGGTTTTTGTTTTCGGGTTTCCAAAAGATTCGTGTCATCGCTACTGTCTCATGGTGGATAATAATGGTGAAAACATATCTTGTGCAGGTTATACACAAATCATCAATATTTTGAGTACTCTAATACCTAATTTCTCATCAATATACACTTGAATTTTTGAGCTCTCCAATGCGCATCTTCTTATCCTTTAAAAGGGTTATCAAACTAAATGAAATAAATACGAAGTTACAGATTTTTAAAATAATTGAAAACAACTGCTGTACCAAGAGTGTTTACTTTCCGTCTTTTCTATGACAGGACTACTCAACTTCTATTACACACGTATTTTATGCGCCTATAAACCATAATTCCCAAGGATTCCCATTGCCCGTCCCCCCACCCCACCTGTGCCCTGGCACTTCACGCGGGCCAAGGCACAGCCCATGGAGCTGGAAGGGAACAGGCAGGGTCATCAGCATCTCACTTGTCTCCTGCCTGCCACAAAGGCTAGAAGAAGCAGACCGTCTCTACACACTACTTCCAACTGCTTATTTAATCAGCAAATGGGCCAGATGGGAAGGGTTAGCAAAAGAGGATGAATGATCATGGTTTGTATTTCAGAATTAACCACATATTGAAACGAGATCTCCGATCACTGTACCTGCAATTCATATACTCCTACATGAGACAGCAGAATGAAAATACAAAATGGAGGTAATGTATGAAACTAGCCTAGCTTTGAATATAATCATTATTAATAATATTATAAATATTATCATCCAGGAAGTGCTAGGCTGGTCATGATTCCAGAACAGTATGTGTAAAATGGGACTGTCGCAAGGAAGCACGGGAAACTGTCACCCTACTGACACCAACGCTAAGTCATGGTTGATTTGGGTCCAGTTACTGGTCCCCAGCACAAATCCTAAGCAAGGGTGATCTGACCTCAACGTAAACCACTTTCAGCTACCAAAGCAGCCCATTAAAAGACAGGGTGTCCTTGAAACTCAGGATGTTCCTGTGTACTTCCTCCTTCACTGCGTCTTGGAAACCTGGAGCCGCTGAGCCTGACGGGCACTGTCCCTTGCGGCAATTAAACAGCACGTGAAGCTGTGGCTCACATCCCTTTGACACACGTTACCCTGGTCATGAGTTCTTGGTAATTCACGTAAAACACTAAATATGCCTGCTGGTTTTAATTTTCAAACAAACCTATTCTGGCCAAGATTTCTCTAGTGTTTTCTTCTTTGTCTAGCTACCTTTATAGTTGGCAGAAGGCTAACGTTTAGGTGTTCTACATGGAGATTCTTTGTTGTGATTTTGAGTTTATATTTTAATGGGCCACTCTTCCCCTTATATTAGAAATAGTCAAGAAAACTTTGTATTTTATTATCTTTGTGTCTTCAAGTTGTTACATTGCAATCTTTGATTAATTTGGAATATTTTCTCCCCCTTTAAGGGGAAAAACTCTAGTTATTTTCTTCAATTTATTTGCAGAGCATGTTTATATTTAATATAACTTAATATGCTGAATTTATATTTAATATAATTATAACTATTTAATAAACCATAGATATTTACAGTATACCTTCATCGTCTGACAAATTCCTGCCTGTATTTGTGTCTATTTCAGATGCTCAGGGATGTTGTGCCATTTATGGGCCTGGGCCTGGGCCTGTACCACTACCGCGAAGTCCGTACAATTTTGCTTTTTTTTTTTTTTTTTTTTAGCGGTACGGGCCTCTCACTGCTGTGGCCTCTCCCGTTAGCGGAGCACAGGCTCCAGACACGCAGGCTCAGCGGCCATGGCTCACGGGCCCAGCCGTTCCGCGGCATAGTGGGATCTTCCCGGACCGGGGCACGAACCTGCATCCCCTGCGTGGGCAGGCGGACTCTCAACCACTGTGCCACCAGGGAAGCCCTATATGACCCCTTTTTAAATCTCAGGGAGATTTAAGGCGGCTTTCAGAAAGACAAAGGCCTCTGAAGGACCTCACGTGTGTGCCTCATGGTCTTCTGTTTAGAAATACACTTGTAAGCATGTTAGGTGGAGCTTTACAGGAGCTCAAAGTAGAGAAGGCACATCTCAAAGCGATTTGTCCTTGGACTTTTGTTCTATTGGCATGAACCCCAATGCAATTAATAGAAAATTCACACAACTTCTAAGAGAATTGTTCTGATGGAAACTCCACTGCCTTGAACTTAAAAGCACAGGGAAGGTGCAAAGTTCAGAGAGGCCTTTGGAGCCCCAGCTGTTGATGGTCAGGAAGCAGGATGTGACTCCCAGAGAGAGACAGAAACAGAGAGAGACAGAGCCTAAGAAAGTCACATCATGCGGTCCTGGGCCCTAATCAAACACTGGCTTGATAAGGTCTTTGAACTAATCAGGCTGGAGGCCCTTGAGCTCCAGGCATGTTGACAGTGAGGTGCTCCTATGAAGCCTCCAGAAAAAGCAATTATAAAAGTGGATTTAAAAAAACATTTAAAGATGCTGGAGAGCATCCAAGAGAAAAAAAAAAAAAAGAAAGAAAGAAAGCCAAAGCAGTGTTTATTCTCAGAAGTGCACATGGAAGGAGTCAGAGCTGTGAGTTTCTGCCTTTTTGGTGTAAGGCTGCTCCCAGGCCTCAGGCCTCTGGGCGAAGAAAACTGCAGCTCGCTGGCCAACGCTGGGAAAACAGTTAACATTTAAAGAGCAAGTATTAGCAGTGAGAGACCGTGTACGGCATGAAGCTTGAACTTGCTCAGAGGCGCAGAGGCGCTTCCAGGGGGCCCAACAAAGAAGAGCCAGAAGCCAGGGAGAAATGCAACGTAAAACACAGTAACAGAAGGCTTGTGATTTTGCTGTCTTAAAATCAACTTTATTGAGGTATAATGTAAAACAAGAATATGTTCTATTTTAAATATAGCTCATCAACTTTAACAAATGTACAGAGTCTAAATCGCTACCATCGACAGGATATGCAACATTTCCACCCCCCCAATTTCCTGTTGCTCCTTTACTCTATGCCCACAAGGTTCTGGCCAGGTCTGATCTGCTTTATGTCATCATTGCTTTGTTTTTTCCTAGATTTCACAGATATACAATCGTACACGGTTAGTAGTTTTTGGGTGTGGCTTCTGTAAGTTACTGTGATCCTTTTGAGATTTATGTGTGTCGTTGACTGTGTCAGTAGTTCATTCTTTTTATTCCTGTGGGTTTGTGTGCTGACATTTACTTACCCATTCATCAGTCTATGGGACCCTGGTGTTTTTTCTAGCTTTCTCTCATTTGAATAAACATTTGGGTACAAGTCATCACGTGGGCATGTTTTTATATCTCTCGGGTGAGTGGCTAGGAGTGTGAATACTGGGTCACGTGGAAAGTGTAGATCTAACTTTATAAAAACACAGCAACACAAGATGAACCACTACCACCACCTACCAAACTGCTTTCTCAAGTCGCTGAACCCTCTGGAATTCTCACAAACAATATACTAGAATTCCTGTTGCCCCACATTTTTGCCAACACTTGGTATTATCAGGGTTTTTTTAGTCATTGTAATAAGTATTTAATTGAATCTCACTGTGGTTTTAATTTGTATTTCCCTTATGACTAATGATGTTGAATATTTTTTCATGTACTTCTTGTCCATTTGTATATCTTCTATGATGACGTGTCTATTCAAACCTATTACACATTGAAAATTTTTTTTGTTTTTTTTTTTTTGGAGGGGAGAGGATAAATGTACTAAAACTAATATAGAAATAACTTCCTGCTATAACGATAGCTATGCTTTTTGCAGTGAGTACCTGGGATGTATAAAAATGTTAAAGTTATCTTTTTCAAATAGAAAATATAAATATGTTAAACATTTTGAGCTGAACAAGGTCACCCAGGCTCAAACTTGTGTTTGTCACTCTCCACTTGTAACTTTTCTACTGGATCCAAAGCCAATTGCCATGGACGGTGGCCTTTATCTGCTCAGTTAATATTGTTCAGTTCACGTGGGGAAAGGGCTTGGCCTGACTTATTGCCACATTTTCATCATCTTTGTGTAATAACGGTGGTCAATCCCCCATGTTTTGCTGCTAGGAAAGTAATTGGAGATTAAAAGCAAAACTAAACAACAATCCCGAAGTACCTCCAGAGCCCTTTAGTACTTTACTCTGGGAGGTGATAGTCCCCAGAGGGGACGAGAGTCTGCAGCCCAGGGAGCTCTGGACCCTGCCATCCTCCTGGGGCAGCCGGGTCACTGCCTGGGCCGGAGCAGGAGTCTGGCAGCCACCTCCCTGGAGGAGGGGACCCGTGTGGCTTGAGGATGGAAGAGAGGGGCTAGGGCCTGTGTGGTGGGTGAGGGCGCAGGGAGGAGGCTGGAGCTTGGTGCGTGCACAGGGCAGGTGTCCAGGTACACGGGTCTGAGCGGAGAGACTGGTGAGCAATGCACGGAGGGAGGAATGAACATCCATACGGGGCTACTGGGCATCGCACAGAGAGAGGAGAATGCTTTTTGTTATTCTTATTTTTCTAAATTTTTATTTTAGATTTGAATATAGTTGATTTACAATGTTGTGTTAGTTTCAGGTATACAGCAAAGTGGTTCAGTTATACATATACATGTATCTGTTCTGTTTCAAATCCTTTTCGCATTTAGGTTATTAGAGAATATTGAGTAGAGCTCCCTGTGCTGTATAGTAGTAGGTTCTTGTTGGTTATCTATTTTATATATACTAGTGTGTATATGTCAATGGACTGGGCTTCTTCAAATGCAAATTTATGAAGAGACTGAACCCTGTGGAGCTTGGCAATTAACGTGGCTGACGAGCAAGATGAACTATTTTGTTTCTCTTTTCCTGGTCCTTAAACACTATGGCTATCAGCATTTTCACTTGTTTCAACCAGCACCAATATAAGCTTATATATATATATTTCTATCTCTTTTTGTTCTTAATTTCTCCACTGAATTTAAAGTGTATACATCCCATTCCTGCCAACCATGCTTTGCTTTTACTCACTGCAGACATGTCATCTGACCCACAGCTGGATGGAAGTCAGCATTTCACACTGGAGCTGTTCTTTGTCTGAGGTTCTGTCCCGGTCAGCGGGTCCCCATCCACGTCTGCTGAGGCCGGAATTCAAGGGACTTCTTCACCTCCGACCCTCAGCCAGTCACATCTCCCCGGCTTTACTCCTAAGCCTCCCACCGCCTGTTCTCAACCTTTCCTGTCCAGGCCCTGCCCCTCTCCCCCAGATGCCTTGCCCTCGTTCTGTCCTCCTAAAATCTCCAACCTTGGACAAGTGACAATCTTTCTGTATCTCATTTTTAAAAATCTATAAAAAACAGAGACCGTTTACTCTAGTTTTCCTTGAAAGTCATGGCTGGTGCATGTTGTTTCAGCATAATTATTAAACGGCATCCCCTTCCCCTCTCAAATGGATGGTACGTGGTGCTGTCACCTGATAGTTAAAGTAAAGGACTCAGGGCTGCACCAGGCAAACAGCAAGCGCTCTGCAAACGTCATCTGTTACCGTCACAAAGGATTGTTACAAGGTCAGCCACTCCTGCCAGGCTTGCTCCCACCGGAGGCTCTAGGAGGTGCCATCTCTGCACACATCTTGATCCACCTCCCACCTGCCCCCCTACCATCCCCCCACCCCCCCACCCCCCACACACGCACACACACACACACTCAGGTAATACCGAGTCATCCTTAAACCCGCAGGCGTCTTCTCTAGGATGAACCCCAGGGATGCTTTTTATGCGCTGCCTTTGCCTGCACATCTCTTTTGGAGATCACTATATGTCCTCTTTGTGTCTACTCCAGTTGATATTAGCTCCTTAAAGAGGGCGATTGTGCTTTGTTTTCCTTTGGGGGCCCATGGCCTTGCATGAGTGCTGACCGCAGGGCACACCGTCCAGACCTGGTGCTGGCCCCAACGTTTGTCCTCAGTGCTGAGAAAGCAGTCAGCACCTCCCCTGAGTGCAGGGGCGGCACGCGTGGGATTCTTCCCCATCCCCTTCCTCTGACTAGGAGTTTCCCTGGCAACCCATCTTTATGCGGTCCTCTAACTTCCCTGTTCCACCTCAGAACATCTAATTTATTTTCAAAGACTTGGCTTCACGGCTAAAAACTGCAGGAATCTGCCAATTTTAGACCCTCAAATTTGCAAGAGCCATCTAAAAAGGGCCAGTTTGTTTCTATTTTTTCATTTTAAAATACACTAAAACACAATCTGAAACAGAACCTAGAATGGTTTCTTTAGAGAGTGTGTACCACTTAATGGGAATGAATTTGTTCTTTTAATTGAGATTGCATGAGTTCACTGGGGGCTTGAAGGTGAGGGCGGGAAGCAAGAAAAAGACTGCTCTAGCTGACGTGAGTTTTATTTCCTGTTGTGACAGAGAGAGTCTGTCGCCTTTAATTTTTCTGCCTAATGCGATGTGCTCTGAGCTCCCCTACCTGCTGATCGGATCGGGGTTCTGTGTCATCATTTACTTTGGACGCCTTCTTCTTCCTGCCCAGTTCCCCGTGGCCATCTGAAGGGGACCCTACCTGCTCTATAACATTCCAGAACTTTGGTCCAAGCATGGTCGTCATGGGTGTTTCACTCTTGCAGAAGGTGGCCGGCCGCCTGCTCTTGGGTCAGCTTTGGGGAGAAGGGCCTTTCCCAGCTTCTTGGGCTGGGGGTTTTAAATTAATCCACAGAAATTCACTTTTAAGGCTCTTGCCTCTCCTGCATCCCGAAGTCGTGTGGTGGGTGGACTCCGTGATGAAAAACTTTAGCCTTCGTCACCTTCCCAATCCTGGGAGAAAGTGCCTCAGGTAGCTACGTGCCCCTCCCCCCTCTCCTCCCCCTAATTCTAAACGTCTTACCTTTAGGACAATTCAGTTCTTTCTGAAAACAAGAGTTCTTCACTCTGAAGGGGGTTATGGAAAGGAAGTTCCAGAAATCCACATCTCAAGCCTGTTAGATTGAAATCTCTCCTCACCCTGGGGCTGGGGAGGGGAGGAAAAAGCCCATGGAAAGACACAATATTCTTTTTTTTTTTTTTTTACATCTTTATTGGAGTATAATTGCTTTACAATGGTGTGTTAGTTTCTGCTGTGTAACAAAGTGAATCAGCTATACCTATACGTGTGTTCCCATATCCCCTCCCTCTTGCACCTCCTTCCCACCCTCCCTGTCCCACCCCTCCAGGAGGTCACAAAGCACCGAGCTGATCTCCCTGTGCTGTGCGGCTGCTTCCCACTAGCCATCTACCTTATATACAATGGAATATTACTCAGCCATAAAAGGAAACGAAATTGAGCTATTTGTAATGAGGTGGATAGACCTAGAGTCTGTCATACAGAATGAAGTAAGTCAGAAAGAGAAAGACAAATACCGTATGCTAACATATATTTAAGAAAAAAAAGTCACAATATTCATTTTTCAATTCTTTCTGATATTTCTGTCAAGAGGGATTAGTCTTGTATTGAGATACTAGATACTAGTCACATGATTACTTACTGAACACTCGTGCCAGTGGTTTCCTTAAGTATTTTGTTTTACTTGTATCTTATTTAAGGTACATAACAAACTAAAGAAAGTGCCTATTTTGCTGGTGAATAAACTGAGATTTTAAGAGGTAAAATTGGCCAGACATCACAGGTAGTTGTCACTGGTCAATCCAGGATTTAAATCATGGCTTTCGAATTTGAAGTCTTATAAATGTAAACACTGTGGTACGTAGAAGTCTGCTGAACTTGGAAATAACATATTTTTGTGTGTATGAAGTGAGTATCGAGTGGTGGGGTAATAGCACAGTCAGCCCTCCTTACGGAGTATCTCTCCGCGGTTGGCTGAATCCGTGGATGTGGAGCTCGAGGGTACCGAGGGCCGGCTGTATTCACTGGACTCCACCGTTTTATGCAAGGGACTTGAGCGTCTGTGGATTTTGGCATCCCTGGGGGTCCTGGAATCGATCGTCCGTGGATCCCGAGGGAGGACTGCCATGCCGTCTGTACATTCCCCAGGCAAAGCTTTCCCTCTTTGAGGGAAATTTGAGAAGGGGAATTTCCATTTAAGATACACTGTTTATATGTTTCGCAGCATCTTTCCCAGAATCCTGGGCATTGTAAGTGTTCAGTGTTTATACACGTGCATAAACAATATTTTTATTGAGGAAGCTTATCTTCACAAGTAAAAGTTACATTAAATGGTGGTAAAATGATAGAATTTCAGGTTACTTGGGTCTCAACAGAGACAGAGTTTTAATGGAAAGAGCAGATGTTTTAAATCTCCTCTTGAATTCTGGCTCAGCTACAAGGTAACCACATCCGAATTACTTTGTAGTTCGGAATTAAATTTCCAACTCTGTGAAATGGAATAAATAATTCTTGTCTATTAATTGTTGTGAGGATTTTATGCTCAGTCCGTGTAAGCTGGATGTATGGCCAGGGTCTGGGTGGTTGCTTTTACCTTTTCCTGTTTCTCCTGTCTTCCCACCTATTGTGCTCACAGGCAGTCACATCTGGCCACTTGTAATCAAATAAATTCACAGAATAATCTGTGCCTTCATGTAGTTTTTCAAGGTGCCTTCATCTTCTGATAACACATTGTCAGTATGTGAATTCTACCTGCCCTAAGCCAACCCCAATCACTTACGACTGAAGGCACTTTGGTTAGATTCTGGGAGGAATTCCAAGAAAACTGCAGGCCAGGGTCCTGCTGTCTGATGGCAAATCACCTGATAGCTGAAGGAGGGTAATTTATTTCAATAGCAAAAGTTACATAAGAGAAGTGGATGGAGTTGAAGCTAGTTGCCTATAAAGTGCCCAAATAGCTCACAGCACAGAGAGAGAAGAGTCCCATTTGAAGTTTCACTCATGGTTTTGTGGGAAGGACGGCCTTCCAGCTGGGTCTTGTCATGAGGGAGAGGTCAGGAAAAAAGTGATAAAAAAAAAAGGAAGAAGTATAAAGGATAAATATATCTGTTATTGCTGAGCTAAAATATTCTCTATAAAAATCAACTTTAAAAGACCAGGTAGTTGCCAGAAATTAACGTCTGTACTCACACGTTTCTCATTATCCCATTCAACGCTGAAGCCTATTCCGGTCGTCATAGATTCTGCCTACAGTGAACTTATTGGGCACATGATCTAGACTCGTCCACCGCCCCAACCTCGACCCACAGGCCTGAAAACACCCTCTGTGACACATAAACACATCCTATGGGGTATTCCTGTAGGAGTAAAAATAATCAAGCTAAATTTCCTTGAAGCCCATATTGACGTCGAGTTTTCTAGACACAGGATGTGTGGGAGGGGCTGGAAGGAGTAGAGAAGCAGGATGGGAAAGAACCGTGGCCCCAGCACAGATGTGGCCCCAGCACAGACGTGGCCCCAGCAGAGTCTGCCTCGTCCTGAGGCGGGTGGACCAGGTCAGAGCGGATTGGGCGCATAATATAATGTAACGTGATGTCAATAATACGAAGATCCCACCTTGAGCAAAGTGGGTCACACTTGGAACCAAAGCGTCATCAGCTGTGGAGCCCCGGGGCGTGAGGGGGCCTCTGACGTACGCGCCCAGGTTTTGGGGGTGGGTGGGCTCCCCTCAGCAGTGGCGACTCCCCAAGGAGGGCTGTGGCCGGATCTGCAGCAGCCCGGCCACGCGGGCCCAGGAAGGATCTGGACGGATTCCGGCAGCCTCCGTCGCGGTCCCCTCCTCCGGCCTCTCGGGACCTCCTAATGTGAGGTTCCTCGCATTAGGTTCACTCTCTCCAGGGGAGCCCGGCCAGGATTTCAGGACACAGAGGCCAGGGCCTCCCAGGAAGAAAATCTGGGGCATCCCCTGCCTTCTCCCCAGGTTTCTCTTCTTCCGTCGGAGCCGGAGCCTCATCCTGGAGGGTCAGAGCCTCTGATGAACTGCACTTGCCCAGTCAAAACAGGGCCCGGGAGGACCCAGAGATGCCAGGGTGCACAACTCCTCTGCCTTCTTGCGAGTGGCTGTGAGCGGCTGGCCCTCTCAGTGTGGAAGGGGAGGCATGAAATCAGCGCCTCACCAAATGGCCTTTGGTCTCGTCTGCCAATTTGCTGTGGAAAACCCATGCCATCCAGTGTCTGAGCAGCAGTGGATTCTGACGATTTACTGTCACCTGCCCTCTTCCGTCTCTAGTAGAAACTCTCTCATGATTTGCTGTGTTTTCTGATGAGAAAATGCTAAACAGTTCATTAAGCATTCGTGGTGAGATATTAAGGTATACCAGCCTAATATCTTAACCAAGCAGTAAATGAGATAAAAGGGACAAAATAAAACTGAAAGATAATATCACTCAGGCTGATTTCCTGATTTTACATATTTTAGAGATCACCCATGTATCATGCCTTGTATATTTCATAGACTATGACAGCAAAATGTAATTGCTTGAAATGCTTATACAAATCTGTGCTAAAGCATTAAGTCATTTTGGTGGGGCTTCTTGACAACACACTTCCTACTGGAAAAATGTTCATGCTCTTTATATCTTTGAAGAGAAAGCTACAGTCTCGCTCTGAGAGTTTGTCCTGTGCTCTGCTCCTTCCAGGGGTTAATGTAGCTCGTAGGAGGGCCAGAGAGCATTTGCATCAATGCCATTGTGGAGATAAAGTTTAACAGCAGTAAAACAGCGTGTGCTGCCATCAGACAGCTCAGCACAGACAGCAGCTGCTATTTCAATTCCAGAGAATATTTAACAGAGGAAATAATGCAAACGTTGATCCTGATAAGAACCCGTGAGGACAATCACACAGGTATCACTTGTGTTGGAAACGGAACCTTTGATGAATTAAGGTGTTAACTGACTGACAGCCTACAAACGACAAGTCATAGGATTTTAGAGTCGACGTCTGTATCTTCTAGACGAAGAAACTGACGTCAAACTGGATCAAGTTTTGTACCAAAGCAAAAAGACTAGTTAATAGGAAGATGAGATGTTCTGGTTTACTAGCGCTACTTCGCCCGGTGTCTCTCCTTAGCGGGAGGTGGGCTCACGATGATGCAGCGATCACAGGTGAGACAGTTCCCTTGTCAACCTGCCACTGGGCTGGTTTTCAGCCATGACCGTGAACAAGTAATTTGGGCCAAAATCTCTTTTAGACTTAATTTTTAAACGACTTTATTTAGGATGTCTGGCATATGATAAATGTCACGTGTTTAAAATGTACCATTTGATAGGTTTTGATACATGTGGAACTGTGAAAGCATCATCGTCTTCAAGGTAACAAATGTCACAGCCGTCATCCCCAGGAGTCCTCCTGGCCTTTGGTGGTCTCCTCTTCTTGTCTCTCCCTGGGCCCCCTCCCCATTTCCACCGCTTTAGGTAAGTTGGCATTTTCCAGAATCTGATGTAGAGGGTACAATGTGTATTCTTTTTGTTTGTTTGTTTGTTTAGCTTCTTTAACTGAACAATTATTTTAAGCGTGATCTCCGAAGTCGCTCGTTGAATGAGTAGGACTCCACTGTGTGAATACACAGCAATCTCTTTCTCCATTCACATGTTGAGAGGCATTTGGGTAGTTTCCAGTTTTTGGTGATTATAAATTAAATGGCTTTGGACCTTTGTCTACAGGTCTTTGTATGTCTACACAATTTAATTTTTCTTGGGTAAACACCTAAGGGCATGGGTTATGCCGTGGGAGTGTGTTGAATATTTTAAGACAACGTCACTTTTTTGGAAGCGGTCATCCCTCCATGGTCCCACCAGCAGATACCCCTGACAGCATTTCTTGTGGTGACTGAGGTTTTAGGCGTCCTCGTGGGGTTAGCGGTATCTCACTGTGCGTGTTCAACATACTTTCATGTGTTTTTTGCAATCCATATGTCTTTTCTCATGAAGGACCTATTCAAATATTTTCTTCATTTAAAAAATTATGTTGGGTTTTTCTTCGTATTGAGTTTTGAGAGTTTTAAAATATATTTTGAATACAAGTTCTTTATCCTACAGGCATATTTTGGAGACACTGAGGGTTTGGTTCCAGACCACCACAATGAAGTGAATATGGCGATAAAGAGAGTCACGTGAATTTTTTGGTTTCCCAGTGCACTTAAAAGTTACACTTACACTATACTGTAGTCTATTAAGTGTACAATAGCATTATGTCTAAAAAATGTACATACCTTAATTAAAAATACTTTATTGCTAAAAAATGCAAACCATTACCTGACAGTACAAGGCTGTCACACACCTTTGCTTTGTAAGGAATGTAATATCTGTGAGGTACCGTAAAGTAGAGTGTAAAATACAGAATATAAGATATTTTTAATGTCATACAACAGTGAAACATTATAGCTTCAGTAATTCAACTGTATAATGAATACGTGTTATCTACGATGTGTCACGCAACTTGAATCGCTAAGATGAGCAGAAAAGTAGTGTAATTGAGTGTTTATAGATATTACTATAGAAATAGATATTGCACGTATTGATGCTACAAAACCTAGATGGAACCAGGCAAATAATGGGCTACTCCATCCATGGCCTAGGCGCGAGGAAGGTCCCAGCACTCAAAAAGCTCTTCATTTTTTCCCCAGCTCCTGTTAATATTTTTAAATTATTGCTTCATAGAGAAACTAGCTACAGTGAAAAATGTTAACACCAAATTATCGAGTTTATGAGCACGGAGTGGGGATAAAATCACTTTGGAGCGAATGGTAAATAGAGAAATTTGGGGGAATACCTTAGACTTGGATTAAAAACCTAACTGCTGATTTCCCCTGCTTGGAGGGTTGTCACATGGATGAGAACTTGATATGTAATTGCTCCAAAGACATAGCACAGGAATCCAGACATAACTGGCTTTTGAAAGCAACCCAGTGAACAGGAAGGTCCTATGCTCTCAGGGGGCAGGTCTGGGAACCATCAATGGAAGTTTTAAAGGATGGAGCTGTGGGATCCAGGAAGGAAGGAAATTCTAAGGACAGATGTACGGTAACAGGTGAGTAAAACATTTGGGAAGACATGGGAGTTGGGGACAGTAAGTGTGGAGCACGGCTCCACGTCAGGGGGCTTGCTTCTCTTCCCGGGGATCTCTGACCAACTTTCCACCGACACCCCGTAGGGCATCGACAGAGAGAAGCCATCTCCACGTGTTTGGCAGGTACCAATGGCTTTTCTCCCAGCAGCCCTGGAGAGCACCTGTTAATGGCTAAGGAGGTGGCCCAGTAGCGGGAGTTCTAGTAACACACAAACCAACAAGCAAAAACAGATGATGGAGATTCTGTCTATAAATTTATACCTAGAACATTTGCAGACAGATAAACTGAGAATTCGCTGCAATTAAAATAAGGCTAAAGTCAAAGATGTGACCATGTTAATGCAACAGCTGCGGAACGTAGGGGCTGTTTGACAAACTCTTCTAAGAGTTTCAACGGGTCCTGAATAGGATGGGGCAAGACTGACCACCTCACCACCTATAGCATATGGATAGAGATGCATTTATATGTAGTCAGTTCACCTGTGGGCTCAGGCATTTGAGAGTGATCTCGTCTGGAAAACTGTGGTCTGAGCTGTGGTGTCAGATGGCGAGTAGGTGAGCAGGTGTCTCCAGGTGGAGGCTGATGGCCCTGCTCCCATCCCGGGGGAAGTGGTTTTCCTCCTGGCTGGATTGCGGCTGGTCCTCTCCCTTCAATGTTTGTGGAGGCGAGAAGCCGGGGAAAGTGAGAAACCAGGATGAACAGTTCTTTTCCAGCCTTTCCCAGCCCCGGGAGGTGCCTTGTAGGAAAGGATAAACGATGCTGTGCTCAAGGATTCTAGTCTCTGTGATCCCTTACGGCTTCTGTACAAACCTTTGCATTGGAGAGCACATGGAGTTGGGGAAGAATCAAAGCTATTTCCAGAACGTTAGGAGTAAACTAAAGAAATATGAGTTTCAGGGTGATTTTTTTTCTTTTTAAGTAGAAGATACATGGAAAATTTCCAGCCAAGCTAATCACACTGGGCGTTCTGACCTACTTCTTTGCAAAACACACACAGCCCTGCATAATTAGACTGCAGGGTGCCCGGCGACCTTGCAGAATGTGCTCAGAAGCCACTTGGGAACTGATTACTTCCTGACCCAAATGAGCGCCCTGGTTCCTTTAGTCTTCGCAGAATACTTAGCCAGGCTGCTCAGCGAATGAATGCGGATGGTGGTGACGCCAGGACTGAGGTTCCACGAGCCGAGTGCCCACTGATCTCCAGTCCTACACCTATTAACGCCCCGCGGGCCCCGGAATTGTGCTCAGCCTTACTTGTCTATATCCTAATCAGGAGGGTATTGAACACATTAAAGCAGGATCTAAGTGCTCATAACCATCTGACCCGGGAGAGGATTTAAAAAGCACAAACGACATCACTGGAGAACAGTTACGGGCCAAGCCTGTGTCACCACGTAAAAGGTAAGTGGAGGTTCAGGGCAGGGAGCGGCCCTGCGGGCTGGGCGCCCAGAGCCCTCGCAGGCACTGGAGACCCTCCCTGGGTCAGCCTCCCCTGATTCTCACGCCCCAGGGACTGGCCCACGCTTCTCCATCGTAAGCAGATTGTACTGCCCAGTGGATTTGTTCAGGTTAACCTGCTGGGAAGACCTGGGCCACCGAATTCTTTTCTTTCATTGTGTCCTTTACCCCTTCAAGTGCTCTACCAGGTCAGTGGAGGAGAGCGTCCACTGAAGAGGGTCCAGTGAGGGCCCCAGGCTCGCACAGATCCCCCCACTGGCGTCAGCAGGACAGTGAGACCCAGGTCTGCCCGCCCCAGCCCCACCCTGCCTCCTCTCAAAGCCTCCAATCATCTGTTTCCTTTGGGCCTGAATCAAGTCCTTGCTCATCCAAGGAGCCTTTTCTACAACTGCTGATGCGGGTGAGCCCGACTTTGCCTCCAGGCTTTAAACGTTCCTGCTGGGAGGTCTTGGATAATCACTGTCCTATTCCGAGATGCCGTTTGTCACTATAAAATAGCGACATAAAATAGGTAAATGCAGAAAAAACAAAGAACCCAGTCATTGTTAAATGGACACCTTGTTGTCACAGTGAAAAATAAAGGTGGAATCACAATTGTAAAATCCATGTCCCATTTTGCATTTCCAATAGTTCTCAATTATATTCAGGTTGCCAGGATCCAAGTCATGGAGATGGAATTAAAGAAAAAAAATGTGTGGAAAAAAAAGAAGGGAAAAATGTGAAAGTAAATCATTTGTGCAGAATTTTGGAAGGGAGCTTCTTTTCCTAGCCATGATCACAAAACTTGGGGGTTCCCCCCAGCCCCATGGATAACGGAGTAAAAGTTTAACATTGTACTAACGCATTTAAGATCTTCTGTTACTTGACCTCAACTCTCTTTGTCTGACTTTTCTCTCATTCTATATGTTTTATCTCAGAGTGGTCACTGCTCCCCAAACACCCAGTTTCTCCCTTCTCTGCCTTTTATACCCTCTATCCTCACCCTGCGAATATCGGCTCTCCATCTCAGTTTATAATCTCCAATCACACTTGCAAAGTGTTGTCCAATTCTAAATCCTAGACCGTTCTTTTTAGCGGAATTAACCTTAGTCTGACTAATGTCTTGATTCAAGCGCTCTCAAAATAAGTCACAGAAACTGATTTGAACAAAATCAAAACCAGGGACTTTATTAGAGAAATAGTGGACGTCTGAGAAAATGCAGCCAGATCTTAGAAAAGAGCCAGAAATCTGAAATTATGAGTCAGGGACACAGGTGTGCTCTCTCCATTTCTCTTGTCCACTTCCTTTTCCTTGGCTAGAATTTTCAGCAATAAAATGTCAGTTTTATACATATGTTTGAAGTATAGTTGATTTACAATATTTTATTAGTTTCATGTGTATGGCACAGTGACTCAGCATTTCTACAGATTACGGTCCATTGCAGGACAATGGCTGTAACCTCTGTGCTGTCCAGGGTCCCCTGTCCACGTCCCATGGCTACTGCTCTGTCCACAGCACGGTGACAAGGTAGCAGTTGGTCACGTCATCGCTCCTGTTGTTGCATCTCTGTCAAGAGATCAGTTCACACTGTGTCTGAAGTCTCTTAGTTCTAATTTCAACTCCCAAGGAAAGGACTGTAATTTGGGTCAAGTCCAATTAGCTGTTACCATGGGTACAGGTCACAGTGCAGACACACGTTTCTTTGGGGGATGGTAGTTACTGTTGGCACAAGGACTGAAAAGCTGCCCCAGGTTCTTCAGTGGAGAGGTCTTCTTTTCTTTCTCTTCTAAGCCACAAAAAGCTGATTTAGAGTAAGGTTCCTTCTGGTTTCTAGAATGGCGATACTGATAGTAAGAGGACTTGATGGTTTGGTGCTTGTCATTGCTGCAGTCCTCACTGCAGTGGCAACCTCTGATCTCATTACTGCCACCACAGTTTTGCCTTTTCCAGAAGCTCATCTAGTTGGAATCACACAGTCTGTACCCTTTTCAGACTGGCTGCTTTCACTCAGTAACGTGCATTTAAGTTTCCTCTACGTCTTTTCATGGTTTGATGACTCATTTCTTTTCAGTGTTGAATAATGATCCGTTGTCTGGGTGAATCACAGTGTATCCATTCACCTACTGACGGGCATCTTGGTTGCTTCCAAGTTTTGGTATTATCAATAAAGCCACTAGAAACATCCATGTGCAGGTTTTTGTGTGGACATAACTTTTCAGTTCATTTGGATAAATACCAAGGAGCATGATTACTGGGTCATATGGTGAGAGTATGCTTACTTTCTTGAGAAACCACCAAACTGTCTCCCGAAGTGGCCACACCATATACTGCACTCCCATCAGCAGTGGAATTCCCATGAGTTCCTGTTGCTCCAAATCTTCACCAGCATTTGGTGTTGTCGGTTTTGGCCATTCTCATAGGTGTGTTGTGGTATCTCATTGTTATAATGTGCATTTCCCTGATGACATATGATGCTTATTTGCCATCAGTATATCTTCTCTGGTGAGATGTCTGTGAAGGTCTTTGGCTCATTTTCAAATCTGATTGTTGGTTCTCTTATTGTTGAATTTCAAATGTTCTTTGTATATTGTAGAGGACAGTCCTTTGTCGGATATATTTTGCAAATATTTTTTCTCATCTGTGGCTTGCCTTTTAAGTCTCCTGATATCGTCTTTCACAGAGCAGAAGTTTTTAATTTTGATAAAGTCCAGCTTATTAATTCTTTCTTTCATGGGGCTCGTCTTTGATATTATATCTAAAATGGTATCACCATATCCAAGGTCATCTAGGTTTTCTCCTATGTTATCTTCTGGGAATTTTATAGTTTTGTGTTTCACATTTAAGTCTATGATCCGTTTTGGATTAATTGTTGTAAGGGGCACTAGGTCTGTATCTATATTCTTTTTTTTATATGTGGATGTCCTGTTGGCTATATTTATGTGGAGGGATATTTTCTGGACTCTCTGTCCTGTTTCATTGGTCTATTTGTTTGCTCTTTCACCTATACCATTATGAGTAACTTTTACGTATTTAGACATGTAGATGTATTTCAAAGATGTATATACAATACAGAGAAAAATAGCTGATCTTGTTTAATTTTGAAGGTGACTTGAGGTAATTAAAGCACTTTTGAGAGCTTCAGTTTTTTTTGTATCATAAAGTTTTACCTGAAATAAAGCATGATTGATATTCTCTCCTCCATATTCTGGATCATTATTTAAAAGTGTGATACTAGGGGAGCATGTGGGTGCTTGTTGAAGATGGGATCCTTCCTCCCTATGTCCCATGCCAATACTCGCTTTATCAATCCATTCCTAAATATGAATAGGCTACTTAGGCAGGGAGTGAATTATTAAGCTGCAGTAATTTGTTTCCATCACATGGTAGATAAGTAAATCCTCTTCTAAAAATTATGCAAAGTAACCATACTGCTGTCCTAGAGCATGTAGTGTGTGTGGTGTTCATACATAGACATGTGGCATACAGGGAAGCCATGGTGACACGTTTCATAGCTTGTAACTTTAAAATATAAAAAAATATATATTTTTTAAATATAAAAAATGTCAGATTCCAGAACGAGACCTGACCGTAGGATTTATGTTGGTAACTGAGCAAGAATCTTCCTTAGGAAAGTATAGCTCAAATTGCTAGGAATGAATCTTGATATCAGGTTCATCATGGGTTGAAAAGAATTAGGTTATTAATGTTCCTGCTTCTAATGGTACCTGTGATTTACAAAACTTACAAAATGTTCCATGCTGGGTGTAAGTACTTTAAATATATTATTTCCAACACTTCCATCAGTCTTGCGAGTGGCTCCATTAATCTTTGTTTTACAAAAAAGGAAGCGGAGGCTTGGAAAGGCTTAATGATTTGCCCGTCTCATCAGATGAACAAGTCTGATGCTCAATTCCATTCTGCTGGTGTCCGGTCGGAGCTGGGAGTCCAACCACACCCAGGTCTCCATCACCTGTGTGTCTCCAAGTGCAGAGTGACTTCGGAATCGCACAGGGCCAATCTCCTCTCACCTTTGTGGACAGCCCTGAGAGCCCAGGAGCCTTTCGCTACCCCATTGCCCAGGGACCACAGTACTGTCTGCTCCAGGTCCAGCAGTAGAATTGAGTTGACCATCAAGGCAGCCTTGGTCACATTGATGCGCCTTGACTGTCCACGGCTGTTAGGAAGGATAGGATACTTCAGAACACGTGTCCCTGTTCCTTACAAGTCCCCTGGATGTGCCTCAGGTGGTCACATCTTCCAACCCAGCTGCCACAGTTCGGGTGGGTGACTTCCTGTGACCAAAGTAGAGGTGCCCTCTGCAGCTTAGAACGGCTGGAGTACTTAACGCTCCTGCATTTTCTGGATCATTTGGGATCGATAATAATGACATAAAAGTTCTGAGAGTTTTACAGGGGCTTCCCTGGTGGTGCAGGGGTTGAGAGTCCACCTACCGATGCAGGGGACACCGGTTCATGCCCCGGTCCGGGAAGATCCCACATGCCGCGGGGCAGCTGGGCCCGTGAGCCATGGCCGCTGAGCCTGCGCGTCCAGAGCCTGTGCTCCGCAACGGGAGAGGCCACGACAGTGAGAGGCCCGCGTACTGCAAAAAAAAAAAAAAAAAAAAAAAAGTTCTGGGAGTTTTATGAATAAGAAGCTAATTTAAATTTCATCCTGTGCTTACCTTGTATTTTCCATAGACTATCCTTTAATTACAAATCATCATCACAGACTAACTTAGGTGTCCATGCATCTTACATTATTAGTGATTTCCTAATCTTTCATGTGCTTTCATAGTGTCGGTGTTATGAGAGCATTTTATGTAGACATTTTGTTTTAAAATGCATTCTTTTATTTATCCAACAGATGTCTACTGAACATCTGTTTTGTTCTAAGCCCATAGTTCAGACCGTGGGGAACAGACACACCCAGGATAACCCACTTCTGACTCCAAGTTTCTGTGGGCACCTCAGCTCTTATCCACGAGTCCCCGTGGAAGACAGCTCTCTCCACGTTCAGGCTGGTCCTTCCACCCCTCCCGCATTGTCCCTGTGCTCCCCAAGTTACAACTTCTCCTTCCTCCTGTATGTTCCTTCTCTTGCTGTTACTGGGATCTGCCCAGGCTGCGAGATGCTCTCCTGTCTCTTATTCTAAAGCCCATATCCACGTGAGGATTGTTCCTCTCTAGTTCATTGCTGTGTGCCCATAGCTCTTCAATAAATATTTATTGAGTTTAAGATAGCATACCTCAATATAATGTTACCTAAATTTTTACCAGCTTTTTTCAAGGTAGATTGATTACTTGAACTCTTTGAAGGCATGGACATAATGAATTTGGTTTTGTGTTCCCACTTTCTAAGTGGTTTCTAGTCACAGAGTAGGCATTCGACAAATATTTTTCAAATGGTTGTCTTTGGATTATTACTCACTTTTAAATATTCTCCTTGACATGACATTATGAGCCCGAATGCTGAAAAATGAATCAATTCCCTGCAGCTACTCTTGGACTAGAAATGTAAATCATGCAGTTACGCTTTTCCTCCAATAACTTATAACTGAGTGCCATGAGGACAGGACACCTACTTGCACTCAGGGGCTGCCTTATTACCAGGAAGGCCCCTGAGCCAGGTCCACACTTGTGTTTCTTGCTGTTCTCTTGTGTTTATTTGGCAGCTTGGGCTGTGGGTGGCTGGGACCTACAGCCCCATGGTTCTTTCATTCATACCATTAGCTCCTACTTGTTGCAAAGTCTTACAAACACATATAACTAGTTTCCCCCACAGCCTTTAGAGGACTATCTTTAGCATAAAAACAAAACAAAACAAAATAAGCTAAGTATTTGTGAGCTCTTAAAAAATTAGTAAAAACAATTAGATGTAACATTTATGTAACATTGGGGTTTATCTCATATACTTTGCTAAGGATTTTATAAGGAAAGTAATATAAATGTTTTCTAATGTAGTATTACTAGTGAATGAAGTTTCAAACTAAAGGAAGGATGAGATTCCATTTTGTCTCTTAAATTTTAAATAAAAATCGTAACACCTGATTATTATGAGGGGCTAGGAAACCAGCTAAATGAGTAGATTGGATGTGTAACAAATTTATAGGATTGTATATTAAAATTGGGGAAAATGTATGTTTGCAAACATATATAATATATGTAACATGCTGTGTACACACACACACACACACACACACACACACACACACACACCTATTCCACTCTTGGCTGTGTACTCTAAGAAAGTAATTCAAAGGAATAGTAAACCCTTACCCTACAAGATGTGTGATGTTTGGTGTTTTGGTTATTATAGAAGAAAAGAACTACACGTGTGTACAGTGGAGGTGGGCAGTTACCACTGGGCTCCCCAGGAAGCTGGCTGTGAGACAGTGCAGTGTTTGGGGAGTACAGGGGTGCTGAGAGGGGAGGAGAGGACAGCTCTGGGGTTGGGAGGACCCGTCACATTCTCCCCTTTTCACATTTCTGCTCTTCTTCTAGGATACGGAGGCTTATATTATTGATTTTCAGCCTTTCTTTTCTTCCTCAATATATGCATTTAACCCTACAAATTTCACACTAAAACATTGCTTTCGCTTTGTCCAACAAGTCTTGATATGTCGTGCTTTGATTAGAATGTAGTTCAAAATATTTCTTTTTTAGAAATTAGATTTCTATAGATTATTGTTGTAATTTGTAAATTATTTAGAAATGGGTTGATTAATATTCAAGAAGTTTGGGGGACTTCCTTGGCAGTCCAGTGGTTAAGACTTCGCCTTCCAATGCAGGGGGTGCGGGTTCAATCCCTGGTTGGGGAGCTAAGATCCCACATGCCTCGGGGCCAGAAAAAAACAAAAACATAAAACAGAAGCAATATTGTAACAAATTCAATAAAGACTTTGAAAAAATATTTAAGAAGTTTGGGATCTTCATTAGTTTTCCTTTTTTAAAATAATTTTTAGCTTAATTCCCCTCTAGTCCGAGAACACACTCTGAATGAAATCAATCCTTTGAAATTCATGGAGGCTCTATTTATGGCCCAGAACGTGGTCATTGTTGTTAATATTCAATATGTGCTTCAGAAGACGATGAATTCTGCTACGGTTCAGGGCTGTGTTCTATGTATACAAATCAGATCATGTCTCTTAATCACATATTCATAGTTATGTTACACAATTTCTTAATGTGTTATTCAATTTCTTAATTATGTTACTCAGGTTTTTTCTGGGTTTTTTTTTGTTTTTTTTATAAATTTATTTATTTATTTTGGCTGTGTTGGGTCTTCGTTTCTGTGCGAGGGCTTTCTCTAGTTGCGGCGAGCGGGGGCCACTCTTCATTGCAGTGCGCGGGCCTCTCACTGTCGTGGCCTTACTTGTTGCGGAGCACAGGCTCCAGACGCGCAGGCTCTGTAGCTGTGGCTCACGGGCCTAGTTGCTCTGCGGCATGTGGGATCTTCCCAGACCAGGGCTCGAACCCGTGTCCCCTGCATCGGCAGGCAGATTCTCAACCACTGCGCCACCAGGGAAGCCCTCAGGTTTTTTTTATCAGTGAAGACTGGTTTTTCCGTCCACTTATTTTCTCAATTATTCTGAGACATGTTAAATCTCCCGTGAACTTTTCCCTTCTTTGAATTCTCTCATTTTTTTGCTTTATCTATTTTAAAACTATATTAGTCGGATTTAGAATTATTATATTTATTTTTCTGAAATTTATTATACAGATTAAGAGCAATATAGCTTTTTGTTGAATTGAACTATTCATTGTTTAGAAAGATCCCTATTTATTTCTAGAAAATTTTCTAACCTTAAAATATATTTTTATTATCAGTATAGTGACATAAGCCCTTTTAAGTACTTTTAATATATTTGTAATGATTTAATTTTCAAACTGTGTTCTACGTCACATACGTATCATAGTTAGATCCCCAAATAATCCTAGGACTTTAGAACATGCTGACACCACTATTCTTCTCCTGACTTCAACGTAATTGACATTATGCATTGAAATTTCACACCATCTTAAGTCTCCCAAATATTGCTATAATTGTTCTATGCCATATTCAGTTAATTTTCCTCTAAAGTTATCACATACTTCTCCATTCAACTCCTCTTTATTGATTTCTGAAATCCCTTCCTTTGCTCTGGAGTTATTTTCTCTGTGTCTCAGTGTTTTCATTTCTAATGAGCTGTCTTCCAGAGCTGAAATCCTGCTTTCTGTTCTGTCAAAGCTGCCGTGCAAACTATTTAGGGATTTAGAGATTTCATAACTTCACATATACTATGTTTTCAGATTTTAGAATTTCTATTTAAAAAAAATAAATTCTAATTAACTGATGAAAATCTGTAAAATCTGTAAAAAACTGTAAAAAACTGTAAAATCTGTAAAAACTGATGAAATCAAAGAGGAAATCAAAAAATACCTAGAAACAAATAACAATGAAAACACGATGACCCAAAATCTATGGGATGAGGCAAAAGCAGTTCTAAGAGGGAAATTTATAGCAATACAATCCTACCTCCAGAAGCAAGAAACATCTCAAATAAACAACCTAAACGTACACCTAAAGCAATTAGAGAAAGAAGAGCAAAAAACACCCCCAAAGTTAGCAGAAGAAAGAAATCATGAAGATCAGGTCAGAAATAAATGAAAAAGAAATGAAGGAAACGATAGCAAAGATCAATAAAAGTAAAAGCTGGTTCTTGGAGAAGATAAACAAAATTGATAAACCATTAGCCAGACTCATCAAGAAAAAAGGGAGAAGACTCAAATCAATAGAATTAGAAATGAAAAAGGAGAAGTAACAACTGACACTGCAGAAATACAAAGGATCATGAGAGATTACTACAAGCCACTATATGCCAATAAAATGGACAACCTCGAAGAAATAGACAAATTCTTAGAAAAGCACAATGTTCTGTGGCTGAACCAGGAAGAAATAGAAAATATGAACAGACCAATCACAAGCACTGAAATTGAGCCTGTGATTAAAAATCTTCCAACAAACAAAAGCTCAGGACCAGATGGCTTCACAGGAGAATTCTATCAAACATTTAGAGAAGAGCTAACACTTATCCCTCTCAAACTCTTCCAAATTATAGCAGAGGGAAGAACACTCCCAAACTCATTATACGAGGCCACCATCACCCTGATACCAAAATCAGACAAAGACGTCACAAAGAAAGAAAACTACAGGCCAATATCACTGATGAACATAGATGCAAAAATCCTCAACAAAATACTAGCGAACAGAATCCAACAGCACATTAAAGTGATCATACACCATGATCAAGTGGGGTTTATCCCAGCAATGCAAGGATTCTTCAATATACACAAAGCAAGCAATGTGATACACCATATTAACATATCGAAGAAGAAAAACCATATGATCATTTCAATAGATGCAGAAAAAACTTTCAACAAAATTCAACACCCATTTTTGATAAAAACCCTCCAGAAAGTAGGCATAGAGGGAACTTTCCTCAACATAATAAAGGCCATATATGACAAACCCACAGCCAACATCGTCCTCAATGGTGAAAAACTGAAAGCATTTCCACTAAGATCAGGAACAAGACAAGGTTGCCCACTCTCACAACTATTATTCAACATAGTTTTGGAAGTTTTAGCCATAGCAATCAGAGAACAAAAAGAAATATAAGGAATCCAAATCGGAAAAGAAGAAGTAAAATTGCCACTGTTTGCAGATGACATGATACTATACATAGAGAATCCTAAAGATGCTACCGGAAAACTCCTAGAGCTAATCAATGAACTTGGTAAAGTTGCAGGATACAAAATTAATGCACACAAGTCTCTTGCATTCCTATACACTAATGATGAAAAATCTGAAAGAGAAATTAAGGAAAGACTCCCATTTACCATTGCAACAAAAAGAATAAAATACCTAGGAATAAACCTACCTAAGGAGACAAAAGACCTGTATACGGAAAACTATAAGACACTGATGAAATAAATTAAAGATGATACAAACAGATGGAGAGGTATACCATGTTCTTGGACTCGAAGAATTAACATTGTGAAAATGACTATACTACCTAAAGCAATCTACAGATTCAATGCAATCCCTATCAAACTACCAATGACATTTTTCACAGAAGTAGAACAAAAAATTTCACAATTTGTATGGAAACACAAAAGACACAGAATAGCCAATGCAATCTTGAGAAAGAAAACTGGAGCTGGAGGAATCAGGCTTCCTGACTTCAGACTATACTACAAAGCTACAGTAACCAAGACAGTATGGTACTGGCACAAAAATAGAAATATAGATCAATGGAACAGGACAGAAAGCCCAGAGATAAACCCACGCACATATGGTCACCTTATCTTTGATAAAGGGGGCAGGAATACACAGTGGAGAAAAGACAGTCTCTTCAATAAGTGGTGCTGGGAAAACTGGACAGCTACAGGTAAAAGAATGAAATTAGAACACTCCTTAACACCATACAAAAAAATAAACTCAAAATGGATTAAAGACCTAAGTTTTAGGCCAGACAGTATAAAACTCTTAGAGGAAAACATAGGCAGAACACTCTATGACATAAATCACAGCAAGATCGTTTAAGACCCACCTCCCCTAGAGAAATGGAAATAAAACCAAAAATAAACAAATGAGATCTAATGAAACTTAAAAGCTTTTGCACAGCAAAGGAAACCATCAACAAGATGAAAAGACAACCCTCAGAATGGGAGAAAATATTTGCAGACGAAGCAACTGACAAAGGATTAATCTCCAAAATATACAAGGAGCTCATGCAGCTCAATATCAGAAAAACAAGCAACCCAATCCAAAAATGGGCAGAAGACCTAAATAGACATTTCTCCAAAGAAGATATACAGATTGCCAACAAACACATGAAAGGATGCTCAACATCACTAATCATTAGAGAAATGCAAATCAAAACTACAATGAGATCACCTCACACTGGTCAGAATGGCCATCATCAAAAATCTACAAACAATAAATGCTGTAATGGGTGCGGAGAAAAGGGAAGCCTCTTGCACTGTTGGTGGAAATGTAAATTGATACAGCCACTATTTCACTCAAAGAGCATCCCAAATGAGAAAAAATGAGAAAAAAGATGCTTTCACCTCTTCCCATCACTCTGCCAGAGGGAAAGTGATGTCTCCTGAAACTGCAAATGGAAAATCACATACCCTGTCAGGCTCGGTTAGGTATTGGGCACTCAAAAATCTTCTCAAAATATTTATCTTAGAGCATTTCCTATTGATTTATTTCTCAGAAAAATCTCACGTGTAGTAAAATAGAAAAACTTTGTCTCTTGTTATAAATAAAAGTTCTCTCTTATTTAGCACCTTTATGTCTTCCATTTTGCTGCTATTTCTCTAGGTCTTTTATGTCTTAGTCCTCTATGTTTTATATGTAATATCCCTGCACTCAGTAATTGAATGTATTCATATATATTTTAGCATGACCTTATAGTCAAGGTTGTGCTGTCTGTTAGTATAGCACGAAAAGAAAGCTTATGGCTGACCCTAAGGACCCACAGAATAAAGCTCAGGCTTCACGGGTCGTCTCTGGACATTCACACACGATAGCGGGGATTTAAAATGATGTGTCATCCTTGGAAAACAGCCTGGCGATTTCTCCAATGATTAAACATACAGTTACTATATGACCCAGAAACTCCACTCCCCGGTACACAGGCAAGAAGCGGAAACATACATTCTCACGCTTCCACGTCCTGTCAGCGCCTGTCTCTGGGGGGTCTTTTCCTAAGTTTCCCGGAAACTCTTCCCTCCTTCCAGTCTGTGTCTCTTTGTTGGACTCTGCCTGGCATCAGGCTGCCTCCACGCTGACCTTAGCTTCGTCCTGCAGCCTTTATTTTTTGTGATTCTTAGAGAGGTCTCTCATTTACACCTCTGACAATAGCCGAAGGTGTCAAGCAGGACAAATCCCCTTATTATCTAAGTGACCTTGAGAACTGTGTTTAACTCTACAGGCTTCAGCTTCCTGGGCTTTAATAAAATTGTGGGCGCTTCAAACGCTATAGTACAGTTGAGGAATGGAATTCTGCACAGTAATTTTCTGGATATTTGCCATATTTACACCGATGCACTGCTCCCAGCATCCCTGAGATTAAAATATAGACTTTAGTGCATTTGTTTTAAAAGAAGAAATAATTTTACAAGTCTGACCTATATCATATATGGAAGTGATCTATTTCCATTTATTTCCTTTATAATTTATGGAAGCAGCCTTTCCTGAATTCACCATCAACCCCAAATACTAGAAGTAACGAGGGAAAGCTTCCCAGCTTTCTTCCTTCTTTCTCCGCAATCCTGTGACCCCAAATGTTAGCCAGTGCAGAGATTACATTTCAAATAAACTGTTAATATGCAGAAGTTGCAAATGCTCGCCTGTGGTCCAGTGAGAAAGCCTGGGTAATAAAGTGATAATGTGTGAGCCTCTGGTGACCCCAGATAAGGTAACCTGTTTGTTCGAAAGAGGGAGGCAGGGACACAGGTGCTGATGTCCACCTTTCCTATCCGCCTGTGGAAGGGGTCACACAATGTGCATCTCTCCCTGTGGAGCACCAACTGGGAAATAAATGTGTAATTGATCTTTTCCGTTGAAACAGTATATTTGCCCAAGTCCCCAAGGCAGCGTGTGCATAAATCCACCATCAGAACCACTTCTGACTTGACTCATTTGCTAATGAAAGCTAAGTCACCGAGTGAAGGTCTGGGATGCTTACAGACTCCTGTGACTCATGAATGTTGATTCTGCCCATTTTTCAAAGTTGTATTTAACCGCAAGCGGGTCCCTCGATGGTTTCGCCTGCGTGGAGCAATTTATCTGCGACCTTTCTGTGCTCAGAAAGCAGCATCAACCCTCTCTTGCTTATTTAGTCCCAAATGGGATTTATGCAAATCCCTCATCTGTGTACAAATCTAATGGTTTTAGGGCGTCAGTACTTCTAGCCTTTTGTGTTCATTATACTGGTTGCTGAAAAAATAAATGCCTAACCAAGCGTGCTTTTCTTAAGATTGATTTTTTTTCCTTAAGTAACCATGAAGTGTATCGTACTGCAGTACAGCCTCTTCTTAAGTGCATTATTGAAGTGCCATTTTCCTGAATCACCCTAAGAAGCACCTTGCTTTCAGACCCCCCAGGCAGTGAATATGAGACCAAATCATTCCTTCAGGACAATGGTCTCCTATGCTTGAGACCTGGCTGAGAAAGGGGAGCCCCGAGGCCATCGGTGGAGGGGGGACCATGTCACATCCAGTGCTCCAGTGGACGTAATGACGTGATTGTGTGGGAACATCTCCAGTGGTCTCAAGCGGGTTATAACACGCAGAGATCGGCTCAGAAAGGCTCAGAGAGGCCTCAAACTTCTCAGAGCTGTGCATTTCTGTTTTCTTTTGCATGTTTCTAGGATATACATCATATTGCACAATTAAAAGTTTGGACAAAGTAATCAATGTGTTCTAGTCATCATCGTGTGGTTGAATCCACCTTCTCCTTCCCGTTTCTCCTCCTTTTCTCCTTTTTTATCTTCAATTTTTCCTCCTGGTCTTTCCTGCCTTCTCTCTTCCCTTTGCTTCCTCCCTCCCTCGTTCCCTCCTTCTCCTTTCCCTTCCTGTCTCTAATTTCCCACCTGGTCCATCTGACACGTGTTTACACCACAGTACAGGCATCGTAGTAAGAGGTGGGGAAACAAAGCCAAACAAGGTACCGACCGTCCGATCTTGCCTCTCCGTCCACGGAAGCATCTCTCGGAAGCATCTCTCGGAAGCATCCCCGGAAGCGCGTCTCTCCTGAGGCACCTAGAGAATTTCCTCTGTGGGATGCTCTGCTATGAAACCAAACAGGGACCAACAGGTGAGGCGGGTCTCAAGTGCCCGTCCCCTGGATATTCATGGTTCTCGTGAGCAAGCTCAGATCTCTGAGAAGCCTGCACTGAGGATGGACGGTGCCCCAGGGTTTCGTAAACTTATTTGACCTTGAAGCTTTTTTTTTAATCCTAAACAATTCTTAGGAGCATTCCAAGGAAATGGTTTTTGTTTTGTTTTGTTTTGTTTTTCGGTACGTGGGCCTCTCCCTGTCGTGGCCTCTCCCGTTGCGCAGGCTCAGCGGCCATGGCTCACGGGCCCAGCCGCTCCGCGTCATGTGGGATCTTCCCGGACCGGGGCACGAACCCGCGTCCCCTGCATCGGCAGGCGGACTCCCAACCACTGCGCCACCAGGGAAGCCCCAAGGACATGATTTTGATGGAATATTTTTGGAAAGTTTCATTGTGATTCCGTCTCCTAAGAACAATAGAACGAAGAGGCATCCGTCCTGGTTCTCAGGGCGTCATCCAAGAGAGGGAACACTTTCCAACACCAGGCAGTGTGTCCTGAATTTTCCAAAGTTTGAAATTTGTTTTTCAAATTGAGCTGAAATTCTGCTTCTTAAAATGACTATTCATCTCCTGCTTCAACTTTTGTTTACACCTCCTAAATATATATAGTCTCTTTTCCACATGGAAATTATTCATGCATATAAAAGCTATTATGTCATCATTTCACTGAATGAAATCTCCTCTTGGCAAAACATTCCTGATTTCTTCATCTGTGCTACATATGGCTTGGTTTAAACTTTCCTCACCATATTTCCACTTTCCTGTTATGAAAACATTCTTTTTAAGAATATGTATATTCCCCCAGCTGTAATTATTTTCACCCAATCTATCAATTCAATGAAAGAAATATTTATCGAGTGTCCTCCAGATAACAAGCATTTTGCTACATTTGTGGACACTGCCACTGTGATGTCCACATACACGAGCATGGGTGACGGACAAGGACCCTTGTTTACAGCCCAGAGCGTGTGGTGTAGACGATCTCTCTGCATTCTCATCCACCTCATGTCTTCTCCAAGGTGTTTGTCTGGTGAGGAACACGGAAAGCAAACACAGACACTCTCCATATTTTTCTGCAGCGCAAGCTCCCAGTGAAAACGAGGTCTCGACAGTTGGATGTGCTCTGTGGGGTCTGAGAGGTGAGGATGAAGAGAAGACCATGCTTCGCCTCCCTGGCAGCTGTGGGAAGGGTCACGGGTCTCACTGCTGAGCATCACGGGCGAAGGGGCCACACTCAGATTTCCGAGGGTGGTGGCCAGTTTCACCAGCACCGGAGGGACTTGTGTTGGCAGCCAGGGAGGCTCCCTGACTCTGCCATCTCGTCCTTGGGGGTCAGTTCGGTCTTTGCTCTGGACCTCGGCTGCGCCAGCTGTGGTCTCCAGAGCCCTAGGCTTCACCACAGTGTCACAGGAAGTAACTCTCCTGATGGGTCAGGCTGGGGAGACTTTCTTGCCCAGCCTGGAGCCTGCTCGTATGTTTCTTCTCAGGAATTTGCAAGAACAAATGTGTTACATTATGTTCTGCTTGAAATACCCAGAATGAATTTCGTTTCTAGCACAAGACTTTGATTTATAAAGTCCTTGCTACCAAACGTGGCTAATAGCCAATTCCTTGAACGAGGGAAATCTGAGGTGGTGACCCAGCAGAAATGGGGGAAGGTAGTGAGGATTTATAGACTATTGAATAATGGGAGTTATTCATCAGGTCATGACACACAGTGAAAAAATTAACTCAGAATATTGCGATGGTTTCTCCGGGATAATCTGCTTCTGAAGATAAGATTTTAAGAGAAAAATAGGCTACCGGAATCGAAATAAAATGTAAAAATCTGCACGTAACTCTGAAGTGGTTTTTTGTTTGTTTGTTTGTTTTAAGACATGACCATGAACCCACGCCCATGGTACCCTGGCCACAGGTTACATCAAGGCTCAACATCACTGACTTCCTGGACCCCAGGACGATCTGGCTGATGCAACTTCTATTGTACAAATTGCCAAGAGATGAGACCAATGCTGAGACCCCAGCCTGAACGTTAAAAATATAATTTATCTCCAAATCAAGAAACTTTCAAAAAGAAAAGTTCGATTTAATCATTCTACCAGAACAGCTGAGCCTCTTTCCTGCCAAGTGGAATGGTCAGAGGTGCCCATCAATGGGCATCACTACTACTAAACGGAACCCTTTATGTCCTGAAGAGTGCAGGAGTCCTCCTGCACTGAGACGCATGCTTTCTGGGCACGGATTTGCCTTCCTGGGTGTGTCCACAGAGGTCCCGGATGCCTGTTCGTCTCCACGGGGTGCCCACATCCTCACCTCTGTCCTGGGGATACGTTACAGAAGGAGTGAGGCTGTGGGTCCAGAGCCATCACGTACAAGGTTGTTTTATGTACGGGGGCCTTGGAGAGAGATGGAGTGGGATATTCGGGACTCAGTCGTTGTACCAGCTGGGAGGTAGTGCCTTCTGAGATGAGGGTTCCATCCCACATGTTTCTCTAAAATGTCCTGTGGTTTCTCTTATGGTAAGAGGACCACAGTTCTGGATCAGAAAGCTGGAGGTGACATGGCACCAACCACTATTATACGGAATGACCTCCAACCAAACAGTTTTCTTCGTATATCTTTGAACTCAGGTTCTATTTGTTTAGAGATTTTAACATCTAAGAACAGAATGCTTCCTTCAGGGAAAACTGTCATGCTTCCATTGAAAAGGAATTCTAATACCTGACCAACAAATAAAAAAGTGAATTCCTCTGTTAGCTGAGTGCTGGATTTGTAACATCAAGGAAGATACGATCATAGGTACAGAATGCAGTTATGGAGGAATCCTCTGGGCTTCCCCTGAACGCTGACTCTTTGATAGTAAAAGGTAATGGGAAATGAGAGCAACCCTGTTAAGGAAAGTCAGACCCCTTAAAAATGAGGGCTTAGGGACTTCCCTGGTTGTCCAGTGGTTAAGACTTCACCTTCCAATGCAGGGGGTGAGGGTTTGATCCCTGGTCGGGGAACTAAGATCCCACACCTCATGGCCAAAGAACCAAAACATAAAACAGAAGCAATATTGTAACAAATACAATAAAGACTTTAAAAATTGTCCACATCAAAAAATCTTTTTAAAAAAATGAGGGCTTAGTAGCCCACTTGTGAAAAAATGATGCTGGCTTACTTCCTGGCTGAGGGCAAAGGACACAAGGACTCGAGGGGGGAGAAAGGAAGGGTTAGAAACATCGCGTGGCCGTGGGAGGCAAAGAGGCATTAGCCGTCCCTGGGTCTTCTTGGCATGTCAGGTCCAGATTTACCAATGTCAACTCCTTTCATTCCTTTTCTCTTTTTGCCATTATTCTATACAAGGTCTGTAGGTAGTGATTCATGTAAAATTTAGTACTTAAGTGACAGGACATTAATATGGAATTAACTAGAAAAGTAATAAACACCACCCAAGAAAGGGCACAGAGACCTTTGGTGCTTTGAGGAGGAGGTGATCACGGTTCATTTATAAACAGGAAACGGGCATTATGTTAGATGAACGATGAAGCTGACACTACGAATAGGGTTTTTATTGTGATAATATAGGCAAAATATAATATTTATCATTTAAACTGTTTGAAACTGTACAATTCAGTGGCATGAAATGCATTCACAATGTTCTGTGACCATTACTACTATCTATACCCAAAACTTCAGGATCCACCACATAACTGTGCCCACTAGACAGTAACACCTGTTCCCCCTCCCCCAGCCTCCAGAAACTCTATTCTACTTTCTCTCTCTGTGGACTTACCTCTTCTAGGTGTTCCATTTGAGTGCAATAATACAACATTGGCCCTTCTGTCTCTAGTTTGTCTCCCTTAGCCTGATATTTTCAAGGTCTGCACACGTAGAATACGTCACAATGTCTTTCCTTTCCACGGATGTATATTATTCCCTTGTATGTATTCACCCCACATTGTTTATCCATTTCAGAAACCACTGGTGTTTTTCACTTTCTTATAAATTGGGAAAGATAATGTAGGTTGATGATCAGAGTTGCTTGCTTTCTAATTTTACATTTTGAAGCCCACAGTTTGTGCCCAAAGGGCTTGGTGTAAAACCTGCATGTCCTGAGCTGCTGTAGTCACTGTGGGGATGTAAGAAAGTGGAGTGGTTGGGTAGAACCTAGGAATTCCTCTTAGCTGTTACCCGATGCAGGCTCTGTTCTCTCCAGCCTGTTTCTTCTCTGAGGGCTTTTGTGCTGGATTGAGTATAACTTTGAGACTGAGTTTCCCTGACTGTGTGTGTTATACAGAGATTGTATACTTATAGTGAAATTTGGATGGATCACATAATATTCTTTTTGATAGACTGCCTTATATTTCCTTTTTTTATTTCGTTCTCCCAGCAACTCTGTAACATCACTAAGCCAGTTATTCACTAGCATCTCAACTTCACCATGAAGACAGTAAAGTCTGTACAATGAGTGATTCACAGAAGGTCACACAACTCAGTCTGAGGGTCGGACCCTGGCCTTCACCCCTGACTCCCAGCCCAGCGCTTCCTTTATAGTCACGCGTCCTCCTGGGAGCTCCTGGGCTAAATGTACTGCCCCCCTCAACCCGCCCTGCAAAGAGAGAGGCCGGGGCAGGGGGGTGAGGCTCTCAACAGGTTGCGAGCACCAGAGCTTCCCCCCGCTCCTCTCCAAGGGCACAGGGCAGCATCCGTCAGGACACAGGAAGAAAGGAGAGAGTGAAAAAGGAAGACGTTAAGTAGAGCCCAAAGTGACGGTGCCTGGAGAGACACGGCTCCCTCCTGAGCCTGAGTATACACGTTCCGACAGAGAAAGAAGGTGTTTGTATAAAACACTATCTTTTCAAAGATATGTATTAGCACCTATATGTCTTAAGGTCATTTCAGGCTAAGGACCATCCTTCTGAAATAACACGGTGAAAATTAAAGAAAAAATGTCTCTCAGTGAAAATTAAGAGTAGGTCTATTTCCCAATTTCCAAGATTTATCCAGTACGAAGGCCTCTCCCCGCACACCTGCGCTTCCATCGGAGCTGTCAGGTAGGCGTCCTCACCGCTGGCTTGCTCCGCACTGTGTGATTCACGTGTACAGCTTCTTCCTTCAGGCATCATCAGTATTTGCTCCAATCAATTCAATTCAAAAAGGCCTAGAGAATAAAGAAGACCTTCGTAGACTAATTATTTGTCAGCATTTACTATACATGTATGTATACGTATCCTTTACTGTACATGTACCTGTATAGGTATATGTGACATATGTGTTATACGTGATCTATATTATTCCTTTTCTTGTCAGTTTTTAAATTTTATACTTAATTTCACATAGAAATGATATTTTGATCACGTTCTAACAGTGTTATTTATGTGGTCGCCATACAAAATGCTTTTTCGTTATGATTCGTTGCCTTTTCGGTCCTTTCCTATCTCCTTCGTTTCTTCTGGATCTATTGCTTCCCTCTTCGTCGTAAACATTTCAGCAAATGCCTTCATATTTTTGCTCATATTCTCCGTTCTGCGTTGTAGGCAGAGATGTTTGTGTGGAGACACTGGTTTGGGAAGAGATCATGCCTGATGTGGGAACGACCGGATGACAGGGCTGAGGCGCGGGCCTTGGTGGCGTCCACACGCGTGTGCTTTGTGCGGCAGTGCGTGGAGAGGCTCTGGGACTTTCTACAGACGTGTGAGGCATGACCATCCTGAGGGTCGGGAGGCCGGGCGTGCTACCCATTCCACGATGGTGACCGTGATGGTGGTTCTGGGGCTGGGTGACCTTCTAAGCCAAACTTTCTTCTCTCCACCCTCGGTGGGAATATCTAGGTCTTGAGGAGGAAGATGAAAGCCGATGTTAATTACATGGACAAAAGATTCTCAGACCTTTGTATCAGGGATGTTCCAGACCTCAGGATTAGTCTGCTTTGTTGAAAAGGCATTTTTAGTCAAAAGAATGAGTGCTGAGTGCATTATCAAAGAGACTTTCTTTGGACAACTTTTATTCCCAATAAGCATGTAAGACAGGAGCCTCACCCGGGTCTGATGAAGGACCTGGGTTTCGGTTAGTCATATGCTTCCACGGCGCTTTGATGGTCTACAAACTGATTCCGCTGTAACAGACAGCATTCTGAAATAGAGGCATAGATCCAGCACATTTTCTATTATAACTTTGAACTTGTATAAATTAAAGCTGCCAGAATGGATTTCATTCTTTTTTAATTTAAGCTAGATGTCCTCTAGCTTCAATTTTGTATAGTTCTGTATCAAATTACATTTTCCAGTGAAATTACTATAAAACCCTAAAAATAGAAGGTTATAATAGGAAGTGCCAGTTTAATTCATGAAAACCCACAGGAGCACAGTAATGTGAGTTTATTCCGTGGATTAGACGTGGCAGCTGAAAGCACACATGAAGCAAAGGAGTGCGGAGCAACTGCGTTTCCTCTGGAAAAGCGCACACACTCTTCCTGTAACTATCTGGCTACACAAATCACTTGTAGGGTTTGGCTAAATCACTTGTACTGTTCTTCAGTTCATATATTTATAATTATTATCGTGGCTGGGAAAATTGAGGACAAGTGCATGTTGAAAAAAAGGAAGCTTCACCTTGTAACGTTGATAAAAATCATGGTAGGGTTTCAAAGAGCTAGACGATAGAACCTAGTCAAAGTTAGGTCTTCTGGTTTGAGTTCATGATTTCCTTTCCAAATAAGTATTTTTACTTAAATATTTAAAACACCAATGTCTATGACATACATACACTACTATGTATAAAATAGATAACTAAATGAGAACCTACCGTGTAACACAGGGAACCCTACTCAATGCTCTGTGGTGACCTAAATGGGAAGGAAATCCAAAAAAGAGGGGATGTATGTTTACATATAGCTGATTCACTTTGCTGTACAGCAGAAACTAACACAACATTGTAAAGCAATTATACTCCAATAAAAATTAATTTAAAAAATCAGTGTCTGTGAGTTTGAAGGAATAAGCAAGTAATCTGCAGCTACAAGTTTAATGTGAGACATAAACCCACAGAATCTAAATACAGAAAGATACGGGAACAGGAAACTCAAAGGGCAGATGATGTTTTCTGGCATAAGATTCTTCTTCGAATCTGGAAAATGGATGTTTAAAACAGAATGTTTATTTAAATGGATGACGTTTCCTTGTTTAAGTGTCACTGGAATTAGTTCCACTCTTGGGGGCCAGAGAAAGGTTAACACAAATAGAGAAGGCTATTGGGTAGGACGTTAACTCTAATTGTAATGGGATCTACTGGCTTGTTGAAATGTTAACTTCACAGTTATTATTTTCCTGAGTCAATCAAACACTTATTTTGTATCTACTGTGTGCTTCTGCCAGAGAGTGGAAATGTGGTTGATGTTCCAACCCGGCGTCTACACTGTTTTGTTTTTGTTTTTGCGGTACGCGGGCCTCTCACCGTGGCAGCCGTTGCGGAGCACAGGCTCCGGACGCGCAGGCTCAGCAGCCATGGCTCACGGGCACAGCCGCTCCGCGGCGTGGGGGATCTTCCCGGACCGGGGCACGAACCCGCCTCCCCTGCATCGGCAGGCGGACTCTCAACCACTGCGCCACCAGGGAAGCCCCCTGGCGTCTACACTTGTAACGTGTTTAGTGAGACAGACCTTGCTTAGTTACTGCCCGAGCTTAGTCTGTGGTCCATAAGTGTTCAGTTGAATAAATGGATTTGTGATTTGGTCAACCTTCCGCATTATTACATGTTTTCCACCTTTAATTTCTTTTAGGGGCTTAATATTTTCATCCACATTCTTTTTAGGGGCTTAATATTTTCATCCACATTCTTATTCTCTGACATTCTATTTTTTAGAATACCTCCATCCATCCTTCACCCCTTCTCCATCCTTTTATTAGTTCAAGGTTTATTGAGCTTCAGCGAGCCATGTTTAATATGGCGCCCACACAAATAAGACAGCATCTGTCTAAAAGCACACAGTGCCATGAAAAAGTATTTGAAAAAGTGGACACTCGAGCATGAGTCCAGATCACATTATTATGGGGATGGAGGTAAGGCGCTGCACCCACCCTGGGGTGAGGGGGTCGGGAACTTCCTCTGTGTGGAGCTGATTACAAATTGAGTTTTAGAAGATGAACAAAAGAGGGTCCATCTGTGAAATCTCCACCTTCGGGGTCATGTCTCATGGATGTCGTCTGCGGCTTTCTACGAATTAGTTAATGAATGCTTTTCAGATAATGAGATTCCTTTATGGCATTTGTCTGCCCCTCTTGTATGGCACCTGCCATACGTATATGACACACATCCGTCATTACAATATTCATAAATTTCCCTTCGGGACAGCTGGCCATCTTACTATTTTCTGTTGCACCTTGAGGTCTTTTTCAAGCTGGCTAGTCTGTGCTTTGTTCACATGGGAAGAGGAAGGGTCTGCACAAAATAACGCAGTTCCGAGCTGTCCAGATTGCTTCCTGCTTCCATAATCTCTTTTGGAGATCTCTCCAAAATGGAATAGCATTGTTGTTGCACATTTGATTCTGTTTCAATACTTGCTAAGATACCCCTATAGGGCTTTTGTAAGATCATATAGACTCTTGAGTTTACTAAATATCTTTTGGTTTTCATAACCCATCTAATTGCTTTTCCTTTTGAGGATAAACCTTCGGGACACGTCTCAAGACAAGATAACCTGTGTGTGATGAAATACTTAATTGGCCCTTCATACATGTAAGGTGATTGAATAGGTTCACTACTTGCAATCCAGATTGAAATTTCTATTATCATTCCAAAAAAGTATATTATCAAGGTCATAATAGAAATATCACTGTGTACAACAGAGAGAATGTAACGTTCTCCCTCCAAATAGAATGTACTCTATTTTTCCTTTGCAGGTGCTTTCTGATAATGTGCGTGTAAATAAAAAACAAATCACATGTATTAATTACTGTTGCTTCTGTAAATATTTAAATAGGAAGGTCTATACAAAAGACATTTGCTAGCTTAGGTGACTCTGTTTTATTTTTAAACCTGTAGCTTGGATTAACACTGTTGTTTTAAAAGCATATCCATTTTCCTAAAGCTTTTAATGCTAGAGACCCATTTCTAAAGCATGTATTGTTTTGCTTTAAATGAACATTTTGAGTTTTATATGTGGGTATTCATGCATATGTAAGTATAATGTACTCATATATACATGAGTTTAGATAAAAATGAAGATTGCTATTACTGTCTTTTGAAAATCTAAATGTAAATTTCATTGCATAATGTATGTTCAGAAGTGCATGGGCTGGTTTTTGGTGTTTTCTTGTTTTTCTTTCTTGTAAAACATTGACGGTGGTAATTTACAACCACCAAAACCAGTAATTGGAAGAAATTGAAAGGGCCTCTGAGCTAGCAGACTTCTTAATACTGCTGTTAGAGAAGGAGTTCTCATGGAAGAAGTGCCAGAAAAAAGTCTGAAGTTAGAGTGTAAGTGACATTACTGCGAGATGGAAAACACCATTTACTTGGTCTCAGCAAAGTTAAAAAACGTCCTTCTCAGGGACTCTATGAGGTCTATTCCTGTACAAATTTCTCATTGAGTTTTCCAGTGGGGAAACAGTGACTTGAAATGAAATCTTATTGAAAGAAATTCAATTCTGTGCATCCCCAGAGGAACTAAATATAAACAGAAACATGATTAATTAGTTAATTTTAGCACCACTGAGATAAAATTCTTGAACAAGCGGTTGTATTAAATTTGAATGGGCTGTTATAACAGGGTAACAATCAGGGCCGTTTAAGTCTCTCGCCTTGGTGACTTTCGGCAGCATTCTGACGGCTACACTCTTCAAGTCCTTGATTGTCTCCTGTATTTGTTATTGAATAAGGATGAAGTGAAACTGAATGAAGGACCAAGAGGTGACTGGACTTTCTTTGGCAGCTGCAAGTCTTAGTAAACTGAATTGTACGCCTACTGTGGGCCCTCCAAAAACATCAGAACTTACCAGCTCCCTGCAGCATGAAAAGTTGGAAAAGCTGAAAGCATGATCATTTACATTTTGCCACTAATGGAGAAGGAAGACATACGATGATGCCCCCATTACATGTATTAGTCATTTATTTTAAAAAATTTAATCTAGAAACACAGTCAAAATTTCCCACAGACAGCAATTACTTTCTTTTGTACCTCAGTCTCTGTAGGCAAGTTCATTCTGGGATTCTTCTAGAAGGCAGGGGTGGAGAGGGTTTTCTGTTAGGATGCTAAGAGGGCACGTGCTATGCTACAGGCACATAGCAGACTCCTCAGGGGAGAAGGTCCTGAGCTGGGTGTGGATTGAGAGAATGACTGACTCAGAAATGGATTTTTTTCTAATGGACAAGTCCTAGCCCTCTCATGAGAGCACCTCCAACTCAAATGGTTACTTAAATGGTGAGATTCTCCCTGGAGTCAACAATTGTTCTGTAATTGGAATCTCTAGTCCACTAATATTTTAACCTAATTATTAACAAGGTGGTGTTGATGCTACATTTTCATGGATGCTCTCGTCCATGGCACTGAAAATCAGGAACGACAGGGAACGTGAAAAGTTATTGGTAGTCAGACATTCCTGTTTTAGACATTATTTATCACTCTTGCATCATACTATTGCATTGTGTCTTTCAAATAAATATTATCTGAGAGGGTATAAATTATTCTGGCTTTACCAACATTTAATGGCACTGCACTTGGTAAATCACAAACCAAGGGTCAGTGTCCTTTTAAAGTGGGATTACTACGGAAATTAAAGTAGAAATGAAAGCTCCAAGGGCAGTGTTTAATGCATCAGGTTGTAGAAGTGTTTTTTATTACCACGGTGTCAATCAAAGCCCAGAGAATTTCAATAAATTGGCTAAAATGGCGGAGTTTTAGTGGTGGGAGTATTTTTAGAATTTAGGTCACTGGCTGTATTTCTCTTCTTTTTGCCCGTAATTACTCTCTGAGTTACAAGACAATGGAGAGAGGAAGCTAAGCATAGGCTTCTCTCAGGGAAAAGAGGGGAAAAAAGGAAAAAAGAACGTAAACTCGGATTATCTACAGAACTGGGAACCGACATCCGCACACCTGAGAATAGCATGGGGCCCAGGAGGTGAAAGATCACGGCGAATGGCGTGAGGCCTGGTCCTGGAACGGGAACACCTTCCTGAAAAGGAATAAATGTTATTCCATCCGTAGTACAGATTTCACAGCATCTCAGGTGCTCACTACGGAGGCTGCAGACGTCTCTGCTCTGGCGAGACTTGTCTTGGTTAGAATCATGTGGAAGCAGTCGAGCAGGGATTTTCCCAGTTGGGGGCCAGCACACCGTCACCTGCAGCCTCATGGCTCCAGCAGGACACAGAACTTGCCCCCCAAGCCCAGACCTGGACGGACTTGTTCCAGAAACACTAGAATCCACCCAGCTCCAGAGGCTGCTGTTAACCCACATTTTAGGGTTCCTGGTATGTTTGTCAAGGTTTCCAGGTTTGCAGAACGTCTGGACACCTCGCACGCGGCCGGGTTCGCTGGAGGAGTCCAGGGCGTAAAACTTGTCCCCTGGATGCAGAACTTAGGAGATCCAGGGTGAGCTTTCAGTATCTTTCCATTAACAATGTATCCTAAAGCCAGATTATGGTGTGTAAGTTCCTGTAGGAATTTAACCAAAGATGGGTTACAAATTGCCTCCTAGAGAGAACCAACTTATATAAATTAAATGCATGTAAAGAAGCAGGGAGCCTGGAAGGAGCTGGGAAAGCCTGTGGATGACAGTCTTGGAGGTTAACCTGATAAATTCCTGCCCAACGCCTGCCTTAGCGCTCTAGAGCGTCCTTGTCCAACGCCTGCCTTGGCGCTCTAGAGCGTCCTACACGACTGCCCACTTTTTAAAAGGGGTTACTACACCCATCCTTATGAGAGAGAACAAAAAGTAAAATAATCAAATTCATTTTATGACATTAGCAGTGCATTGCATTTTTACAGTCGACTATACTGCAAATGTACGCCAATGTGGGTAAAAATCCAACATCTTCTAATAATCTCCTTGTTGTGAGTTTAGCCAGGAGATAAAATGTTTCAGAGGGTATTTGCTAAAATACTCTTAAAGGGAAAGATGTATTTCTAACCCAATTTTTTAACTTTAAAAATTCCTCAGTTTATTAAGAAGAGATTTATTGTATCAATATAGCATTATAGCCTGGGTGTTCCCATTACTTGGACCATTGACAAAAGTGATTTTATTGAAGAAAAGGTTTTCCTTTGACTACAAACGTGCTCTTTCCTATTTTATGACTAATCAATTCTCTAGTTAATTTAATTAAAAGGCCTATAAAATAGCTTTATCAAAGTCCAAGAGTTGAACTGTATGTCAATTAAGAAGGAACTCGGTGAATTCACATAATGCATTTCTTTACAATCTAAAATGATCATTTGAGGTGCTTCAAACTCCATCAACAGCATTCAGTTAGAAATCAGTGCGGAACCAACTGACTAAACATCTTCGACAAACTCTGGACTGGGTACCACGTTATCTTATGAGGGGCCACTGTCCTAACACACCCCATACAGACACCCAAACCAGCAATTTGACAACAGCTACAAAATCAAATAACAAAATGGTCAGTGAGAGAGGAATCAGTAGAATCCATGTGGCAGGGAGCCTGAAAGGTTGAATTTTAAGTACATTTTTAGAATAAGTGTTTTCTTTTAAAAATTAGCAAAGCTGTTCCTAGCGCAACAAAACAGTTGCTGTTATTGGCAAACGCCACGTTTCTCCGAAACTGTGGCTCTAAATGTTTGTGGAAAGTGGTGAGAACGTTCTCACAGGAGCTGAGACTCCCTCGAGTAAGAAGCAGAGTCAAGGCTTTGACTGATTCCAGCTGCTGAGTCCAGCCATGTTTGAAGGAATCCATGGCTTCATGCAGCCCGACAGAAGTCACCGGGCACTGGAGTGACACTTCACCTTAAAGAGAAACTCACTGCAATGGTTTTCTTCTCTTTTTGCTCCCGGGGTGTTCCGTGTCGCTGCCCTAGGAGCCCCTGACGGATGTCGGGGAGGAAGCAGCTCTGTCTGTGTGTTGGGGGGTGTTTATGAGAGAGAAAGAGCTAAATCCTAACGGAGCAGCGTTATGATAAATCAGGTCAGTTCTGCCCGATAGCATCTAGAACTGTGAGGGGTCCGACGGGGATTTTCCAGGGTTCATTTGCCCCAAACCCGCCTCCAGTGTTTCTGGGCAAACAGTGAGGCAGGGTGTCCCGGAGGCTTAGGGCCAGGCCCGATGTGGCACTTTTTAGCCTCCAGGGTGGGCGGGGCTGGCCCGAATTCTGGCTCCAAGGACAAGGTACAGGGCACCTGGACTAACCCTGGCTTGAGTGGTTTTCTAACATATATATTTTTAATTATCGAAGTTTGTCTTTTACTTTATTCTGTTTTTTTTTATTGAAGAATAGCTGATTTACAAGATTGTGTTAGTTTCGGGTGTGTAGCACAGTGCTTGAGTTATACACATACTATGTGTATAAATACTCTGCTTCAGATCCTCTTCCCTTATAGGTTATGACAAATACTGAGTGTATTTCCCTGAGCTATACAGTAAGTCCTTGTTGGTTATCTATCAATATTTTGTATATAGTAATGTGCGTCTAATATTTTTATAATGTCACGGACAGCCTCTGGGAAAGGAGAAATAAATCGGAATATGAAATGAAATGCAGCCCTAGTGTTCATCCCAAGCTGGCGAGACGCCCCGTGTTTGTCACGTACGTGAACCAATGTATAGTAGCTCCAGGGAATTAAAGTTAAGTCGCTTAGCGTAATGGCCTGGGATGGAATTAACTCGAAAATCTGCCGAACGAAAGAATGTTTCTGAGAGTAGTCATTCTCCACACGAAGAGAAGGGAGTGAGCAAGGGCTCGGGGTCAGTAGGGCATCCATCAGCAGGGGTGTGTCTCCGGGGCCTGGGCCTGGGGCCAGGGGTAAGCTGCGTCCCGGTTCTGCAGTGCATATGGAATACATTTAAGGGCACGTAAGCGGGTGCTGGGATCGGGAGGGTTGGACCAGTCATCCATCCGTAGTGATATGTAGAATTGCAGTGAGGAGAGAGCGCTTAGGGAGAGAACTGTGCTCTCCTTAAGTTTGTGGTGCCGGGATATTCACTATTTTTATGCTTCTATAGGCAACAGATTGCAGTCAAAACGAGGGCAGCTGCCGTGCCGGGGATGGGCTGAAAGCCGGCAGCCGCCACCACGGAGCTCTGTCGTGGACACAGGTGATTTCACAGGACAGCACATGGGACAAGGGTCCTCTTTGACTGTCCAGGGGGAAGGCAAACAGAGACGCGCGCCGAGGGCCTGGGTGAGCAGGTGGAAATGAGAGGCCACCCCGAGCGGCGACTTCCTCTCCAGGCGCTGCCCCTGCCTGGCCCCGCCTCCCGGATAAAAGTGCATCCGTATCCCCATAGAAATGCCGGACTCACGGCCGTCTGGAATCTGCCCTGCAGTCATCGGAAGCCAAGTCCAGCCCCCGTAACAAGCCCTCCTAACACCCCTTCCTTCCCCAGGCGGCCCGGGTGCCTCAGGATGTGAACTCTCCTTGCAACGACTACCTACGGAGAGAACTCTCGTCCCCGCAGCTGCGTCCCCCCTGCCGTGTGTCTGGGGAGCAGGGCAGTGGAGGTGCCCTGACACAGAGCGCAGGGCTTGTTCCTCTGACCTGTTACTTTCACAGATACTCCATCCACTGAGGGGCTATCGAATGTCATGAATTTGGCAAAGCTCTGAGAATGGTCACATCTAACATACAAGCCGCTAATACCACATACTGTTGTTTTAAGGGTTTGTATTTCATGACACACTTCTTCCCACCACACCTTCATGAAGTAAGTATTTTACACTTTATAGGTGAGGAAAATACACCGTCTGCTCCCAGCACCCGAGATCCGCGGCTGCAGGGACCTCGGGAGTTGGACTGTCAAGTTATATAAGGGACTCGAGCATCGGCAGGTTCCAGAGTCTCAGGGGCCCTGGAACAAATCCTCCCACAAGACAAGACGACTGTATGAACTGATTTCACCTCATTTAGCAACTTCTATGAAGCTACTATGAATTCAACTCTCAGATCAGGCAATGGGGAACCAAGCGTTCAGGAAACATACTCAGGGCCGTGAGCTCGTGTGTGGCTGAGTCAGGACACGCGCTCAGGACTCGGGCCTCAGGCCCAGACATCTAACTCCTGTCCTTCCCTTCAATCTGTTCACCCACGTGGACGAGGGGTGTGGAGGCCAAGGGATCTCCCAGCTTCACACAACCGTGAGGGGTCTCACCGCCCATGGACCTTCAAGACCCACACACTTACTCAAGAGTTAAATCGCCTTCTCTGTTTCTATCTGACTTTGTCTCAATGACCTAGTGATTTCTGATGATTGTAATTTTAAATTACCCACCTGAGGCTCGAAGGAAGGTGGTGTCAGAGGTCACCCTGCTGGCTAACCCCAGCCCCGAGTTGACCACGTTCTAGATCCAGCAGAATTCAACCGTTATCCAGACTCGAACAATAGGTGGTGAACTTGTTAATCCATGTTGACTTTCCTGGACTATAATTTAGCAACTTATCATGAATAAGGTTATTTGGTGATTGTTGTGATATTTTGTGGTTAGAGAAGCTGACACAAGATGTGAAATCACCTTTCAAAGAAACATAGATCACAGACAGGTGACCAAATAGTGCGAAAACACTATCTTGGTTTTACACAGAGTCTGTTACAAAAGTGCCACCAAGAATCATTGCCCTTAACACGCTATGCGTGTTTTCTTCTTCCTTTATAAAATATGCAGTCTCCTATTTATTCCTGAAGCCTTCCTGCTATCTGTAACACAGGCCAGACTGAAGCAAAAATCAGTTTTTTAGAAAGCCTGAGGGAGGGTAAGATATTTAAGGAGGAGGCCATGAAAAGTCACGTCTTACAGAGGCCACTGGGCAGATTTGTGGCTGAGGTGCCATTTTAGGAAGACACGGATTTTCCCAAATGTGCTGTAGGTCATTCAACGTGTAGATCTCACTACGTTCTCCACGGGGAGGCTGGAGGGTGTCCTCAGATGGAGGGCAAGCATTTCAGCATAAGGCCTTTCTCTTGCTTCCCTGGACATTTGTTCAAAGAATTCTTTGCTCAAGCCAGTGTCCAGGCCCGAGTAAGACAAGCTCAGCCCTGAAGGCTGGTGGTTTTGCATTTGATTCCTTAGTATGTCCTTCTCTCTCTTTGTATTGTTTCTTCTCACAAGACCTATGTCATCTTTACGGTGATGAGTATTAGCTCAGGTTTAATTATTATGTATTTTGTACTAAGGATGTCATCATGAAAGTGATTGGTCTTGCTCTATTTTCCAATACTTATAATAACAATGTTTTCCAGAGATACTTCCAGAACTTTCAAAACTGTTTATTTTCTTAATCAGAAAATGAAGTTTAGGGCTTCCCTGGTGGGGCAGTGGTTAAGAGTCCACCTGCCAACGCAGGGGACACAGGTTCGAGCCCTGGTCCGGGGACATCCCACATGCCGCGGAGCAACTAAGCCCATGCGCCACAACTACTGAGCCCGTGTGCCATAACTACTGAAGCCCATGCGCCAAGAGCCCGTGCTCTACAACAAGAGAAGCCACCCCCGCAATGAGAAGCCCACGCACTGCAATGAAGAGTAGCCCCCGCTCGCTGCAACTAGAGAAAGCCCACGTGCAGCAACAGAGACCCAACGCAGCCAAAATAAATAAAACAAACAAATAAATAAATAAGAAAACGAAGTTTAAAAGCTGTTCTGAGATGTGTAGGATGTTCCCATTCTTTTGTGTGGCGGATGTGTTTCCTAAAATCACAGCAACAGTGTCCCCAGGCCACACGCTCTTCTACGATGTGGCCCTATCACCTTCCCATGCCCTTGAATGGGGGCTGGTTTCTGCTTCAGGCCACGGGGATGGTAGGTGGGCATGGTCTGTGCGACTCCTCGTGAGATAGGCCCAGGCCATGCCAGCCTCCACACGGAAGTGCTGGCTGATGGTCGCAGTTGGTCCCATGGAGTCATTAGCCATGTGACTGAGTCATCTCATGCCTCCAGCCCAGCCCTCCTGCCATCTGAGTGCCGCTGTGAGGGGTCAGTTCAAACCAGGAGGAGCCAAAGGACCACAGCTGGGCCACCTGAACTCCTGGACCAAGGAATCTGTGAGCACAAAGGGTTGACGGCTGTGCTACCTCACTAAGTGGTGGTCACACAGCAACAGAAGCTGCAACCTTTTCTTATCAAATTAGCAAAGGGCTTTAAAAATGATGTTTAACATTTACTGAATTTCACATTGGCTTGGCCTTTATGGGAAATAACTTCATAATGTATGAAGGGCTTTAAAGCAACCAGACTTTTGGATCTTGTGAAACTATTGTAAGGATGTGGCCAGGTATGTGGATAAAAGATCCCAGAGTCCGTCCTCCACTCCCAGAAGCTGTTCTCCATTCCTAGAGGTACCTACAGTTTCTTGTTACACATGCTTCCCCAGCAGAGTTGCTTATTTCATCAAGCCAGCAAAAATGTCTCTAGCATGAATGGTTAGCAAGATATTATTTGATAACGAGAATATTATATAATGTAACATAATCTTGAGTGGGGTCTCATCCCTTTTACCAGGTTCCACTGGTTGGAAGCAAGCCTTGGGCAGGTTCTGCCTGGTTCAAGCCCTAGGATGTGAACATAGACAGTAAGGATCACCAGAGCTGTCTGTCTGTCTGTCTGTAACTGATTCTGGGTGTGGGGCTCAGACCCTACCTACAGCACAGCCACACGGGCAGCAAGAAAAGAAATCTGCTCAAATATGCGGTTCTGAAAAATAGAAAACCACAGTGAGAGTTTTAAAATTCTCTGCCTCACGGCCCAGATGGACACCTCTCTGGACCATGTTAACCTAGAGGTAGTTTTCAAGAGGCTAGAAGAGTGATCTAAAATGTATGACTTATAGTTAACTTAAACTAGAAAAAATTCTCACCAACACAATCCAGCATTATTTCCCTTTTGATGCATAGATTTATTCCAAAGTATGTTTAGGTTTGTATAAATGGTTAAATATTTCATAGTTATTTATTCTAAACTTGCTGTAATTGTTTGACTCTGCTATACTTACTACCTGATACTTTCATGAAGGGAAGAAAACTAAATAATTATCAAATCAGCATTGGCTTTTTATTAGAAAAAAAATCCCATAAAATGTATTTAGGGACAAAAATGAAATGCTTTCGATTTTGTTGTTTGGTGTTGACCCTTGAAAGAGGAAATATAATTTCAAGAGCTTGAAAAACATTTGCAGCAAAGAAGGTTGTGTCTTTCAAACAGAAAATAAACATTGTGGAAGCAAAGAAACAATGGTAGTTTGGGGTAGTTGTAATTTATCACTGGAAATTAATCCATAGTGTGTTTCATTTTTGCTTTGTTAAAAATTGAGCAAAATGGTGAGTTTGTTCTTTCTTTGCTGCTTGGTTCTGTTTTACCAATTAATGAAATTTAAATGCATATTCTTTTCATACTGTATATGTGTATTCAAATCTTGGTAGAAATTGACTAAAAAAAAGGGGACGTATTTTAACCTAAATAATAAAATTGAGCAAATACAACTGAGTTTCTTCTACTTTTTATTAGGAAGAGAAATTTTTGGTCATTTCCTTGGTAACACCACTCACTGCTAAGGACATCCGTGAAAGCGGTACCCGCCCCAAAACATGAGTGACCTTTTGTATCCACAACAATTTCCAATATCACGACGCTGAAAAGAATAGAGATCATTTTGCAGAGTGAAAAGAGTAGGAAAATGTAGTCCTTTGCAGAAGCAATAAAAAATAAAAGTTTATAAGAGATAGGCCAGATGGTAACAACATCTCAAGGTCCTGATTGGAAAATCCCCGCCCCCATCAACAATAAGAGTTGCCCTCATTTTGGTCAGATCTGAATATATTATGAGTTGAATCACCAATACGGTTTAAAATGAAGAAAAATATACAGTCGACACTTGAACAGTAGGTTTGAACTGCACAGGTCCACTTACAGGGAACCAGTATTCAGCAGTAAATACTAAGTATGACAGGGTCCATGGTTGGTTGGCTCCCCAGATGTGGAGGAACCCAGGATTCGGAGGACCAACTATAAATTATACTCAGGTTAAACCCTCATTGTTCAAGGGTCAGCTGTGTGTTTTAAGTGTACTCAATTAAAGTCTCTGTGTAAAGAATGCAACATTTGGTATGAATTTTAAAAAGCCCTTGAGATCAAACTATGTACATGACAAGCTTAGTTAGCTTTTTTTAAAACTAAATTTTATTATTTATTTATGCATTTTTGGCTGCGTTGGGTCTTCGTTGCTGCACACGGGCTTTCTCTAGTTGTGGCGAGCGGGGCTACTCTTCGTTGCGGTACATGGGCTTCTCATTGCGGTGCCTTCTCTTGTTGCGGAGCACTGGCTTTAGGCACGCGGGCTTCGGTAGTTGTGGTGCAAGGGCTCAGTAGTTGTAGCTTGTGGGCTCTAGAGAGCAGGCTCAGTAGTTGTGGCGCACGGGCTTAGTTGCTCCGCGGCATGTGGGATCTTCCCAGACCAGGGTTCAAACCCGTGTTCCCTGCATTGGCAGGCAGATTCTTAACCACTGCATAACCAGGGAAGTCCCTAGTTAGCATTATTGAACTGAGTTGGATTATATCCTCAATACAAACTGTTTTTTAAAAAACAAAACAAAACATTTTTTATGTATAGACATAACCTGACAATCTGTTCAGACTATTGGTTAATCAGGATTTTAAAAATAATCTTTCTAAATCCTGTGTGTGGGTTCTTTTAACTTAAATTCAAACACACACATTTGGATTTATAGTGTTTTCTTTTTTTGCTAGATTGTAAACATTTTTGATGTGGTGAGCTAGTTCATACTCTTTAATATTTATCTCAGGGAAGTTGGAGACATTCTAATCTCTTAGACACTGAAGTTTATATCCTGTTACAAGACTCAAATGTAAACTAAGTGTTAAGTGTTGTATTTAAAGTCTTCAAGTTAGCACTATACTTTAAAGAACGTTATTGGCATTTCATGTGAAAATTGCAAGAAAATCCCTATGGGGACGGTTCTAGTAGAAGAATTATATTCTTAGTTTATTAAAAGAATGAGCTTTAATTGTAAATGTCTGTTATGGGCACTGAGTAAATGTAGCATACTCTATCTGTTGGGATTTAAGAGGATTTAAACAGTCGTTTGGTAAGTCATGATAGCCTTTTCTCAAATGGGTAAGCAGGATTGTAATTTTCTATATATTCTTGCCTATTGCCAATCAGAGAAAGGGAATTACTAGAGAGATTGATAGTATCTTTTTCCCGTATTTGAATGAAAATGTTCAGAATTAAAATTTATCTGGCTCTTTAAAGTGAGATTATTTGTGGGTATAGATAGATTATTATCTATCTCCTAAATCAAAATGTTTGCTGTAAAAATAATAAGAAAATAAGATGGGGCTTCCCTGGTGGCGCAGTGGTTGGCAGTCCGCCTGCCGATGCAGGGGACGCGAGTTTGTGCCCCGGTCCGGGAGGATCCCACATGCCGCGGAGCGGCTGGGCCTGCGCGTCCGGACCCTGTGCTCCGCGGCGGGAGGGGCCCCGGCAGTGAGAGGCCCGCGTACCGCAAAAAAAAAAAAAAAAAAAAGAGAAAATAAGATGATACCACTTAACTCATTCAGTTGTCACCAGACTATAGGAGAGTAATATGATTACAAGAGAAATAGAAATAAAAATTAAGCAGAACTTTACTATGATTATATCCCTGAAAAGTTAGAGCAAAACTTGAGAAACATTAGCAGAAACCTTAAATGAAATATAGATTTTTCGTTTGCCCTTTTTTTCAAATCATATGAATTTTAATAATGACGTCACATCCTGTGTCTGAAACTGGTTAAGTGTCCACATGGCAAATTTACTTTTCTAAGTGACCGTTGAACGGTGTGATGCCACAGTCACACCTGGCATGTAAATACTTCCCTCTTCTGTTGACTCCACGCAGACAAATATATTATCTCAGAAGCCATCTGTGGAGAATGATCAAGCCCCAAGGTGGATAGGACCTTGTCTCTGAATCAAGTTGTGAAAGGAGGATTGGTCAATCCAGCACGTCCATTTTGGAGTGAGTTAGAGATGAACTTCTCTTACGAATAAATATAAACTGGTAGGACCAAAGGCCATTAAAAAACTTGGAGTTTGTGAGTTTTGAATTATTTGAACCAAAATGTAGCTTAGATGTGAAAAACTAAAGGCTAACTAAAATATCGATAATTTCAGAATTGAGTGTATCACAGAAATGGTGAGAAATATTTTTTAACATTGTAAGAACAACCGTAACAACTTTATTTACAAAATCCACTGATGATTTGTTAATAATATTTGACAATGTGCTAAAGCTGGACAGACCAGAAGAATTAGGCAAAAGCACTAGGTTTTAATTCCTCTCAATTACAGTGTGATTTTTGTAAATTACTTAAATGTTCCAACTTGCAGTTTCCTTTTCTGTAAAATGGGAATAAGAAGGCTTTTTAGTATGGTCCTCATGAGAAGGAATGAAATCGAGTGTATCTGGTCTATGGCATGTGACAGTTACCAGGGACATTTTGTTCCCCCTCCACTTTAAATAATCAAGGAAAAACGAAAGGAAGAAAAAGGAGCTGCATTTTCATGCAATATTAAGTTGTTTTTAGGACAGCTCGGGACTCTGTGTAAGGCTGTATATCTCCAGGAGCTCAACTTCAACTGTTAAACAAATTCAGCTTCAATTTTATTGAAAATTTATTCAGTTTTTGAACCATTTGTATAACATCTGTCTGCACACTTATATTTTAGAATTTTAATTCTACTCTTAATAAGAAATAGTTATATGATGATGAATGCTCTTGGCATAGTTTCTTAAGGTGATAACATCAATGTTCCTTTTTTTATTATGATCATTTTAATTTTAAAGTAGTGATCAGAAAAATACAGCTAACATTTATTGACTGGTTACAATATGTCAGGCTTTCATGTAAGAAGTATACATTTATTACCCCATTTAATCTTCACAAGACCCTTAACCAGGAAGCATCGTTATTATTCTAATTTTATAGATTAATAAACTGAGGTTTAGGGAGGCAAAGTAATTCATCTCATATCACACAATAAATAAGTGATAAATCTGACTGAAACCTTGCTTTTCCTCCATACTTTTCTGTAAGGTCTTCAACTTAATTTCAATGAGAGTCCATAGACTATACACAAATACTTATGTGTGTGCATTCATTCCTGAGGTAGATTAAATAATTGGGAAAACGCACACATTTGTATTATAGAATTGATTATGGGTGAAGTAATATGACAAAATTATTTTGAAATTCTGAGGTGTCTAGTTTAGATGTGGTGAGCAGAGGGAACCTCAAACAGAAATAGGGCTCCGTGTGTACGGGACAAACTCACCACGCTCAGATCACACGGGAGACCAGCGGGAGATGAGGTTGTGAGGGACAGCTCTGCAATGAGTGGTCTTCTGAAGACCATACTCTGATGAAAAGTTTGAGTCTCATTTTATAGGCAGCAGAATTTTATGTGTTGTGTGTTTGTCAGATGGGGGCAGTGAGAAAAATAATTTTAAAAAAGGAACCAATTTTTTTTTGATGGAAAAATGTCTTCCTATGGAGGTAAAGAATGATCTGTTCAGGCCAGTAATGACAATGTCCTTTCATCCTCCTGGTGATTCACCCAAGTATGGTGCTGATTGGAATGATCTGGTAGAGAGGGAGGGAGGGAAGAACAGGAGATGAGAAGGAAAAGGAGAGAGAGGGCGAGACTGAGACATGAGAGAGAGTTGATGCAGAGATAAGGGTAATATCCAAAAAAATAAAACCTGGAAAATGCCAGAAGAAGATTTAAGCACGAGAGAAGGAACTTGTGTGGTACAAGAGAAAGATACATCCTTTACTCCTTTTTTTTCTTTGCCGTATGCCGGCCTCTCACTGCTGTGGCCTCTCCTGTTGCGGAGCACAGGCTCCGGACGCGCAGGCTCAGCAGCCACGGCTCACGGGCCCAGCCGCTCCAAGGCATGTAGAATCTTTCCAGACCGGAATACGAACCCACGTCCCCTGCATCGGCAGGCGGACTCTCAACCACTGCGCCACCAGGGAAGCCCAAATCCTTTCCTCTTACAACAGGAGGATAAAGAAGTCGGGTCCCGGTACAGGTTGATTTGTAGAGTCGTCTCTGAGAAAAGAAAGGAGCCTGTCCTCCCATCTGATCAAGGGATAGGCAGTCATGCTTAGTGGAGAGCCAGGTGGGGAGGTGGGAGGGCTGGAGGGACGAGCAGGGAGGGAAGGGGACAAAGAGCTTCTTTCAGAGCAAGAAACAGTCACCACAGGAAACGCTTGCAGAATAGCAAAGACCCCCAAGAGTTCACCCCTACAGAAAAGCACTGAGAACATTGGCAGATTTAACTTTTCCAGAAATCTTGAGATTAACAAAAGGCATGAAACGATGCAAGGAGCATTTACTCAAGAAAATCACCGAATCTTGGTAAGAAAGCAAGCTCCGTGTCCTCCTCACATGTTCTATTCCCACTTATGCACAACGAGAGAGTAACAGTAACTGATAATAAAATAGGACAATCAGAATACAGTGAATGCAAGTTACATGAACGTGGCCTCCGTCTTTCTCTCTCAAATTCTTATTGTACAAATGTAAAAGCCTTTTCCATCTTAACTAAGCGCACTGTGGTTGTAACTTTTGTAGTTCGAGATGTGACAGCAAAACTCACACAAATTCCTTTTTTCTTCTTTACAGTTTCACAGAGAGAAGACTTGTTCTTACTGCAGAGCTTAGCCACCTCAGTGTATGCTTTTTTTTTTTCTTTATTAAATCGAGAATTTTCACCTTTTTACTGAAAGGAAGCGCTTTACTTCCTCTCTTTGGCATATCTGAATCGCAGCATCACTGTTCTTGCATTTGGAGGACATTATTAAGTAAAATAAAGGCCACTTGGTCACAAGCATTGTGATAACGGACAGTCAATTGGCTTCTAAGTGACCAACGGAAGGGACACGCAGGACAAGGGGATGATTCTCATCCCAGGTGGGTGGAGCTGGCTTCGCGAGATTTCATCAGCTACTCAGAACACCATGCAATTTAAAACTTAGAAATTGTTTATTTCTGGAATTTTTTATTTAATATTTTCAGACGGCAGTTGACCATGGGTAACTGAAACCACAGAAAGGGAAACTGCGGATAAGGGAGGATGGCTGTGTATGTCGATAAAACGGTTGTAGAAAGAAAAGACAGAAAGAAAATTATCAGAGAGGTATGTGGAAGGATTTCCAGCGTTAAATGCCTGTTTAATGCACTTTACCGTGAATTTAAAATAAAAGGAGTCACTATAACTATGTACTTTTCCACAGTGTGTGTTCAAGAGTGCGTGTTCTTCTCGGGAGAAGGCCAACTGCTGGGCTCAGACACAGTCTTTATTTTCATATATTTATTTTTTAGAGTGAAGGTGAGGAAGTAGATGATAATGAATGGCCGCTGAGGTTCGCACCTGAGGCACACAGGGCCGAGAGGTAGGATGCAATCAGTCACCCCGAAATATCTGAGAGGATAGTGGGGCTCAGGTGAAAGAAGATGAGATTTGAAAAATGTTCAGTCAATTTAAGTTCAGGTAGGTCATTGGTGATTAGCAAGAATTTTTGAAATTTACTATTGTGAAGCGAAGCTGTCCACAAAATACTGGGTCACACTCTAAACTCCAAAATGACTCCTATTGGCTGAATCTCAAATCCATTCTTGCTCGTTGGATAACCCGATAGTCAGGGGTTTACTTTGCTGCTGTGTTTACTTCCTTTCCTCCAGAGGTCAAGTGATAAGTAATGTTCTCAGGATTCGGGAGAGACCAAACCCGATGCTCGTTATTCTTCTTGCAGTAAGGTTAGGTTACTAGTTAAACTATTACCCTTATCAGCATTACTTTAAATGAAGTGTTCATGGTGCTTATTTAACTGAAGTCTATGGCACAAGTTTTCCACTGTTAATATCTAGCTCCAACTCAGATACTCTTCAAGGTTCTGTCTCATAAGGTGCTGTGCTCAGTGACTTGGTGATAACAGAAAATTCAGTTACTCTGTCTTCGTCTTTGACAAATGGAACAGAAAGAGTTTATCCTGGAGAATCTCAGACCCTTTCCTGATGCGACTGTGGGTGCGTATATTTGTGTGTGTGTCTGTGTGTAGGTATCTGAGATGGGAAGAGCTAAGAATATTGCATATTTCCCCACGGGGAAATATTCATGTATCATTTCCTGTATTTTCATCCACATTTAGTGCAGTCAAAAGAGTCAGAGAAAGTGCAAGGAAATAGATACTGAGAACCTGACAAGCACAGAAATATTCAGACTTCGTTCTATAATGACGACTGTAAATGAATGAAACCTTCCCGATGGTTCCACCGTTGACACGACATAACGAGTGTTCTGGGTCCATTGTCTGGTTGAAACACTTGGATTGTTTTGAAACATGGGTTTATGATGCTCAACATTATTTATTTGATATACATTGACATAAATTTATTTTTTTCTCTCTTGACAATTTACATTTCAGTGTTTCTGGCGAAAGGATCAGGTAATCACTGAAAGGACTTATTTTCCCGGCTCATAACAACCCTTTAGCCGAGCACAGCAGCAGAGCCCAGGCAAAGCGTTCATTTCCTGGGGATCCCGAATGTGCTGTTCTGTCACCCGCCTAATAAAGAAAATGTCCCTCGTTTGTGAAAAAGAAATATTTTCCGAAGGATGAGTGTGCTTTAGAAGTCCAGTTTTTTTTAACATTATAATCATGAATCAGAAAAGATGCTATAGAAAGAGACTGTTTTAGAAAATATGTCACAATCTTCCATTTCCCTTTCCCTGGCGGTAACATTCTTTTGAACAGACATCACCCAGCCTTTGGACCGTCACCTCTGCAACTCTGAAGTAGCCGAAGTTAACATACTAGAAGAGATAAACAGGAAGGATGAGGGAACAGCGCCAGGGCTCAAGACAGGCGTGTCCACCTGGCGAGTCAGGAGAGCTTGCATTCTCTGGTTACAGATCATCTGGGGGAACGGAGCCTGGCAGCTGGGGCCTCTCGCTGTGCTCTGAGCATCTGACAAGGCATCGTTGGCAGAAAGTCTGTGTTCCCAGCCCACTTACCACTGTTTAGGTGATGGATGAGAACAGGAGTTCTCTTTCTTGCCAAGAACACGGCTGCCAGCTGTTCTGTGGCATCAGAGTTCGAAGGAATTTTGTGCAACGTGAAAGACAATTCTCATGATTTCGATTTTTAGTTCTCTTCAGCTTCTTTGCTACTCTTATAAACACCTGGAGTTATATCTCCAAGAGATAAACAGAAAAGGGAACTAGAAATCACTGGGAACTCTAGGGGAAATCCCAGTAACTCAAGTCATGTGGGAAATATTCCTTTGAGTCCTTTCTATAGTTTTGTTCTCAGATTGTCTGTTAGGGAATATATGTCAATATAGTTCTTTATACTGTTTCCACTATTCCAGGCCTGAAGGGCAAAGACCACCATCAAACGGTCACTTTACCCCAGCCTCTCCCATGGTTCCTGGAATTCCAAATCCAAAGGCCCTTCCTTCACTTTTCCACTTTCCTGTCTGATACTCCTGTTTGACCTAACAGAGGCCTCATTCTCCAAATCCCTTTCTCCCTCTGAGTTTTCAGTGAAACAAAGTTAAGGTTATGGAAGATGAAGGATAGCCCTCCGGTCATGGCATCTGCTGGGCCCCGAAGAGATAGCGGTCTGGCTTCCAGGCTGGTCGCCGAAGACCCTGTGTTTCAGCATCATACTTCCCCTGCTCCAGACGTGAGGACCAGAGCTCTCCTGCCGCGGGTGGTGAGCCCGGTGTCTGCTGGGAAATTCAGTATCTAGGTGGTTATCCTGTTTCATCAAGAACACAGAGTGAGAAAGAGGTGAGATACGTTTCTTCTCCAATCACATCTTTCTTATGCTTTTAGGGACTTTCCTTCCACAGGATATGGGCAGAGCTGTGACTTTGAATAAAGTTTTGAGCTGTTATCACCTTTGATTAGCTATAGTTATTACCACCTGGAGAAAACTGTATTACCGGTAAGAAATCAGGAATGATGGAACTTGCCCTAAATTTCATCCAGGGGCAAGGGAAACACTAGTTCCAGAGAATATATTTAAATAAACAGTGAGAGACAAAAATAGAGCTGCTCCGTGATTTCATCGTGTGGTTTGTAGTTGTTTAGTGCGGTGATTAGCAGTACTTTTTTTTTTTTTTTTGCTCTGCAAATGTGTAAGAATATCATTACATCCACAGAATGAATTATTCACAAAGTTTGAAAGAAAACTGCTCAGTTCTACAAGGTAAGAAACAAAAACATTATAATTTTTTTTCCATTTTATTTAAAGTCCCCCAAACAGATGTTAGTTTATTACAATAGAGTATATTTTCCCCGAAATGAACTGGGTTGCATTTAACTATATCATCAGTGGGCTCACAGTAGCCCAGTCAGCTTGGAAAATGAGGACATCATTGTTATTAAAATGTAAGATAGCGTTCTTCCTTTGAAGTGATAGTAATAATACCTTATTTTACAAGTTACCTTATGTTACCTTATTTTAAAAGTCTTTTTTTGGAAATTTAGAGGATTTTGGTAAAGCTGACAACTTCTCAAAAAAGTAAAACTGTTATGAAAATGGAATTTAATTCTTCAAAGTCCTTTCATCCCTTCGCTGTAATGACCAAGTCCCGTAGCACACTTCATGGGGAAGGAGGGATATTTACTGTGGTTTTTGTTGTGTTTCATACCTTCAAAGTTATCCTGACAATATATTAGCGGGATTAAGACGTGAATACAATAATTGACATATTAAAGAGACAAGAAAATAGGATAATTAGGTTTTAGGCAGCAAACAGTTTTGAGAAATGCAGATTACAATAGACCAGTTTCCTGAGTGTATGTAACTTTATATTTTTGAGATTTCTGTCTTCCTTCTCTGTTTGTCATCTCTATTTAAAATAATATCTAAATCTTAAAGTAATATCTTCCATTTACTGGGCTCTTCCTATGCGTCAGGATTAGGCACTAATGTTGGTGATTTGGGCGCTAACGTTCCAGGATTCAGGGGAAGCAGGTGACTTCCTGGCAGCTGATTATGACAGGGCTGGGGTTCGGACGGGCCTCTGACTACAAGACGCCCTGCTTCTGCGCAATCGTGGCCTCGTTTCCATGGTGAAGTTTAAGAATTCTACGCCTTCCATTAAGTGGTTCACTTTAGATGTTTAAAAATTCCTTTAAGAGTAAATACTTGGTCCACAGTATTTGAAGTTACATAGCGGCCTCGCAGGAAATTCAGCTGCTGTTACAGCTCAGGCGGGCAGAGCCACTGTAGGCCCCTCGGAGACACCGTGCTGAGTGTCACGTAGCGGGGGAGGGGGAACAGGCGACGGAGGAGACGGAGGACACCTCAGGGGCTCCACTCAGCAAGCCTGGTGAGCAAAGCAATCTGCACTTTTTTTTTTTTAATTGGAGTATAATTGCTTTACAATGGTGTGTTAATTTCTGCTGTATAACAAAGTGAATCAGTTATACATATACATATGTTCCCATATCTCTTCCCTCTTGCATCTCCCTCCCTCCCACCCTCCACAATCCTACCTTAAGAAACAGGAAACATCTCGAATAAACAACCTAACCTTGCACCTAAAGCAATTAGAGAAAGAAGAACAAAAAAAACCCCAAAGTTAGCAGAAGGAAAGAAATCATAAAGATCAGAGCAGAAATAAATGAAAAAGAAATGAAGGAAACGATAGCAAAGATCAATAAAAGTAAAAGCTGGTTCTTGGAGAAGATAAACAAAATTGATAAACCATTAGCCAGACTCATCAAGACAAAAAGGGAGAAGACTCAAATCAATAGAATTAGAAATGGAAAGGGAGAAGTAACAACTGACACTGCAGAAATACAAAGGATCATGAGAGATTACTACAAGCAACTCTATGCCAATAAAACGGACAACCTGGAAGAAATGGACAAATTCTCAGAAAAGCACAACCTTCTGTGGCTGAACCAGGAAGAAATAGAAAATATGAACAGACCAATCACAAGCCCTGAAATTGAGCCTGTGATTAAAAATCTTCCAACAAACAAAAGCCCAGGACCAGATGGCTTCACAGGCGAATTCTATCAAACATTTAGAGAAGAGCTAACACCGATTCTCCTCAAACTCTTCCAAAATATAGCAGAGGGAGGAACACTCCCAAACTCATTCTACGAGGCCACCATCACCCTGATAGCAAAACCAGACAAAGATATCACAAAGAAAGAAAACTGCACTTTTGTTTTAAGACGTTCAGTTTCTCTTACAAGAGAAGGATGACCTTCTCTCTCCCCCTGCTTCTCAGGCGGAAGCGGGGTCCTAGGGAGGCAGCAGTGGGGACGTGCCCTGAAGGTTCTGGACTCGGGAATGCCCCAGGTTCTCCTGATCTCCCTCCTTATCCGTCCCTTTCACCTCGATGCCGTCCGTCCTGCAGGCACCATCGAGCTCAAAGCTCTTACCTGCCAGAGTCTGATTTTCCTCTGGCTTGGCCGTGGGCTGCGTGCACCTGGCTGACCAGCCTCCCTGGCTTCTGCAGCCACAGGGCCTGAGTCGCCGCCTGGTCCCCCATCCAAGCCCAGCACCCAGTGACCAGCCACCTCCCGAGCTCCAATGTCACGGGCTCCACGGGGCTGGTCCAGGCTGCATCCTCCCTTCGTGTGACTGAGCTGAGCTGCCTGTTCTACAACTCGAGTCCCCCCGTTGTAGGTGCGGAAAAGGGGGGCTGAGGCAGGAGGTAGCGCCCCCGGGAGAATGCTTTTGCAGAGCTCTCACTGGGAGTGAGTGAGTGAGAGCTTGTTGTGTTATGGGGAGCTAGTGTGACAGTGACATTGTGACCTCGGGTTAAAGGTGAATGCAGAGTTTGTTGCCCTTTGCTGGATTTTCTCCTCTTTGGACCAAACGCTTACTTATCACTCTTCTGTTTCAAGCAAGCTCAGGTCCTACATAAACCTTGCCCAAATGTTTTAACCTATTGTTTAAACTAATAACCGGAATCAGATGCGGTTTAACCTTTCTCAGATGCTGCCTTTACACTGGAATCCTTTGCCTTGGCGGTTTGTCGGAGACCGTAGGATAATGTTTCATGATGATGTCTGTTTGGGCTACAGATACTTGTTGACTCATTGTAAAGTTAACAGATTGAATGAACTAATGAATAGTGAGTTGCAAATTTGCCTTGTTTTAATGGAATTTTATTTTTAAGTTAATTCCTAAAGGAGATTCTAACATGGTAAATTCGCTTGTCACCTCCGGTAACGGATAAATATTGACAAATTGCTAATGCCCTTTGTGGTCTCACTCTATTAAAATAAAATTAGTTGTCCACTGGTTTAACACAATGTTCTAAAGGTAATAAAATATTATACAAGAGGCCAAACTGTGAAGCTGCGTTCAATACCACGCAGAAGGTGGTGTGTATTTTCAGCTTCCTGTCCAAGGTCCGAGGCTGTTGAGGTGAGACTCCAGCCAAACCTCAGTGTCAGACTGGAAAAAACCCGTTGCTTTTAAAGGATGAGACCAGTTAGATACATGAGTCCCACACTGAGCTCAGCTCTGTAGCTTATTTTGCTAATATATTCTTTTCAGGGCCAAAATGTAGCATCTGAGGATCTATCCGTAGCAGTCCTGCTTGGATAATGTGCCCTATTTCACCATGAAAAATCTTTCTCTCTGAGCTGAGTGGAGAAACCACACTAAATTATTCTGGGGCTTACGCTCAATTACAATTCAAAAGAGTTTCACTTGTTTCATGTCTTGTGTCAAAATAACTCTTTATTGCCTCTCAGTTCCTCTACCAGAGGTCCTGCTTCGGAATAGATAAACTCACTTTTCAGGGTTGAGATTTAACTGAAATCGGCACGTAGTGAATCTGTGGGGCTGAGGCAATATTCCCTCTGGGTTTGGCCCGTTTTCTCCTCTTACACAAGTGGTGAGGAAAGGAACAGGGACAGCCTGGCAGGCTAACAGTTAACCTTTTAAAATAACTTATGAGAACTTTATGTAAAGCAAACTCACATTTGTTGCCCTACAGATTCTGCTGTGCATTAAGCATAATGACTGATTCTCTACGAAATGGCTGATATCCAGGCTCCGATCTGCCTGTAATCTTCTCACTACAGTGGCTCAGAAAGCCTTGACTTGTTCATTTAAAATATGCTAAATTGATACGGATTTTAATATATTTATCAAGTGTAGTATTTTTTATAGTTAGCAATTTCCAAATTTCTTCTTGAGTGAAAAATGGCTTGTATTATTGCATTTTTCCCTTAGAGGGAAATCTGTCCTGGGCTCGTAAACGATTTGCCTAAAAACTAAGGCCCAGATGTGCACCATTTGCTCTTCATTTTCGGAGTGTAAATGCTCCCACGCAGACTCCAGGCTGTCCTGTGACACCACTGAGCTGAGAAGTGAACAACCAGCTTTCTCAAGGGTCTTGGAGCTGCTCCAGCCCATCTCTTGCTGTAATTTAGTTGTCCCGGGGCAGGGGACGGCAGGCTTTCTAAATGGCAATGGAACAAAATATAGAGATACGTGTAGGCATCTTGGGGAAATGGTAACCTTTACTAAGTCGATATGTTATATCTGGATTACAAAGTAGGAAATGCTAATTCAGTTATTTTGTCATCAGATAATCTATGTTAAATTAATATTGTAGACGAAAGTAATAGAAAACAACTTTAAAGAGAAGCTCTGCTAGCCTTTATTACGCACTAATGGAAAACATTAAGATCCCTTGGAATTAATAAATAAATCCGGAATAAAACACAGATTTGTCTTGTAAAGCCCTTCTTTATTCTTTTTCTATGGGAATTTGAGAATAAAATTACCAAGGGTGAGAAATGTGAACTGAAAGACATTTAAAAGGATATTGAATGGTGTGATTTAACACTGTTCAAATTCAAGGCACGGAAACACTGGCCATTATTATCCTTCTTACAAGTCAGTCCCAAGAAATCTGTTAGTAGGCAGATTATTTCTAATAAATGTGTAGGGATTTTGGTCTTATTAGTGTTTAGGTCCTGAAATAGCTATCACCTGAGCCATCAGAAAATACAGCTTTTTTATCATTAATGAGTAAAAACTGGGGACAAATGCCAATACTTCTTTACTCATTGTTAATATGTATTAGTTACAGAAATACTACCTGGCGGAACCATAAGGGGAACCTCTAGTTTGGGGAACAGAGAAACTTAGATTGAAATGCCTATGATTTCATTTAACAAACGGGCAACTCACCTGATAATTAATTCAATTAATTAATTGATCATTAATTGAATTAATTAATTCCTCATCCGTAAGCTGGAAATAGTGGCACCTTCTTTGTGAGGTTATTTTAGGGATTAAAAAGAGTGCTTGTACAGTCTTTGTACAGCGCTGGGATGAAACAGATATTCAGCAGGTAGCAGCTCACAGTAGTGTTACAGGTGGTGAGAGCTGGAATAAGGAAGCAGAAGCTTGGAAAGTATAGGAAAGGCGTTTATTGTCACAGAATTACAACCAACAAAAATCAGCCTCAAGCACAAGTTTCTCGACTTCTACTCTGGTGTTTCTTTCAAAGACACCATTGGCATACAATGGTAATCTGTGAAAAACGTGAACTGTCGAAACATGTGTTGATGCTATAAATGGATCTGCTGAAACTAAAATAATCATTTCTCTTGGCTGTAGAGAGATGTAATATCTCCACATTATGTTTCACTGGTACAGGTGCTAATTGATTAAAGTACAGAGAAGATCACTATGTATAATACTGGCACTCTCTCCAGACATCTGAACAGAGTAACTGGCTTTGACACACCTGCTGAGAAGCGGTGGAAGCTAAGCAGGCAGGACTCTGCAGCCGCGTCAGGGGCGTGGGCTCAGATTCCCAGTCACGTGGTGGCTGCTGGGCTGCATTCTCCCCTGCAGGCTAGACCGGAAGAGCCTGCTTCCAAGGTCACAGGGTGGCTGAGAGCATCTGTTTTATTGCAGCTACTTGACTGCAGGCTGGAGCCTTTGCAGAAAGGCAGCCAGAAGCCACTCACCTACCGCTCTGCGTGGGACTCTCCAACCAAGGCAGAAAAGAAAGTCTGTTTTCTCAGACAGAAGATTATGTAACACAACACAATCATGGAAGTGACGACCCAGGACCTTTACCATATTTCATTGGTTAAAAGCAAGTCCCAGTTTTGTCCACAGGCAGGGGTGTGAAGAGCCTTACACAAAAGTATGGATGTCCTTGCATGCACACAAGGGTATGAATCCAGGAGGTGGGTAGGTGAACTTGAAGTTCACCTTCAAGTCTGTTGGCCACAAGTACTAATAGTAATTTGAGATAAAATGATGTAAATGTATGGAAACGTTGCTTGCTAACCCTTAGATAACATATTTGTGTGTCAGCAAATATTTGGTCACTTGAACAATTTTTAACCTTTCAGCCCAATAAGGCATTTAATCTTTGTTATGACTATAATAAATACAGAGAAGAGAAGTAGAAAATTTGGAAGGCTCAGAATGTAGGCTTTCTTTGAAAACTGCACTGCAGAAAAGTCAGCACCTTGAACTTCCTGGGGGGATTTCCACCTGACTTTAACAAAAAGAATTGGGTGGGAAAATCCCATACACCAATAAACCCGAGGCTGAGGAGAGGCTGCAAAGCCCTCAGGGCTCTGCAGGTGACACGAGTGGCTGCTAACTTCCCTCTGCACCGAGAGCACGCTTTGGCTTCAGTATTAGGGGATGGGAAGAATATTTTATGGGAACACTCTTGTCATCTTTTTATGACAGTAATCCCACTTTCTAGGCTGTCCAGGAAGCCTGACCTTTGTTTATAACATTGTCTATAATCAAAAATCATTCCATATAGTCTCATCTTTAATGTGTGTTTTATTGGACGCAATCTCTTTTAAAGTTGGGCATTGTATTCATTTCCTGTTGCTATGTAACTAGTGACCCCAAAACATGGCTTAGACAGCAGATGTTTATCTTTAACAATTTCTATCCTAGAGAGTCTGGGCATGGTCTTGCTGGGTGCCTGTGACTCAAAGCCTCTGTGAGGGCGTAGACAAGGTGTCACCTGGGGCTGCAGGCACCTCAGGCTTCACCAGAGCGGACAGATCTGCTTCCAGCTCAGACACAAGTTGCTGGTGGGGTCACATCTTTCCTGGCTGCAGATCTGGGCTTCTCCATCCATAAGGCTGCTCACACCTGGGCAGATGGTCCCCGGTGGCAGGTATCTGAGGCAGTGAGAGTGGGGAGAGGACCCCAGGGCAAAAGCCACAGCCTTGGATACCCTAATCCAGTAGGTGGCCTCGCAGCACTTCTGCCATATCATGTCCTTGGAAGTGAGTCACTGGGTCTAGTTTACACTCAGGTGGGGGGGACTGCCAGAGGGCGGGGGTCCTGGAGACAGGACTGTGTGTGCGTCTCAGACACTGCCCGCCACAGGTGCTGGTGTCCTGATAAAATAGCACATGCAGGAAGAGGGGATATAACGTGCATTAGTGGTCACAATGTCCTAGGTGCCTTTCTTCATCATGCTGGCTTTACCTGCACACGACTTTTGGAAATTGACCTTCGGAGACATTGTGGAAATTGGCTGAGGTCACAGAGCAGCGATGTGACCTGAGGGCTACTTTCACCAGGTCCTCATTTCAGGCAGCAGCCCCGTAATGACACATGCTGGCCTGATTATGGCGATTCAATGGGATAATAGAGCAGTTCAAAAACATACCAAGTTTTAAGCCGCTGAGGGTAAGAGATATCTTTACAATTCTGAATTTTACTAGGGGTTCTTACAAAAGAACACAGCCCATACCTGGTTGTTGGAATGAGTTAAATTCAGTGTTTTAACTGTTGTTCTGTGGCTTGGTGTTGATGACACTTTCTCTGTGGCCCATTTCTGACCTACATAGGTGGATAGGTAGCCAATCAGTCTTTCTCTCTCAATTTCTTCTTCTACGCGCACACACACACACACACACACACACTCTACATCATGACTATTCAGAAACCAGAACTAGAGGCATGTATCTGTCACCCCGACTACCCACACCTGTTCTACCTTAACCCCTCTTTGCTTCCTTCTTTCCCGAGGCTGATACTAACCACTGATCCCTTTGGACTCCACACACCTTCCCAATCTACCCAGTCACTTATGAGCTCATAGCCGTAATATTTTTTTAATTTTTAATTATTTCATATTGGATCTCCCTTTCTTGCCCCTAAATGACATCCTGTGAATGTTCCAGGATGTTCCAGGAAAATGAATGTTCCATACATTTTCAGCCATCACATTCGACTGTTCAAAGTCCAATCCAGTTCAAAAATCAACCTCAAAAGTGGTTTAAATCTTATCACTTTTCCCCAAAGCTGCCTGGGTGCTGTGTCGCAGACCTGAGGTGAGGGATGGAGGGGGCACAACTTTTCACTCCTCCCCCTTCATCTGTTCCACTCTCCCTGCCCTGTTCAACAAGTCAGATTGCAGATGTAAGCAGTCATAGTAAATGTTTTATGCTTGTAACGTTAATTAAAATTAAATTACCCAAATCACAGCCCTGGAAAAAGGCAGTATTGAATCAACTTCTGTGTCCTTCTTGAGTGACCGTTTGTCACCTTCCTTAAACCAAATGTATTCCCCTCTCACCCATAAGCGGATAGCAAGCATTCTGCTAGTATGATTTCCCTAAATGCATACAATGAATCCTCTTCCATGAAAGAAAAAAGAAAAGGAAAACTAGAATGAACTAAAGACTTCCAGCAGCACAGTAACTTGCTTCGTACAGATTTTCATCCCAGAGAAAGGATGTTGAATACTTGTGGGAGGCAGCCTGATCCCCAAATATGCCTTACGTACAAACCCCTGAAACGTGTGGGTCTAGCGGGATTAGCCTGGATGGGCCCAGTGTGATCACGGGAGATGGACCCCGCGCAGGAGAGGGTCCCAGGACCACGACCGGCTGGACGCTGGAGGGGCCGCAAGGAAAGTGCGGGAAGAAGCTGAGTTCTGCTCCATCGGCGCCTGGAAGAGGACCCCAGCCTCAGATGGGAAAGGCGGTGCCCGCCCATACCTCAATTTCAGCCCTGAGAGACCCTGGGCAGAGAATCCAGCCACCCTGGGCTGGACTTCTGACCGGAAGTAAGGTGAGCTAATAAATGGGGATTGTTTTAAGACGCTAAAAGTGTGGGAATTTGTTAGAAAACTAATACAATGTTTAAACTGATGCCTAAATATGTATTATACACAGACTGTGGGATGAAACCGTGCTCCAGGACATTGGTTACATATGGGATCAAATCAAACATTCCCAAGGCCCTGGGCAGTGGTCGGGGCCTGTGAATGACCAGCCGTCGTAAGCAGTTTTTAGCAGTTCTGCATCAGCTGGCTTATTCCACGGGGAGAATAACCCAATAAACATCCTTACTTGACATAGTTGTGTCTTATAATAAAGCAATAATCCCAGGCTTATTTCTCGATTTCTCCCTCTCCACTCCCGGCCCAACTAATATGTTATAACCCCCCAAATTGTCACGTGTGTGTACGCTTCAAGATGTAATACACCATTCTATTCGTTTCCACAGCCCTGAACTCCCTCAATGATAAAATTCTTGAAAGTTAAAGAGGTGTGTTTTTTACCTATATTTTATAGTCAGCTTTGCATAGGTGACATGGATTCAACGTTTAATTCATTTTTAAAATTATCCATGTAATTAATGAATAATTGCACCTTGTATTTTATCAGCTATTAAAGTATGTCCACCTCTTCTATAATCTCTCTCCATAAGTGCCTGTGTGTGTGTGTTTTTCAGTTCTTAATTTTTGGAAACCAATTTTTTTTCCTAGGCTTAAGTTATCTTTAAAAATAGAAATTTTGAGGTTTCAATTTCAGAAGTAATAAATCTATTTTATAATAATGGATCACAGTAGAAAAGTATTCCATTTTTAGCATCAGGTAGAGTCTTATGAAGTTTTCTCTCTTGAGATTTGCACATTCAATGTGCAATAGGTTTTCAGAGAACACTAAGTGAAATGGTTTAATTTTTGTTTCAAGGAAAGTAATTCTACAAGGACAAAAAAAAATAATTAAAATAACGAATAGATGTTTTAAATTTGTGCATAGATCTAGCTCTAAGAAAAGAATTGACTAGATGCATTTAGCATTAAAATATCTAAAATGCTTCCCGAATATTCAAATAATTGTCAGTCACTTATAAATATCTAGTAATCGCAGCTTTTCTGCAGGTATGAAGTTGTAACATAGATGCTGTTACAGATGCGTTCTGCCTGCCCACGGGAAGCACGTGGAGCAGATGTGGAGGATGTCTGAGGTACTGGAGCAAAAAGAATGTCTTCAAGTTCAGAGGAAGATTTTCCCCCGTGTGCAATCTTAAATCTGATAAAATTTAGGACTTTGCTTCTGGATCTTGATTTGGACAGACGCGAGGAAAGGCGTGTAGGAGACCCCACCAGAGGAAGTAATAGAGCAGAGCAGTTAGTGGGTGTCTGTCACCTTGCGGAGGGGGTGGTGACCCACCTAACGTGGACCACTGCTGACTCCTGGACCAGAGAACTTGCCACGTGGACAACTATTTAAATGCCCTAAAACTGTGACGCGTCAGGGTTGCAGGGAAAGATGCCAAAATATCTTTCCTATGAATATGTATGAATGTTACGGTAATTATGTGCTATCCAGAACTATGTCACACACCACGTGGCTGTGGCGGATGCATTCCTGTTACAAAGCCTTAGTCACTCTGTGTGTCCACGTGAGTCGGCCGTTCCTCCCACACAACGTGGCGTGTATCTCCCCGCCCCATTGACGTCTGAGTCCGTCTTTATCCAGGGGACTTTAGCAGACATGGTAGGAGGGAAGGCTCGTCTCCCACTTGCCCTCAGCCTGGGAAGACCATGCGCCAGGCAGCTCCCTGCCCCCCTGAAGATGAATGAAGCCCTGCCCCGCCCTGATCAGCCAACACCCAGCATATACCTCGCGCAGCACGAATGAACTACAGCTTTGGGGACAACAGAGATTTGGTGTGTTATGCAGAGTTACTACGACAGTGAATGATAAGATGCTTCCCAGAGTAATTAAGCACATGTGTTTCTAAGCATGGAAGGATTCCCAAGGTTCCAGTACAAATGCAGATAACTCTAATATAGCTTGTTTCTAAAAAAAATGTTGATAAAGATTCTTTCCTTCTAATATTTCCATCGTGACAGTATTAAACCCACAGGAAGACTTATTGGCAGTAACTAAAACCTCAAATGTATGTTTTCCTTTCTATATGCCATTCTGTTTTCCCCTTAGGTGAAGAAGTAAAAGCAATTCTAGGGACAGCTTGGGAAGAAAAATACAGGCACACACACAATTGAGGTTTCCTAACAAGTTCTTCATTATGTTGGAAGCAAAATGCTCTATTTTACAGTCTTGTCACACAGCATAGCTACAAGCAGGCACTCTGGATTTTTCTACTAAAATAAACTTTCAAGAAAAATAACTAGGAAAAGGCGCATTTGAACCACCTAGCAAGGCGCCAGAAGGAGGCAACCATTAGCTATCAATATTGACTAAAAAGAGTCTGTTGGGCAGGCTGGAGAGAGGTTTCGTTTTGTCTGTGATGTTTGCAAATCAGACTCTTGCAGGTGTTATGAACATATCTGCGTGTTGTACTATTTCCATCTGTTACGATTTCATAAGTCAAATATTTCTCTTCCGAAGTGTTTCATCACTCTCATTTTATTTCCTCCCATGAATCAAAAATTACAAATCCAGTCAGATCAAACAAATCGAGTTGGCGAAATAGAAATGCATAGAATCTTTGGCTGTAAACAAGTCATTGACATTTCCGTGATTCCGTTGTTTATGCCTCAAAAAAATAAGAAATGAGAATGCCTGAGACCAGAATGTTAGGTAGAAGTCTGCATTAATGGTTGTTGCTAAGGGCAAAGTGTGGAAATTCTAAAACAAAAATAAGAAATTGTTATGAATAAATAATAATTAACTACTTAAACATTAGTCACCACTGTTGCGACCACATAAGACAATGTTCTTCTTTCACTTAGTTTCCATTTCTGTACTTCCGTAAATGCAGAGTATATTTAATTAGCTTAGGTATATATCCATTTAAAAGTAAAACAGTTGAAGATGTGACTGAAGTGTCAAATATCTAGATAGATAGATAGATAGATAGATTGATAGATAGATAGACAGCTTTGGCAATGAAATGATGCTGAAATGATGGTCATTTAGTCATTTTTTCCCAATCTGTTTTTGCTGTTGTAGCTTATTTAATTTTCCTCTTTGCACATCTCCTAGTACCAAATCTTTAATGAAAAGAATTGATTTAAATATTTCAGCTACTTTTCTATTTTAACTGTTTATATTACATCATTTTTCATGGTGAAAATACTTATTGCCTCAAATTATAAAATTAATACATAGTCACTTAAAACATTTTGGACAACATTGGAAACCAAAAAATAGAAATAAAAATACTCCACAATTGTATGAGCTATAGTGCTGGAAAAGACATCAACTTGTTGCTTAACTTGAAGGTGGCTCTTAACTTTTCAATGGACCACCGTATCTAGAAAAATTGTGAAAAGGGCCAAGTTTATTGTAATTCACCCCAAGTCCTTTCCCACAGTGTCTGGGGGGTGCGATCCTGTTTACTCTTCTGGAGGCTGGCAGTACACCCTCTATGGGGAGGTAGTTTTGCAAGTCGATGCTGTAGCTTTTGGGGGTCTCCTTTCTTCCTCTTTTTATATCCTGACTTCTAACCAATAGTTTGTTTTAGTTTATGTGACTAACAAATACGAGAAGTTAAGGTAATTGTCATAAAGTGTCCATTTGTCCAAGACGCTGTTGCTAGTTGACATATTACATTTCTTACTTCTGTTGAGATCTTTAGTCACTGTCTGAAGTGAGAGGTAGTACGAGGGAGGGACTGAGAAGTTATTTCCCAAGAACAGAACATAACGGAGCTGAGGACTGTCTGATCCAAAAGGTTTTGGTTAATTAAATACATTTAAATTAAAAGAAAATCTTGCTCAAATATTCTTCATATTTTTCAAGCATTTCTTTTGTGTGTGTGTGAAAACGACCTCAGAAAATTTACTCATATAGAAATAGCTTTAGTCAATAAATATTTCCTGAGTGCTATGGAGCAGCGTGATCTGTGAGAAAGACGCAGCTTCGAGCTTGAGGAAGAGATAAGTATCACTCCTGTGCTAGCAGAAAGCCCCTCACGAGATAAAGGACAGAGGAGGTGATGAGATGCCAAGAAACCAGGACTATGCAGAATATCCCATGACACTCATATTTCCATTTCTTTTTTTTTTTTTTTTTTCTTTTTTTGCGGTACACGGGCGTCTCACTGCTGTGGCCTCTCCCGTTGCGGAGCACAGGCTCCAGACGTTCAGGCTCAGCGGCCATGGCTCACGGGCCCAGCCACTCCACGGCATGTGGGATCTTCCCGGACCAGGGCACGAACCCGCGTCCCCTGCATCGGCAGGTGGACTCTCAACCATTGCGCCACCAGGGAAGCCCATATTTCCATTTCTTAAGCCTTAATTTCATCTTCCACTTGAGATCCTTTAAATCACTTTCTTTTCCTCATCCATGTTTTTTTCATGATGTACTTCAAGGCTGAAGACATATTTAGATTCGTCTTGCCCATAAAATTAAATTACTAAAACTCATGTTAATTTAAAAAAATATATGAGTGGATATAATAATTAATTAATTAAGCTCAGAGATTTTGATGGATTCCCTTAAACATACGATTCAGATAGTAGATTACAGAATGTAAAGTATACGAGTTGATAAGATGTAGTCACTTAATTCAAAGGAATACCTCTAGGCACATTTAGCCCTTTAAAATTAAACAAACATGATCACATGTAACTTACAGGTTGACAGTTGGTCAGTTTTCCTCCATTAAAATGAGGACTTTGCCTTCCACACAGTTTGTAGAAAACCAATCACGTTGTGAACACGTAGAAATACAAGCAAAACTTCTTGTACTTAGGAGTTAATTGAATCAATCAGCCATTTTTCAGAAATAACATGACTACCAAACCCTAAGTTCTCAGTTTTTCAAAAGCTAACCCTAACAGAGTAACAAGGTAGCACAGATGCACCCGCTAGACCACCATACAGTATTTCTTATGCATACTACTCACTCATATCGAGTTACATGTGTTTTTTATATAATAAATTATGATGTAAATTACAGTATAGTCTAATCATACAAATACAGGATTTTAAACTAGACCCCGTAAACCTAAGAACTTGTAGGATGGAAATCAAAACGCTTTCCCATAAGAACTAATGGGCAAGAACACAGGAAACCATATAGACCATGATACTGTGAAAACCCAAATGAGCTTTAGGCTGTGCGGTCCCGGGCCTGCCACCCCCAGTGGAAAATCAATACTGGATCCAATTCCTCTTGAAAAGATTAATATGCAACCTTCCTGTAAGAAAGGAAAATACCATGCAATAAATACATTTACCTTTACAAATCAAGTCACTGTTAATTAGCGATAAGCTAGGAACAATATCTTGGCATGTGTTTATCCAGGGACTGGAATAACTTGTTTCTACACTGGTATATTTACAGCACATTAATCGGATTAGGTAGGCTAAGATCAAAGGAATCCTCTGGAATTCATTAATTTTATATTTTATCTTTTTCAGGAAGATTCAAAGAGATAAAGATGGACTTTTCATAGGACTTTTTACTTATAAAAGGAGCTGGCCTATATCTCTTTAACATATGTTGGAGCTCAAAATTTAGGCAGACTTCTTAATTATGTAGAAATCTTGAACTATGATTAAAGTAGGAGAATATAGTTTATAAACTGTTCATAACTTTTAAAAACTAGACTTTTTATAGCAGTTTTTTATCTTATCTATGAGCCCAACGTATAGAGGTAAAATCTTGGTACCAACTATATCACCACCAAAATATTTTTCTACAAGAAAATAATTTTCAAATCCCTGACTGCTGACTCACTATTTCAAGCAAGTTTTTTAGAGAATAACTTTAGCACATGCGATAATACTTAGGTGTTTTGGCTTGCGTTTACTTTAAATATTTTCTCCAAACATACATATTCATATGCACCCCAATGCAGAGTGGAAATTTTATACTATTCAGGTAGCAGTTTGGGAGGCTACACAGGATAATTCAAGCTTAAAAATTCAAGAAATTTTGTTCGTAGATATGGAAATTGGAGCCAATTTACATAAAGTCTATTCACTGAATACTTAGTGAATAATCACTATATTTGCCCTCTGATTACCTTGATTTAATCCTTATCGGTGCGCATTCATTGAACCAAAGCAAAGCGCTCTATTTATCGCTCAGTTTATGAATAAGCTACTTCACATAGCATTCTACCACACGTGTTATGTCCACATTCCATCTCCATGATGTTGAAACAGATTTTCTTTTTAGTACTCAGGACACCAACATAGCAAAAGGAGAAAAATAAAGAAGGGAACAGAAAACGTTTCCTCTTGACCTGTGGAAGGGAAGTTAACCCTCTTTCTCATTAAAGCAACAGTTGTATCAGTAACAGTTGTTTAACGTCAGTTTGCTCTGGGCTAGAAAACAAAAGAAGATCTGACTATTTCAGCAAACAAAATGGGATGTTTCACATGGGATGTTTTTATTTTGGGGTCTTTAATGCCTTAGAATGTCTTTCTCTCTCTATTCTCAACTATTAGAGGCTGTTTGACAGGAATTTGATAAGTATTTTGCCTAAATCGTATCAATATAGAATATGGTTATAATCTTTATTTATATGTAGAACACTGTTTTTCCAGCACTTTTGTTTTTGCAATTGACAGTAAATAAATAAACAAAATACATTACTGCCCAATGCATGATACCGTAAATTGAAACATGGTTTCATAAAATTCCAAGTAGTATTAATCTATAAGGTATACTCTTATATTTACTATCTTTTTTTTTTAATTTACTTATTTATTTTTTTATTTTTGGCTGTGTTGGGTCTGTTTCTGTGTGCAGGCTTTCTCTAGTTGAGGCTAGCGGGGACTACTCTTCGTTGCAGTGCACGGGCTTCTCATTGCGGTGGCTTCTCTTGTTGCGGAGCACGGGCTCTAGGCGTGTGGGCTTCAGTAGTTGTGGCTCACGGGCTCAGTAGTTGTGGCTCGTGGGCTCTAGAGCGCAGGCTCAGCAGTTGTGGCGCACGGGCTTAGTTGCTCCGTGGCACGTGGGATCTTCCTGGACCTGGGCTCGAACCTGTGTCCCCTGCATTGGCAGGCGGATTCTTAACACTGCACCACCAGGAAAGTCCCTATCTTTTCTTATATATTTTATTTTCTAAAAGAATTCTGGCCACAATTCAGCGTTGTAATGGAAAACTAATGTCTTTGGAAGCCAAGCTGCAATCTGAAAGCTGATTCCCAGTGGCACAGAGCTGAACTGTATGGACTCTGGCGAAAGATATTCCCATAGCATCTGTGCATCTAAAAAGTTTACAACACCAGCACTTTTGCATTTATTTTTTGTGAATATTCGCTTTACATCTAGGCTAGTTTAGTTCTATGATGACAAGGTTCATGTTCTGCTTTCACTCAGTGAATACGTTACCCTTCTCAGGAACTTAGAAGCACATTAGTGTCTATTAGATTCTGTTCTTGCCCCTACGAACTCTCAGTCATGAGGTCCTGCCTGTTACAGGTTCCAGATATGAATGAATCTATCCTTTACCTCGTTTTCCACTGCACGCTCTAATCAGCGTTATTGCTGCTTGTCGCCACAACTGTCTCCTAAATGATCTCGGTGCGTCCATCCTTGGCCATTCTCAACTCAGGACGCTCTCATTAAAATGTAAAACTGATCTCAAACACCCCGGTGCCTTTAACGCGTCCTGCAATGTTCTGTATAGTTGATTCCCATCCGCACCAGCTAGCTTTTGATCCATGGCAAACCCACAACTTAGTGGGTTTGAGAGCCTAGTGGCTGAGGACTGCATTTTTTGAGTTGTCATTCGGTGTTTAAGTGGGACGGGGCCTGGGGAGGGAGTTCATCTGATCCAGGCTGAACTCACTCCTGCACTGGGGGCAGCGGCCAGGTCACCTGGGAGGCAGCTGGCGTCACAGAAGCCGCTCTGTTTTCTTCTCGCTTCTCGCCCTGCAGTGGGACAGCCCCGTCTTGTTCACGTGGAGACACTGGTTGAAGAGGGAGAGTTAGAACTGGACTTGAAATGGTGCAACAGGCTCCCTCTCTATGCTTTTCCCAAAGGTCACAAAGACAAACCAGATTCAAGGGATGAAAAGAGATGCTGGAAAGAAGTGGCCTGGGTACAGAGAGGGAAATGACCTTATCCATTTTTGCAGACAATTTACTCTGCCGTCCGTCCCTCTTACCTGCGGCGTCTGTCAAATTGACGTGCACCGGACGGCCGATGCTCACCCACTCCAGCCACCCCTGGCTTATTTTTATTCTTCCAAAGGCCGACACGCTTCTGGCCGGTGGTTGCGGATCCTGCTGCCCGCTGTGGCCAAAACGCTGTCCCTCAATATTGTCACCTGACTGCTCACCTCATTCAGGTCCCACATAAGATGTCACTGTAAATCACTACACGACCACAACCTATTTTCCTAGTAGCTAAAATCCATGGTCCAAACTTCTCCACGTCTGAAGGGTGAAAAGAGAAATCTAATATTAAATAACACAGGAAAATGCGCTGGTTCCCAGGATAATCACATCACGGTAGACTGTGAACCGCATGAGGACAGGCACGTGGTCATGTTAGCATCGAAGCTTCATGTGCACCTGTATCTAGCTATGCCTTAAATGTCTGTTGCTCTAATGTTTGAAATACACCGACACAACTGCTTTAGACCCGAAGCAATTATTTCACAAAACATGGAATACTTTGGGAAGAAGACTAATTCCCTGATATTGTCAAGTGCCGACTACTCCAGGACTCCCGCACAATCAGAAGCCCTTTGTGAGCATCTGCTTTGACTTGCCTTTTTAATTATCCTTCTCCCCTCACAACAGAAGAAGGTAATTACAATTCCTGATGTTAATTAGGAGCTTCCTGCCCAGCCCATCTGGTCCTGCATCTGTCTCCAGCACAGTGCACCACAGCTTTGCTGAGACAATTGTCTAAGGAACCAGAGCCTTTGTTTCATTTTCCTAACAAAATTACCTAAAAACACCACTGTGCTACGCAGGCTTCTCAGAGTGGGTGTCAGCCGCTACCCTCACAACCGTCTTGTGTTCTGGCATCTTCCTTGGAGAATGCTTAAAATGAAGAGTCATCACAAGACTTCTCTGGTTTCCAGTTTTTATTCTTTGGTTTTGTTTTTAGTGTTTGATGGAGGGAAATGTGGGCTTCATCCATCAATATGGCACACACACGTATGTCCGGTTCATGACTCCTTTTTATTTTTCTTTCAGGATATCAGGGAGTCATCTCTGAACTTGTCCAATCCCCAATTCAGTGTGTTTCTCCCCAAATGAAATGATCAGATAATAAAGCCACGCTCTGTATTGAATGTTGGGGCGTGATTCTGAAGCTGCTGTATGGTCCACCCGACGTGCCGTCCCCAACTGCAGACGCCCTTGCAAAAATAACTCTTGGGAAGCAAGTCTTCCCACCATTGATTCAATTTCAACTCCTATTAGGATGTTATCAAAATTTTAAATGAAACTACAAAAGTAGTTTCTGAAGTAATCCACTTAACGTAAAACTACTCGTGATTAAATGGAACCCATCTAAAACTTATTGATAAGATTCAAGGGTAAAATATACGATGTTTTTAAGAAGGAAGTCAACAGGAAGTGTGACACCCACCTTGTTGCTCTTGATGGTCATGGAACACTCAGATAGAATCCCTGTTTTAGTTGATTTGCGCTGCTGTGCTGACTGTGTGCTTATAAACACACATTTATTTCTCATAGTTCCGCAGGCTGAGAGTCTGAGATCCGGCCGCCCCAGGTGGGTCAGTGAGGGTCCAGGTCCAGACGTCTCACTGGTTCTTTTTTTTTTTTTTTTTTTTAAACATCTTTATTGGGGTATAATTGCTTTACAATGGTGTGTTAGTTTCTGCTTTATAACAAAGTGAATCAGCTATACATATACATATGTTCCCATATGTCTTCCCTCTTGCCAGACGTCTCACTGGTTCTTACGTGGGGGGAGGGGGATGAGGGTCTCTCTGGAGCCTCTTTTACTAAGGTACTCGTCCCATTCAGGAGGGCTCCACCCTCATGACTTAAACAGCTCCCAAAGGCCCCATTTCCTGGTCCTATCACCTTTGGAGGCTAGGATTTCAACATATGAATTTTGGTGGATGCAAACATTCAGATTGTAGCAACCCACATTTGGAGGCGGGTAAGAAGATATCCCTTTGAGATGGAACAGTGGTTATAATACTCATTTAAAGTAATCAATGGAGTACACACACTCTTTTATTCTGATATCATATTCTTTCAGGTACACCTTTTCCCTGTGTGTCCGGGTATTCATTCCTCGCGTGAAGGTACGAAGGGAGATTTCTCCATGCCTAGAACTCCGTCTTGTCATGAAGGCTCTCCTTCTCGTCCTGTGGTTGGCAGAATTCTAGGGTCTGCCCGAGATCCCTGCCCATGGAGGTATACTCTCTGTGACATTGGCTGCCACTCCCTAGGTTTCTATCAGCTGACCGTGTTTCCGCCTAAAGAGATCACATCCAGGTGACATAAGCCGGTGAGCCCTTTGACAGTATTGGGCCCTTCGTGAGTCAGGCCCGTGGAATGTGACAGGGTGTGTGAAGTGGCCCTGAGTTGCTGAGGGCGGTCCCCTGGCCAGTCGCTACCAAGACAACGGGACCTTGGTCCTTCAGGCACAAGGCAATCGATTCTGCCATGACCTGAGGGATCTTGGAAGTAATCCTTCCCTATTTGAACCTTTAGATGGAGACACAGTCACCTAATACCTTGATTTCCACCTCGTGAGGCCTTGAGCAGAGGACCACCTGCAGTAAAGACAGACTCCTAACCCGCAGGACCTGGGAAGTAAGAAGCTGGGTTACAACAGCAACGGGAGCCAGTGCAGTGTCTCCGGAAATCTCTCTCTCCTTTGTCTTCATGTGACTTAACGCTCATCTCATGCTGACAGTGTGTTTTCCCTCTTAGAAAAGAAATACGCACCCAAACCCTCTGCAGCTCACAGACTTCTGCTTTCACGTCTCAGGTAGCCAGTGGTTGCTCTGTCTTTCTGTTACCTCTTGGCAGGCTACCTGCTAGCTTAAGCCCGTCGAAACGACGGACTAACATTCCTTAGGAGAAATCACCTTTGGCTGCATTTTCCTATTTTCCAGGCCCCTGGTGGAATCGGTCCCATTATTTTCAGTCTCCATGTGACGATGGTGAGCACAGGCTTGAGCACACACGCGTGTGGATATAGATTTATAGATAGAGATTTTCTACACGCATCTGGGTACCCACCCATCCATCTGTACCTCTCCCACATCCGAGTCTTTCATGTGCTTGTTTCTACACTTGTCACCATCCTGCTGAAGCTTGGGCAGAAATCCTTACCTTTGAATTACCAGTAGGAACTGCCACCCTGATTCAGATGCACTTTTTTTGTTTTTTTCCTGATACGTGGGCCTCTCACTGCTGTGGCCTCTCCCGTTGCGGGGCACAGGCTCCGGACGCGCAGGCTCAGCGGCCATGGCTCACGGGCCCAGCCGCTCCGCGGCACGTGGGATCTTCCCGGACCGGGGCACGAACCCGTGTCCCCTGCATCGGCAGGCGGACTCTCAACCGCTGCGCCACCAGGGAAGCCCCCAGATGCACTTTTTATTCTTCACCCTCTGAAGGGGTGAGGGTGCTTTAAGTGAGTTGAAGCCCCAGCAAGGAGAGTGAAGGTACTTCCTTCAAGAGTTCTCAGCTGGAAAAAGGCCGAGTATCCACTGGATTACTGTGTAAAATACAGAGATCCTTGTGTACCATTTTAATTTCTTTGGTTTGCTTTTACTTTATTTTTTGAGTTTTCATGGGGGTTGCCTTGAGGATTCAAATTAACATTTTAGCTCAACTCAATCTAGTTCATATTAATATCAAGTTAATTTCAATAATATACAAACATTTTGTTCTAATGTAGCTTTGTTCCTCATCCCTCATTATTGCTATTATTATCATGTAAATTATATCTTTAATCATATAAAACAGTCAACACACGTTTGTAATTATTGCTTTATGCAGTTGTCTTTTAAATCATTTAGGAGAAAAAAAGCATCACAAAACAGAATGCATTTATACTGTCTTATATTTACCCGTACTGATCCTTACCAGTGATTTTATTTCTGCGTTTGGATTTGAGTTTCTGTCTAGTGGCTCCTTGATCACTCTTGCGACGCACATCTGCTCTGTGTCTGTTTATCAGGGATTGTCTTAACGTCTTCACTTTTGAAGAACAGTTTTGCTGGACGTAGGACTCAAGGTCTCCTATTTCACCAGTCGCTTTTTAAACACAGTATTTTATCTTTTCCTTACCAAGTGTCACTCTCTGAGATTGCTTTATAAATCACTTCATTTAACAATATGCCCCACGGTTATAGTTAATTATCTAAACATGGGAAATGATTTGTTACTCATTTCTCATTTTTTCCAAAAATGGCACATCACTAACACCATGTAGATGTACAGGAAAAAGCCAATTCTCTGGATATCATTTACATCACAGGATTTTAGGACTTTCTTGTGAGACCCCTGGAGGAAAGCTGGTTAACTATGTATCCGAAGTAAGAACATGTGCTCGATGAAAGGAATGCCACTTCCGAGTTGGTTTTCAGTACACCTTCAGGGCCTAAAATAGTGTCGGGGCCATATCAGATGCTAAAGAAATACTTTTTGCATCATGAAAGGTTACTTCTGTTCTAGCCTATATTAATTTCAAGTGGACAAAAATAGTTACTACAATTACAGCTTGATGCCCTTTTACATTAAACAATGAAAAAAGAAAAAATAATTAAATCTCTGGGACAGAGTTCCAAAAAGTAGCCTTAAGTGCTTCTCTCTGGCAGACACTGCCGCTCGCCTTATCGATACCTACCTTCTCCTCTGACTTCCTAACCGAGTAGAAATTACATCACCTCTCATGACGCAGACCACCGTCCTTGGGTAGAGGCCACGGGGCTTCCAGGAAGCAGCTGTTTGCTTGATGACAAGAAATGGCTCCACTGGCCCCCAGTTCTGTGTCTCACTTGTGCCCTCGTCTTCCTTATGCTGTTCTCGCTTCAAAAGCCGATGAGATTCCAACAGTAAGAAACAGAAAGGAGAAGAGCTGCCGATTAGGGCGGCGGAGGGATGCGGCAACCTCCCACCGAAGGGCGGAGTCCTGAGGACGCTTCTGTGCTCTCAGCTTCGGGATCCTGTTCTCTGAGATAAAAACAAGAAAACCGCCCTGTGTGACTATGCCCGGCGCCCAGGCTTTTTAGCATTCGGCAGAACCTGGTCCCAGCTGAAGTGCTGGCCTAAGACACGTAGTCCCGTCAAGGGCTCCTATTTGGGTTTTAAGAAGTCTGCAAACTCTTCGAAATAGCAATTTGCCCGAGGAAATGAAAACACAGAATGGGTCAGAATAACTTGCCTCACTTTACACAACGGGTGGCAAAGACAAGAGATGAAAGCAGTCAGGTTTCCTGATCCCCTTCTGTGCTGCTTGTTTTATTATATATGATGTCTTCCAGGGGAAAGTTATCACTTTCTTATTTGTAAGTTTATGAATAAAAACGATTGCACATTTGTTCGTTGCCACCATTAATTTCATGTATACCTGCGTGACTGGATTGGCTACTTGTTTTAAAGCACTTTGTTTTTAGAAAAAATACTCATAAAATTGCATACATTCCAGCCATAAGTGAAAAAAAATTGGGAAAAACTCTGAACTGCAATAAGAAGCGCTGCTACGTGCCCCCAGAATATACACGGGATTCACGGGGAAAGAAAACAGTTGTACCGGAAGGGAGCTCAGACAGCAGATACCGGTGATCACATCATCACACAAGATGCCTCCTGGCTCTTCCGGTAATGCCACCAGAATGCATCTTGTATGGTGATGTGATACATCATCCCACCCAATTCTAGGCACAGGGATCCTCATAACTCCCCCCCCCCCATCCTGCTATTGGGCAGGGCCATGTGATTAGTTCTGGCCAATGAGGGATGAGCAGGAAGGGTTCAGTGTCCTCCTGGACGAAGCACTTCAGAGCTGCCCTGAGACCCTGCAGGATGGCCCTGTCCTCAGAGCATCGTCACGAGACTCTACAGGGGAGAAAGCTCCTGGAGCCCTGGGGGTCCTCGGGGAGGCCCCTCAGTGTTTCCATGCATGATAGTGTTAACGTAGAGCTACAGCCACTGAAAAAAGGCAGAGTGATTGGAGATCAAGACGGTTCCGGAAGGAATGTTGGGGTCATTGCACCATGTCAAGAACCAGGACCAGCGGGGGTCGGGCACAGAGCAGGGTGAGGCTGGGAAGAGCGGCCAGGCCAGCAGGTGAGGACACAGCAGGCTGCCGGGAATCCATCCTTTCTTTGATGACCACACTCGGCTTCTTTCACATCACGGGCTGACCTGCTTGGATTATGAATCAAAGCCCAGCACCTCCTCCAGCCAAGCACCGACCTTCACTTAATGCTGCTGTCAGAACCTCCAGTCGTGAGCTCAGTGATTCAAGAATAAGAAAACGCTTAGAAACCATGCACTCCACAGGGGACAGCCTCAGATCTGAGTGGGGTTCCTTGGCCACCAAGCCCCCCAGAGCCGCCCCGCTTCCCGTCATTTTTCTTAGCTGGGCACTTTGTCTTCACATTGATCTGTGAGCTGCCTGGAATGTGCTCAGGAATTCTTTTTCTGTGATTCTTAGTCAGACTGGCTTCTGCGTGGGGCTCTGGAAGCTTCCGCTGCAGAGGAGGAAGGACGGACCTGGTAGAATTCACATTTCCGTCCTCGCGGATGTTTCCAGGGCCTTGGAATCCAGACCTTCAATGCAGTTCGTAGCCCTTATTCACCAGCAGCAGTTTTAGGTTAATGACAGTGACAATCCAGTGTCCGAGTGTTCGTGGACCTTAGACCACACGTTGAAATGGTTTCTTGCTTCTCCATTTTACCCCGTAAACCTCCTGTTAGCTTACGTATCCAAAACCTCTCTTTAGCTACAGCCCAGATAACAGCCTTTTCAGGATATGAACTTAAATTTAATTTTGTAAATATGCATCTTTTAACTTCTAGTTATTATTTTCACTACTGTTGAAAATTAATGAAAAAACCCTCCTAAGTTCCTATGAGGGTACGTCAGAAGGTAAGGATACCTTTATTTATCATCCAAATATGTCGTAAGTTTGGAAAAGTATGAAACTACTTGAGATTAGGTGAAGCAAGAAAGTTCCTCACTGACACTTTCCATGACTCACAATTCACGTCTCCGATCCACTGCTTCTCACCTCTCAGCTCTGCCGATAAAAAGTTGTCGTAACATCCTTGATCAGATTCTTGAGCAGTAAATGAGAATAAAAAGCAAAACTAACTTCATGTCACGAAAGATAAGGTTGCCTCAGGATAGAAAATTGAAACAGTATTCATGAGGACAATTTTAAATACTGTAGTTGCTTGGAATATTAAGTATGAATATTTTGCATACACAATTAAGAATGCATATTTTTTTCATGGCCCTTTGCGCTTCTTGAATTTTCTGCTCCTTAAATGTCTAGCTCTGACACCAGAAACAAAGACTGAATCCTAAACGTGGAGCTGGTCCCTGGCTCCAGCCCAAACCAAGCTCCTCTAGCAGAGTGAGTGTTATGTTCGCACAAATATGTCATCGCCTGATGAAGCCAGCTGTCAGTCCCCACTGCTTAATGGACTTTTTCCTATCAAGTGAGCCCTTTCCAAGCACTCTTCATTTTTAATTTACTGAATAAGTTTGACCCTCCACAGGCTCCGAAAACCATTGTGTGTGTGAAGTTACTGTCTCAAGGTCTTTGCTCCTGCAATGTATTTCTATTTAGCAGAGAGACAGAGAGACAGGGACAGAGAGAGACAGAGACAGAAAGAGAAGGGGCAGGGGGAAGAGGTCAATCAGGTGCCAAGATAAATCTGTATTTCATGTTCCAGGTATATGGCGTCTGTTTGAAAATTCTTTTCTGATGTCTCATGAAGTTAATATTATTTAAAGAATTTTGTAATTTGGGAGCATTTTATGGAATAATCCCTTGGAAGAGAGCATTTTGGATAAAAATAAAGACTAGATCTGGTTGCAGAGGCAGAAATTTTCTCAGATGTGGAAGAGAATCATTTGTTTCCTAAACTTGCGACTTGGGGAGCATGCAAAGAGACCTCACAAGGGAAAATCCTATCCCCGTCATTACTTATTCAGACCCTCTGCCTTCCCTGCCCCTGGGCTCACGTCATGTTTACTTATTCTCCAAGAAATAGCTAGACTGCTTTTGATTCTGAATGCACAGCTATTTGCAAGTTGATGCCAAATAGTGGATTTAAGGCTTGGATTCCTCAGCCCAGAAAACAGAGTTTCTGTCAGGCTCTCCTCTATGTGCTGTAATGGTAGAGCTGAACTTGCGTTAGAACAGCTGCCTCTCGGTCTTTTGTAATACCTCTCAAGAGCAGAATAAAGCTTGTAGTTTACAGAAAGTTTTAACTGTGATTCTTAACCAGAAAAAATAAAATGATATGCAGTAGGAAAACATATGTCACAAAAAGAATGTCTATTAACTTTTTTTTTGGTATTACTATATCTAGGTTGGAATTTGTATTATTCCCAAAGAACTTTTGTCAGAGATGTAGGATTTCAGAGGGGACAAAAGTTGGTGATGCAGCTGAAAGATACAGTCCTTTATGACTGCTAAGGGCAGTGTTTTGCCTGCAGTAGAAAGAAGACCAACTCCCCTAACCTGCTTTGTGGGAGGTGACACCTCACCACGACACCAGACTTTTGGAGCACCACTGAGTGAGGCGGGATCGTAAACTTAAATTACTTAGGCTTGGCCAGGGAAGGCAAGTATTCTCTTCACTGGACTTTTCATCTCTGCTAACAAGAGTTCTCCTGTAAATTGATCCATAGATGTAGATTCTTTGACATTTTCCCCAACTCATAGTGAAAATGGAGTGTGAGGTTGAACTGTCTTGAGATGCTTTCTTATCGGGTAACCCACCTCCTCTGAAAGAGAGACACCTCTCTCCCCGAGGGATGCGGGGATTTGGACGTGACAGAGGGTTCCATCAGGCCAAGTACCATCTGCTGCGGGAGAGCTGTCATTCTCCCTCCAAATAACATGGACAGAGCTGTGATGTGTTAGGGGGATTTACTACCCGGGGGGCCGAGGAGGGGCCCACGGGGAGGTGCTCAGCTGGTGACACCATCCCAGGCAGGCTCTCTTCCATCCTCCTTTTTGCCACTTTACTGTATCAAGATGGCCATCATAGCTCCAGGCATAATTTCTTTATAATATTGTCATCAAAAGTAGGAGACAGATAGAAAAGATAAAAATAGAGATTAGTACCTTTTACTTTTCTCACTCTTTTAATCCAAAAGAAAAAGGCTTCCTAGGACACTCGAGATATGCTTATTTCGTTGACCAAATCTGGGTCAAATAGTTATTTGTCCAAAACCACCAAAGTTTGAGAACTCAGAATTTAACTTGTTCATTCATTTTGATAGAAGGCAGTTAAGAAATCAGGACCCAGGGCTTCCCTGGTGGTGCAGTGGCTGAGAGCTCGCCTGCCGATGCAGGGGACGTGGGTTCGTGCCCCGGTCCGGGAAGACCCCACGTGCCGCGGAGCGGCTGGGCCCGTGAGCCATGGCCACTGAGCCTGCGCGTCCGGAGCCTGTGCTCCACAAGCGGAGAGGCCACGACAGGGAGAGGCCTGCGTACCGCAAAAAAAAAAAAAAAAATCAGGACCCTGTAACAGCTGTTGAGTGACCATTCAACAAATTCAGCCCAATGAACAAAAGATTGAGGGGACAAAATGGGGACAGGAGGAAAAAAATAATAGGAAAGGAAGAGAAAGGAAGTTTAATTATCTGAACAGGAGAGATATTTTATTATTTAAAAGTTAAGAATATATCTCATGCAATTTTCACAGCAATCCTTATATTTGATTAATTTTATAATTAAGAGCAGAGAAATATGGAACAGTAATTGAGAGCTCAGAAGTTCCGTATTCACTGTATGGACTATTGGAAAATTACTTAAACTAGGGAAACTTAAGGCGTGGAACTGGCTTGAAGTTTAAGTATTACATGACTGCTTTTGGGTCGTTTGCTTTATCCCAGCTCTGAGGTTTCTTATTGGAAACAGCTATCCTGTCGTTGAATCATCTGGTAGGCAAAGACTGAGTTTCATCACAGACGTGGATCCAGGCGTGAGGGATCAGTGTCCTAGCAGTATGCTGTGTTATACCTCACCTGGAGGCACGCTCTTCTTTGTTTTTATGTTGATGATATCTTCTGATTCACGAATTATGAGGGCTAATTTGCTTTTTCCCCCAAGCTAGAATTAGCTTGAATCTCAAATCAATCTAGAATCTAAATCTAGAATTGAATCATAGATGCTCATAATCTCAGTCCAGAGATCCACTGGGCAATAGTTTACCGGCCGCTTTGCCATCACTTAAAATTAGGGCCAACTCACAGCCAGGGTGAGGGAACCCTCACTGCCACCCCTCACATTTCAGTCCAGTTTATTCTCAATTTTTTTAGTGCCAATCCCGTCAGTACCACTACTCCCGTCAATTCTGCCGGACAATTCTAGTTCAGATGCAAACGAGAGAAATTCAGCTTCATGCTAGCTCACAAAGGGGAATTTATTGAATCATTATGTTGGGAAGTTCAAGTTGTGAGTTCTCAGGGTAGGTGGGTTTAGGGTTTCAAATGATGCAACCAGGAATCTGGGTCTCTTTATCTCTTCCCTTTGCGTTACTTGGTGCTGGATTCATTCTCAGAAAGCTCTAGCTTATGAGAAAAAATGAGGGCAATTGATCCTGTAGGCTTATATCACCTTCCCAATCACATTTCTTTTATTATCGCACAGAAGCCCCGACATTTCCCTCAATTTTCCTTCCTAGGTTATCTCATGAATATCAAAGCAAGTACTGAGTCCAGCGCTATGGTCACCTGGTCGGCCAGAACTGGATAGTGTGTCTATCCCTGAGATAATGTGAACAAGAAGCTATTTTCGTGTAAACCCAGTGGAAATGGTTTTCAATAATAAACATGTATCCTATCAGAACAAAGAAGAAAAATAGTCTGAATTGATGAACATGAGAGCTACTCTATTATCACACTTCAAATAGTGTTATGATAAACTAAGCTATATACAGAGTCTCAAATTAGTAACATTCAAAAATGTTGTAAAGGTATCGATGCTGTCTCGTGCCTTCCTTTGACTTTTTGTAATTTTACTCTTTTGAGACAAAATGACAAAGACATGAAGCACTCAAGCGTGTTCTTGAAAAATTGCTCCCGTCAGTCTGTGGCTGTTTTCCAAATTAAGAGACTTACAAGATATTTTATAGAGATAAACCAGTCCATGCCATGTAGAGTTATAGACGTCATTTAGGGATATGGAATTCTATAGGCAATAAAAGTAAAAGATCGCGCATGCAGCCTTATATAAACGATAGGGCTTTTCTGAAAGATCTTTGCAGTGTGTGTGAATGTATGTGAAGTGCTCACCCATCAGAGACTGTAGCAATCTATCCCTGAGTGATGCTTGCTCTTTATACGTTAATTTCCAACTCACAAACAGCAAGTGTTTATGAAAATCCATCTATTCCTTTAAAGTCATCGCTTAAATTATGAGTTAAAGTTGTACATGTTATCTAGCAGAAGGTTGATTTTCAGAAATACTTACAATCTGAAACAGTAATCCTTTCTGAAAGAACACTTTTACCTAGTCTGAAATCTTTTCAAAGTTGTATTCAAAATAATTGAGAAACTTTTAAAATAAAGCTCTTTTTTTTCATATCAAATATACTATCCTCCTACTCAAGATGGTTTATATACACACATTTTTAGAATGTTTCTCCTCAATGTTTTATTGGAATAAATGAGTACATATAAAAATAAAATTTAATTTATTTCACCACTTTCAAACTAGGAGGAGGGCTACCAGCAGACTAGAGCAGTGAAGAATTAATGGGCCCAATAAAACCGGTGAGAAAGAAAAGACATAAAAATACGTTCACATTTAGTAAAGTCAGGAAATAGTGTCAAGAAATGAAGCAGCAGAATGTGAGAGCCTGGGGGGAAGGCAGCCATGCACACTGGTCAGCGGACAAGGGAAGGGGCAAAGTGAAAATTGAGTCCAGTCTTGTGGCAGGACAGAGATGGGGAGATTTCCCTGGATTGTCCCTACCGGCCTAGTGTAATTATGGGTGTCCTTATGGTGGAAGGAGAAAGGACAGGAGAGTCAGGGGAGAGGTGATGACAAAGGCGGAGTCACGTGACCCTAAACTTGGTGGCCTCCAGAAACTGGAAAGGGTAAAAGACACTTTCTCCCTTGGCCCGCAGAAGGAATTCCCTCTGCCAACACCTTGATTTTAGCTCCTTGGAACCCATTTCAGACTTCTGATCTCCGGAACTGTAAAATAGTAAGAGATAATTAATTTGCCTTGTTTTAAACCACTAAATATGCAGTAGTTTTGTATAGCACCAACAAGAAGCTAACACAAATCTCAAAAAAAAAAAACGGAGCGAGAGAGGAATTTTCAATCTTTGCACTTGAGCAACAAAAGCATGGTTGAAGTTGGAGCCCTAACTCTAGAAAGTTCCATGCATTTTGGTTTTGGTTTGTTTGGTTTGATCAGAGAAGCAGGTTAGAGCTCTACTTATTTGAGGCATGTTTGGGTTGCCCGGACCAAAGATAATATCCTACTATTGCAAATCCAACCCTCCTACTCCACCACCAGAGTTTAAAGAGGACACCAAGGCCCTGCATTAAAAGAAAACAATGTCTTATTTGGAGGTAGTAAATAAGCCCAGATATCAGGGTCGTTCTTTAAAAAATCTAGATTGAATCTGGCGTCTAGACTCTGACCCAGAGCCATATGTGCAGAAAACGAACAACATGTAAGAGGAAACAAACACCAAGTCCAAGACAGATCTCATTTCAAAGAAAACAGAATCAACAAAGGAGATCAATGAAAACAAAACTAAAGTTTTCCCGATACTCAGTTAAGATCGTTACGCTTGAGGATATCTGTACTTCTGTTTCCTTTTCCCTGGAATCGTCTTGTTCCTCGCCCTGACGTAGCAAAGTCTCTCATTTCATCTGGGTTTCAAATTCTACTTCTCAGAGAGGGATATCCTGAGTACAGTAATAATAATGAAAAACCTCCTTGGCAGGGGAGGCAGCCCCTAGAAGGGGGTAGGCACTTCTCAGGAGCAGGGGGGGGTTGGGGGCCAAGAGGGACATGAGGCACCCCCGTGATGGGGGAGGAGGAAGCCTCTGGGGTCCAGCACAGGCAAGTGCTGGGGACGACGGGAGAGAAAAACCAAAAGCAAAAAACTTCCTGGTTATAGATGTTTTTCTGTCAATCTGTCTTATTATTTTTTAAATTTGTTACTCTCCTCAACAAACTAGGAATAGAGGGAAACTTCTTCTACTTGTAAAAGGACATCTACAAAAAACCACAGCATACCTAATGGTGAAAAAAGTACATCGTACTTAATGATGAAAACAAAGGTAATTTCCCTGTGAGATCAGGAACAAGGCAAGGATGCCCCCTCACCACTCCTGTTCAGTGTTATAGTGTAACTTTTAGATGGTTCAATAAGACAAAAAAAAAAAGGCAAGGGAAGGTACACAGATTGTGAAGGAAGATGTAAAACTGGATCTGTTCACAGATGATGTCATTGTCTATGTGGAAAATCCCAAAGACTTAAAAAACTCTTGGAACTCATTAAGCAATTACAGCAGGGTTGCAGGATACAAGGTTAATATAGAAAATTCAATTGGTTTCCTGTACACCAGCAGTGAACAGTTGGAATCTGATTAAAAGCACACACAATTGACGTGAGCACCAAGAAACGCTTAAGTGTAAAGCTACCAAAACATGTCCAAGATCTAGATGCGCAAAGCTGCAAACTCTGATGAAAGAAATCAAGAATGATTTACATAAGTGGAAAGATATTCCACGTTCATAAGCAGGACTTCTCAATATTTTTAAGATATCAGTTCTTCCCAACTTGATCTAGAGATTCCATGCAACCCCGATCAAAATCCCACCAAGTGACTTTGGGATGCTGACAAACTGGTTCTAAAGTTTATATGGGAAGGGAAAATACCCACAATTAGCAATGTAATAATTTGAATAGAATTGTGGTTGCTACTTTGCAGGTGTTCGATATTGGTTAAATATGTCATCATACTTCTAGTGAAATGACCATAGTCATACAGGACTATTTTATTTTGTAACTTATAGATTTGGGGGCTAAGTTGAAAAAACAAGTATTTAGGGTCTAGATCGAGTGATATCACTCTTCTCAGGCCCTGACCCCACTCCAAATGGTGGTGTTAATAAGGGCTAATTGCATAGGCTTTGATACATGGACCAAACAGAGAAACTCTAAAACAGAAAGACAGTGAAAATGATATGTCATGATAAAGGATAAACTCTTAACTGACTAATAATCCCTATAATATTGAGAGTTTCTATTTTTCTAGGGAAAAAAACCCACAAACTCTTCTGGAATTGCATTTAGTTGTTATTTAAACTTCTTAACTGCTTCTCTTACTTGCTATCCAAGCCTTCTCACTGATTTGATCCATAAAAAAACTTACATGATTTGAGATTTTGATTTATTATTTGAAAATGCATATTTCTCTCAAAGTCCAATATATTTCCCACAAACATTTGCTTAAATCAGACACAGTTGTAGTGATACAGTTGCCGATGGTTATCTTGCATTCATACTTTTTCTTACTAATTATGCTTCTCCCAGGCTCATGCTTTTTGCTTTATTATATCACTGGACCAGGGAGCATTAACAGAGCAGCTTGGAGAGCATCAGTTAACAGGCTGTGTCTACTGGAAAAAAGAACTACTACCTACAGGGTCATAAGAGTGTGGTTCACAATACATAGTTTAGGTTGTATCGAAAGATATGGTAGAAATCTGAATAGACTTAAGAGTTGACAGCAACATTTTCGTTTACAGGTTTAGAGTTTTAGTGTAGTGTTTCTTAATAATAATCACACTCACCAGCTCAGTGGAGTTAAGAATCTGTGACAGAAGAAGAAGACACTTCAAGGAAATAGCAGTGAAAATATGGACCGTTACTAATATTTACTGAGAACTTATTCTGGACAAGGCATTATTCTACATGATTTCCATACACTGACTATTTAATTTTCACAGTAACCCTATGGGATAAGTTATTTTTCTCACTATTTTGCATAAGAAAACCAAGGTCCAGAGAATTTCACAAGTTTCCTCAATGTTGCAAAGCCGGTAAGTGGACAAGCCAAGATTAACACGAGGCACCTTATATTAAATGCTCTCAACATTTACACCATTCTTGGAAGTTTCTAAATACAATAAATGATGGCTGTGATCATTTGAAGTGGAGAAGAAGTAAGAGTAACACCAAATATACAGTAAACATTAAAATATTGTTACCATTATATAAGAAAGTGTGGTCTAAAATGACGGAATTGGAGTTGATAGCGATGTGTGGTTTAGAGACCAGACAACCAAAAACACCCACATGCTAACAGCAGCTGTGTCTGATGGTGGTTTATTGTACTATAAAGATGGAACCAAAGTATTTTAAGAGCCGTAGTGAAATTCCCATTGGCTAAGGTGCCATCCAGAATATTTTATAAGTGTGAATGCTTGTTTCCAAGGCAGAGTTATTTTAAAGGTAAATTAAAAGGATGGAACTCTTCAGATAGGTTTTATAGGCAAATAAAACCGAGAGCTAGAAAAATGAAAATATTCCCCTGGTCTCAGAAATGTGTAGAAAGAAATTAAGCAAAGCAAAGACATGACTGTATCAGTCAGGGCCCTCTGGAGAAACAGGCCAATAGAAAATATAATCGATACACACACATGCGTGAGACTTATGTCGAGGAACTTGCTCACGTGGTCACGGGGGCTGGCAAGTTTGAAACTCACAGGTTGGGTTGGAAGCGCAAGCTTAGGAGAGCAGTCGTGACATGGGACATCCTCTTCTCCAGGAAATCTCAGTATTTGCCTTCAAGGCCTTTCAACTGATTGGATGAGGCCCAGCCTCCTCACTGAGGATAATCTTTTATTTAATGTCAATTGATTGCAGTTATTATTACCCACGGCGACAACACACCTCCACAGCAACACCTAGGTTAGTGCTTGATTAAGTACCCGGGTAACCTAGCTTAGCCGGGTTAACACATAAAACTAACCATCACAAGTTCTAAACGTACACGACAGTCCACGGATTCGTGATTCAACTGTGGTGGAAATAAAATAACGACCGGAATGGTCTAAACACCTCCAAAAAGGTGACAGTGTAACAGAAAATAAACTATGCACCAGGGAAAGAAATGAGGATGAATCTGAAGTTTGCACAATGGATGGAGAGAAGGGTAGAAGTGAGTCAAGTCCTGCAGAAAGACTGGAAACGAATAGGAAATTTTATAGTCATTTAGAAAGAGATTTTATAATCAAGTGTTTGATTGATGAGATCTGCCCCTCAGCGAGAGGACTGCCCGTCGGATGTCTGGGAGGCTCAGGACTTTCTGTATCAGAAGCATTTGTATGATATTTACCGCCTTCATAATTGATAACTGTAAAAAATAGCTACAATAACTTTACGCTCACATACAAAGTGACAAGTTTGACAGTTATCCGTAAGATTGAGAAAATACAGATACTTTCGGGATCGAAAACAAAGAACAGAAGACTCAAGCCTAGTCTTCTTGTTAGGAATAATCCACACTACCCACTTTCTTATGACAGGTTATCTGGTGTTTGTCATTTCTTTACAGATCTCAGTGGAAAGATTTTAGTATTAGCACTATGTAAAAATTGTCTATAAAATAAGAACAAAATTAAACCCTCAAGAAATAAGTGAAGGAAGGAGCCGAGGCTCAGCCTTCCTGGTTATCACCTCCAGTTTATTCCTTACCACCTCTGTGACCTTGGACTCATCACCCAACAGTTCTGTACTGTTTCCTCATCTGTAAATTTGGGATAAAGGTGCTTACTTCACAGAGTGGCTGTGAAGATGTAAGGAGTCCACACCTAGCACACTCTAAAAGACCTTGGTGTCACCTGTGCTGTGTCAGGATTAGTAAGTATTGTTAATCTGGAGTAGTATTAGGAGGTTGAATTGATAAACCACATGTTAAAACAAAGGAAACACGCCAACCACTCATCCACCTCCAGTGTCTCTGTTCTGGACTTTTCCTACATGTGGAATCACACAACACATAGTCTCTGTGATTGACTTCTTTCAGCTGCCATGATGTTTTCAAGATTCATCTATGATGTGGCACGTGTCAGCATTTCATCCCTTTTCATGGCTGAAACATACTCCACTCTATGTATGTATTGATATCATATATTTTATTTATCTGTTCTTCAGTTCATGAATATTTGGGCTGTTTCCACTGTGGGGCTCTCATGAACAATGCTGCTATGAATATTCATGAACAAGCGTTTAAGTGGGCCTGTGTGTTCATTCTCTTGGGTATATAACTGGGAGCAGAATTGCTGGGTCAGACCATAACTCTATGTTTAACATTTTGAGGAACTAAAACACTGTTTTCCAAGGTGGCTGCATCACTTACAATCTCACCACCATGTAAGCGTGTTCCAATTATTCCACAAACTTGTTATTGAGTATATTTTTTAAAACTTTTATCCCTCCTAGCTGGTGCAAAGTGGTATTTCATTTTTGTACTGAAATACACTTTCCTGATGACTAATGATGTTGAGCATCTTTTCATCTGCTCGCTGGCCATTCGTAGATCTTCCAAGAACTGTTTATTCAAACCCATCTTCCAATTTATTTGGATTTTATCCTTTTATCCTTGAGGTATAAGAATTCTAATAAAGGTGATTTGGACTATTTTTTCCAGTGTTCTTTACCTTTATGGAGGAGAGGATTATTGGAGGTCCTACTTCCCTCTTTCTACCGATGTCACTTTGTCATTTATTTTTGAACAATGTAAACACTAGAAGAAACGGCCCCGTGAGCACTGTCAGTGGTCACACTACTGACACTTAGTGTCACACTGAGTGTGATTTCCGGTGTTTAGTCTAAGTGCAGCGCAATAGTGTGTGAAAAAGTAAGTCAGGGCTTCCCTGGGGGCGCGGTGGTCGGGAGTCCGCCTGCCGATGCGGGGGACGCGGGTTCGTGCCCCGGTCCGGGAGGATCCCACGTGCCGCGGAGCGGCTGGGCCCGTGAGCCGTGGCCGCTGAGCCTGCGCGTCCGGAGCCTGTGCTCCGCAACGGGAGAGGCCACAGCAGTGAGAGGCCCGCGTACCGCAAAAAAAAGTAAGCCAAAGACACAGTATAAGACTCGCCTCTCACTCCATCGATTCTGTTGGCCAAAGGAAGTAGTTACAAATAATATATAAAAATTCCCAGTCCTTAGACCTGGGAGCAGAAGAAATAGGGGTGAGTGCAATTTGACTTTTTACCCGTTGCCGTCACAATCTCGACCATCCCAGCCCCTCTTCCAATTCCTCCTGGGACATGTCAGGTCCCCACATCCCTGTCTCTGCATCTGCTTTGGGGAAACCCAGACTGAGACCCTCATATTCCTTAATTCAGCCCCGGCCATCAAAGAGAAACCAAAGCCAGAGGTTTGTAGTCTCAGATAGCAGTTGTTGTTAAATATTGTTACTGAGATGCCCGGAAGAACAGGCAACGCTGACACGGATGCTCTGAAACCCAGAGGCTGAGAACCTGTTGCATCTTGTTATACGAAATTGGGTTAACATCATTTTATATACTTATTACCAGGAAAGGTGAGTTGTCTACAGTTATCCATTATCTTTGCTGTTATAACTGATTTCCCGACTTGGCCCATGGAAGCTAGGGCTTTATTTTACTCTTTATCATATAAAACCTGTCGGTTTGACTTAACTTATTTAAATAATGACCTGCTTAAATAATATTTTTAGGTTTTTATTTTTGCTTAAAATATCATACAATGTAGGAATTAAAATAAATAAAAGGGTTAAAGGAAAAAACAATAAATATTTGCTAATGAATAGCCCTGACACTCAAAACCCTTCATTATTATTATTGTTGCCATCGATGTTGACATTTTTGTTGTTGTTATTATTACTACTGAGTTTTCTTCAGGTATAGCCAAATTGGAGTTAATACCAGATTAATAGAATGTATGAAATAACAGACAAAGCAAACAGGAAACAGTTTATAAGGGCTTAAATACATATTTAACAATTTGTATTGCATTAATTAACGTGTGTTTGTAAAGACCACATGACTAGAACATTGGCTACTGTTGTTGATAAAATAGGTTTCTGGAATGAGAGCAAGGAAGGGATGGTTTCTCATCCTTCAGTAATGTTTTAGGCGGAACTGTTGCTAAGATGGTACTTTTAGTTGTGCACGTGTATCAACCAGTATATGTGTGTGTGTATATATGTATACTCTCACTTTTCCAGTGCACATGCCTCCAGATAGCATCCAGTACCTGATAATCAATTAAACATTTATATTTGCCAAATTAATCACAGAAATAAATAGGAGACATAGATGAACCGGACCCCTCATGTTCCCTCAATATACAAAACAGGTTCAACCATAATGCAAATATTTCTTTGCAAACTAAAGGTTTGGGAGATAAAATGTTTGTGGGCCGAACGACTTGCATTACGGAGATGAACTGGATTTGCAGCATCTACGTATGAAAGTGCCTCATTGCCTTTACAGCCTGTCCTCTTAGTTTCCGTCTGCTGCGGCTCCTTCAGGAACAATATGAGATCCTTAAAAATCAGGACAATAAAGTGAAGCAGGAGGTCTGGGAACATGAAGAATGTGACAATGTGACCAGGCGATGCTCTATCAAAATGAGGACCGTGAAGAAGGGTTTCTCATGGCTCCCTGCACAGACTTATGGGGTGACATAAAGTTCAAATGCCAAACTGAAGATCCAACTCAGTCATTTCTCTAGTCCTACTGCAACATTCATCGTATTGCATCTTGGTTTCACATTTCTGTATCCTCCACCGGATTTTGAGCTGTTTGAGGACGAGCTCTGTGTGATCTTTTCGCTCTTGTTCTTTTGTCCTGGTCACGCATTTCTAGTGAAACGAAAACTCATGAATTAAAGCTTCATAACCTGGTTACATCTACTTAACATTTAGAAGAATATGCAGACACACACAGGGCCTGCCGGTTCTTCATGAGGGGATGAACCTTGGCTGTGCGTTCTGTCAGAGCGATCGGGTTTAACCAGCCCCAGCAACTACTCAACTTAGACACTCTTGCATCCGTCCCCTCATATCCTGCATGATTAGGAAGCAGCTGCTTCTAGCCCTTCTCTGAGAGCAACTGTCAGCCGCAGATGGGATATTGATGATCTCGGAAAATGACAGATTGCTAAATGCCAGCGACGGAAGACCACAGGGAGAAGTCTTAGAGACACACAATATCTATATTTTCCATCTGAACCTTGTAATTGGTTTATTTCTGCCAGATTTCAGCAAGTGGGCTTACAATTTCTTTTAGAATAAAACCAAATATGTGAATTAGAATATATGCAGTAATACCCCATGTTCTTTCCGTATCAAGATTAAATACTGAAAATCAAATGACTTGTTTAAAATAGAGTGAATTATTAATGAACAGATTTGTCAGATTCCTAACTCTACAGCTTCCTTTAATATTATAAAACTATTCAAAATTAGTCAATGCATCATGAAGATTTATACATCAGGACTCCAGCCTAGCTTCTAAATCAAGGAAGAGAATGCTTACGAGAGTTTTTCTTTAGAAAGTTACTTATTTTTGCCACTAAGAGATATATGATATACAGAGGGAAGAGAAACTCTGGGACGGATATATGCTTGTTCTGATAATTATAAAAGCATCAATTGAGTATTTGATTTCAAATCATGTGTGAATTACTTAACTAACACTGAATTTAAAATTCAGGAAATATGAACTTAACAGAAACAATGATCTGTAGGTGCTAATTCCCCACAAGTTATATAATTTGATTTTTTTTCTGGAGAGACCCAATGGCTTATTACACATGAAATTAGAGAAGAAATAAAATAAAGTGGATAATATTCAACTTATAGATATGAGAGTAGGGGCAATATTTAATCAAAGCTGTTTAAGTTAAATGCCTGATTGTTTTTGTATCACTATATGAATTAATAATTTTGGAAACAAATGTGTTCAAAATCAATCACGGAAAAAAATCAGAGCACAGTAACAGAAACCCTCTCCAAAAATAAACAGTTACACACAGTACATTTTGGTTATCTTGAAAATGAAGAGAACAGTAGGAGAATTTATGTAAAAGGACACTACAACATACTGGGGACTGTTGTTAATAGATATTCATCATGTTAGACAATTTATTCAGTAATTCTATATTCGATTTTATTCATTGCAATCTCCTTCTCATTAGATTAAGTCGCATTCTTCTTCTACAATTTCCCGTGCATGATGAAACCTTTAAATAACTTTATAATATGCAAACAAAATTTGCTGTCCCCCAAACACTTCCACAATTCCAAACATTTCCATTACATTATCACAACATTTCCATAAGAATAGAAACTTGGCATTATCAGAAATTAAACTGGTGTTACTAAGTTTTCCTTCTCATGGTGAGCAGATGGGTCTTTACTAGCTCTGTGTTTGGAGATTTGTTTTCTGTCAGAGTCAAAAATGAAGCCAGTATCTTAAAATTAAGCTGCTAATTTTTCTATCTCATACCATCATTTAAAAATAATTGTCACGCACAAATGAACCTATCTACAAAACAAAAACAGACTCACAGACGTAGAGAACAGATTTGTGGTTGCCAAAGGGGAGGGATGGAGTAGGACTTTGGGGTTAGCAGTTGCAAACTATTACGTATAGGATGGATAAACAACAAGATCCTACTGTAGAGCACGGGGAACTCTATTCAATATCCTGTGATGAACCATAATGGAAAAGAATATGAAAAGAATACATATATATTTATAACTGAGTCACTTTGTTGTACAGTAGAAATTAAACACAACGTTGTAAATCAACTATACTTCAATAAAAATTTTTTAAAAAGAAGATAAAGCAAAAATAAACAGATCCTAAAGAAAAAAAATAATGGCCATAGAATAAAAATCTAGTTTATAATGAGGTCTTTCTTAGACCATGAAATTCTACACCCATTCTTTCCCACTGAAATGACTTGTTATTACTAAACTAGAACAAGCTCACCTATATGTTTCTATCAGATTAGACAAGATACTTCCTGATTTCAAGGACAAAACATCAATGGAACCAATCCAGAAAAAGGGTTCTCGTGGTCCAGGCCTTCTTGTTATACAACAACAACAAAAACTGGTGTTTATCTTCTCCCTTTAAGCTCAGATCTCAGCAGCTCAATACACGAGGGCAGTCCTGGTCGTAAACCCGACTGCATTTGCACAGAACAGTAGACTTAGCCTGTCCCCTCCTGCCTTAAATCCTGGAGCTCACTTCTCTTCCTCACTAGTAAATGCCCTTTGTGACATTTTCCCCCCAGAAAAGGGCACTTTCTTCTGCATTAAAATCCTGTTCAGGAAGATGTCCTTTCTCATTGATGGTTTTCTTAATGGCATCTGGGAACCCGTCTGCTGTCTCTTGTGGACAGAAGGTGCTTCTCCTGTTATTGTGACATTTTTTGTTTTTGTTTTGTTTGTTTGTTTGTTTGTTTTTGCGGTACGCGGGCCTCTCACTGTCGTGGCCTCTCCCGTTGCGGAGCACAGGCTCCGGACGCACAGGCTCAGCGGCCATGGCTCACGGGCGCAGCCGCTCCGCGGCAAGTGGGATCCTCCCGGACCGGGGCACGAACCCGTGTCCCCTGCATCGGCAGGTGGACTCTCAACCACTGCGCCACGAGGGAAGCCCCCTATCGTGGCATTTTTTAAGCGAAACCTCTTTCTAAAATCATCAACCCATCCTGTCCTGGCATTACGTTCTCCAGCTTTAGATCCTTCATCTTCTTTTGCTTTAAATTGTCATATAATGGCTTCACTTTTTTGGAATCATATTAGAGTCTATAGGTAAGTCTTTCTTACAGCAGTCCTGCACGCACTTAAAAGCTGCAAGTTCAGTATGAGATAAAAAGGTATTTCACAAAAGCGCAAGGTTTTTGAAACTGCTGGCATAGTTGCAGTGACAATTTCTCAAATTCCCTTTTCGTTTTGGACAATCATCCTTGCAGTGGATTCATTTATCTTGAAGTGGCAGTACCTGCAGCTGCAGACCTGAAACCACAGTGCATATCAAGCAGTTGAACTTGTCATGTCCTGACTTGTTTCTGCTTCCTGGGAGCACATTCTCAGCATCATTATTGGCACTTTGTGTGGTTTTCATGGTGTTATTCAAGGTTGACCGTATCGCACTGAACACGATGGAAAATGCGCAAGAATCAAGAGCGAGCACCTTTTACTGCGATATGCGATTTACTGGAGAGACAACTGCTCACCTGGTTTGAGCAGATACTCGCACACCTGAGCTCCCTGCAATAGCAACAGGAGGGGCGAGAGAACTATGACAGTAGCGCAGTATGAACTACAGTTACATGTAGGCAGTTAGCAACTTAAAACTGCGCCTCTCCGTTGCAAGTCATCATGCAGGGTCTGTAAGTGTGTGTGTGTGTGTGTAAATTTTGATAAATTTTAACTTTTAAAATAAAATTGTGTATATTCTGTGGTAGCAAATGATAAGATAGACTAGGATCCACATGTACTTTATGCATTCATGACATAACTTTTTCTTAATTTTTTGGATATTTCTAGGCTATAGATTTTGTCTGCTAGTTTTTTTTAATTCCCACAAGTCTCAAAAATGTTTTCCAATATATTTAATGAAAAAAATCCACATAAATGTGGACCTGGGACTTCCCTGGTGGCGCAGTGGTTGAGAGTCCGCCTGCCGATGCAGGGGACACGGGTTCGTGCCCCGGTCCGGGAGGATCCCACATGCCGCGGAGCGGCTGGGCCCGTGAGCCATGGCCGCTGAGCCTGTGCTCCGCAACAGGAGACGCCACAACAGTGAGAGGCCCGCGTACCGCAAAACAAAACAAAACAAAGAAAAGTGGACCTGTACAGTTCAACCCTGTGCTGTTCAAACGTCAACTCTACACGTTAGAAATATAGGGAATTGAGTGTGGGGTTTGTGAGAACTCTGTATATCATCTTTACAACTTTTCTGTACATCTAATACTGTTCTAAAATCAAAGGTTTCAAAAAACATCCAGCAAAGCCCTTAGGCTGCCCCCTTAGAGATTGTGCTTAGCGTTGGATCCCTGAATTTCCTGGGCCAGGCTGTTATAGGGCAAATTCTCATTGTTCAATGTCAACTATCAGGGTCACAGAATCTTGCCCTGTGGGATCCTGTCCTGTCAAACTCTTGTGACTCTTCCTGCAAGTGACGGTCAGAGCTAGTAAAAGAAAAGAGAACTTGAACTCAATATTGAAGGTTTTCTGAATTGCTCATGTGGGACTAGTCGCAGAAACAAGAAATAAACTGTTGCAGTCTGTTGCTGGGATTCTGGGGTTGTTTTTCACAGTACAGTCTGATGGATCTTGACCAGTCCATCGGATGTGAACACACGCACCACAGTAGCAAGAATAGCTGTGGCGGGGTGAAGGGGATGTTAAGTCATGTCCATTTTGGAGATTTTCTGTTTTCTGTTTGCAGAACATGCAATATGATATTTCTTATAAGCATGTGACCGTTCTGGTATGGAGTTTAGAGAGAAGTTTACACTGGAGAGAAAGGATTTGGGGTCTCTGTGCAAATTGCAAATATATATATATATATATATATATATATATATGTAAGTCGAAAGAAGAGAATCTTCAGGAAAGGCATTTTTCCATCAGAACCAGCCAGAGTGGAGGGAGAGGTCATGTGTGTAGGAGAGAAAAGAGACAGGTGACAATGCTGGTCCCCCCCACCCCCAAAGGTGGTCCAAGCATGGCCCTAGGGACTTGGCATTCACATGTCTATCAGGCCTTTGAATGGATCGACCAGGTTCATTTCCCCGAGACAAGTTGGACTACGGATACAAAACTCTGTTTTTCATTTTCTACTCCATTTTTCAACTTATCTTAGCAAATAGAAGCATTTTTCTAAATGCTTTTTTCTAAAATTTCACATCATCACCACAGGTACAGGAAATTTTTTAAAAATGTAGAAGTAGTGAATTTCTGAGTACCTTATTAAAAGATAGGAGAGTAAATCTCTAAAATTCTTCATGGAACTTGTGGGGGAAGAAAATGATCAGCAGCATGGTACCAGTAGGATTCAGTGTTTTCCGAAACTTTGCCCTGTGTGTTCGATGTTGCTGCAGACTCGCTGAGCTGGTGGTTAGAAATGTGTCTCTCAATTTAAAGTTGTCTTCTTCCAGATAAATGAAAATTGTTTCAAGTTTTAACGAGATCTTTTGTAACTGTAAATGGAAACACGGTCCTGGACATTTTTAAAAGCCTAAAATGAAATTGAAATTCCGATATTATAGGTTTGTAGCACTGCTTTGCTGATAATAATATTCAGTACATTTTTATTCACTCTGCTTTTGGAAGTCTAATATGGTCTTTGTCTATTTACAAATATTTTCATAACAGTAAAATTCAAACAATATATACAACATAATTGGTTTATATAAAGTATTTTATATTGATCTGTAAGATAGAAAGTTATTTTTATATTATGTTTTCAGAATAGTATCACGGTCTTTCTTTCAGAGCAGGACATGCTGGAGAAATGCTTTTACTGTCATAAGAAATGACAACTCAGATACTTATCTCCATGGAAGATAAATGGGAAAGCTCATTCATTTAAACATTCATGCTGACAACTGATTTAAGACATGAGAAATGTAAACAATTCTTCCTCTATGCTTGTGAGCACTTGGCTGAAGCCTTCCTGTAATAAAAGATTAAGAGGAGAAGAAAATTATGTATGTATGTATGTATGAGAGTCCCATAAAGATATGACTCAGAAGGTAGCCAGATGACTGAGGCTTAGGTACCACCCGATCTATGGAAAGGGATGGGGTCTGGGGATTCAAACCAGGAAAGCAATTCCTGGGGAGGCAGAGAGGGGAGGTGTTAGTGAGACAAAGGTGCCCCAAGTGCAGACAAGCCTCAGGTGAAAGAGTTACCTCTGTGGCTCTTACCTCTTGGTACTCACCGCTTTCTGATTTAATTTCCTTTATAATTATAGATTTCCCTTGCAAAAGGGGAACTTCTCTGTTTTCAGAGTTTCTCCTGTGTCTGCACTTCCTTAAAATTAATCAGCTCAAAATAACTCTCGTGTCCAGCAGTTATGTTTTGGGGGGGCTGATTCTGCTCCCCTTCACAGTGTACTGTCCTCTGTCTCTGGAACACTTTTGTCTTGAGTGTGGTAGATAGTGGTATATGGTAAGTTCACCCTATGGAGTTTCACCGTCTAATGTGATTAAATACTTAAAAAATGTTAAACTTTGGATCACAATCCAATTAACTATTACTTTCCACATATCTGAGGAAATACTGGAGTACTTAAACTTTTTATAAGTGATCAATGGAGAAGAATTTTATGGAAAAATTAAGAAAGATTTAAAGTCTAATTAGAAATATTTCATGCATTAACATTTTCTGTCTTTAGGTTATAAGAAAACCACTGATATTTGTTTCTTAAAATAATGTGATTTTCCATGTTATGCAAACTCAAACAGTTAGAATTTCCTTTGTGCTTTAACACCTCCTGGCAGAAACCTTCAGAATTTTTAAAGAACTGATCTCACTCCTGCAATTTTATTTTTGGAACAGAATCGTCTTACGGAAATGTGTCCTATTGATATTCTGTCTAAATATAGCAACGAGGACAGAAAAGAGCCTACAGAGAAATACGACCAAGTACGTTATAAAAAAAGATCCCTAAGTCTCATTTAAACGCTTTAAGAGAATTATTTTCTTTCCTCCTTTCATAAATCTTTATTACAATTAATGAATGTGTTTTAGACAACTGCTTTGTCAGAAGTACTGAGGTGACATGTCATAATCTATACCTAATTAGGTAATAAAATATACATTGCCGTCAATGTACAGAGTGGAGTTATAAATAGAAGAATGACCTCTTATCTACGTGTTATGGATGCTATAATGTAAGATAGAATAGATACAACTTTTTAGCTGGGAATTAAATATGATGTGCATTATTCTATCTTGAATTTATTCCCTTGATTTTCTCACATATTTCAGAGATTGTGACAATCACATGACTATTTGTGTAAGTGGCATGACATTGACAAAACTGTATAAAACGATAATTGTTTTTCTTTTTAATCATCCAAAGGAATCAACTACTTAGGTTCTAGTAGGAGAACGAGTTTGCAGAACCGATTGTTGTCCTTTACACTACATGACTGACGAGAATAAAAGCAGAAGCCAAGAGGAAGGACAGCTGGGTGGCCCTGTTCTAGTGAGACGGTAAACGCTGGAGTGGTCTGGAATGCTTTTCATGTTTGGAGGTCAAAATTGCTCTAGAACACTCTTTTTCACCTGTAAATCCAATTGTTTTTGCAATTTTCAAGATTTACTTCATGTAAACGTTTGGAAATCTGAAGATCTTAGCTCTTAGCACCTACCAGGAAAATGCTGTGTTCAAGGGGGCACGGAGCGTGGGTCGTGACAGCACAGAGCACAGGGGGTCCAGCTTGGGTACGGGGTGCACTAGCTTGGCTCTGGGTGACCCCTGACGACATCATCCTCAGATTCCACCGGTGGCAAAGGGCAGAGGGTTCAGACCGTATCACCCCATGCGGCAGCTGGGAAAGAACTGTCCAAGCCTCCAAGTCTAGCTGGATCGGGTTTAAGAATCAAATCCTTATTGTGTTTAGGGTGGTGAAAAAAAATGAGAAGAACTGTGGAGGCCCAGGCTCTAATGCTGCAGGGGTGCTGAGAGTTTAGGGCTTAGTCCATAAATCATCAGGCTTCCCGCTGTTGCCTGGAGTTTGCTACATGTAGGTATCTCAGAGCTGCTCCTGCAAGGAAGGACTCGATTCCTTCCCATCAGGATACCCTCAGGAGGTAGCTCTTCTCTCTCTCTCTTCCCCAGTCTCTCTCAGCCTCCTTCTCCAGAGGTGTTTGTCACTGCACGTGAAGCCTGAGTCATTTCTGCTTGAATTCTCTTCTGACCCTAAAATGACAGGGAGAGGAAAAAATAAGCTAGCCTTCCCTAGTCTCCAGCACTCACTGGTCCTCTAGGTGGCCCTTGCATGGCATGATTTTTGATTCAGGTAGGTGAGCTTTCTTGTAATTGGATGGATAAAAGAATTTTGCTGGGAGAGGAAAAAGCAGTTGAAAATACTTTATGAATGTCTTCGGTATCCCCCCAAAAGCTATCTATTTCTTATCTTCTCTGACTTACAAGGAGACTACTTGATGATCCAGGATGAAAGTCTCCTGGAATGTTTATGGATGAATTTCTCCTTTCAGCGCCCCCAGACATCCCAGAAGCAACTAAGGCAAAACTGATGTCATATATTCTGGATCCTGAGAAAAAAAGGCAAATTGCATTTCAATACTGGCTTCAACATCAGCTATAGTGCCTTATTAGAAAAATACTCTGTCCACACAGAATTTAGGATTTAACATATACCATTAATCAAATTAACGTTCTCTAGAAGTTGGCTTGAATTTTTTTAACGGATAGTAAAGAAAATGTAAAAGCCATTTCTTATCACCTTAATATCTATTTACTGAAGGAGTAAGACAATTTGAGTCAATACATAAGATTCTTTTGAAGCTGTTAGGTTAATCGTGGTTGCTGTGGCTTTATTAACCCATAGTCTAACCTTATTTACATATAAATGAACGTCTGTTCTAAACTGCTTTAGTACCAAAACTACTGCTGGGGAGGAGAGAAGAGAATCATCCCTGGAGTGGGGAGTTCTCACCTGTTTCCTCTGAACAGAGATTGAACCTGGTGTGGAACAAGGTACAACCATATTGCTCAGCTTCCAGCACCAGAAAATGGAAAACTAAAACCTATATTTTAGGCAGCATTTTCAAACTGACCCCATGGAACCCCTCAGGGTTAATGTGAGGGATGAAGTAGGGAAGAGAGGGGGGGAGTGAAGGAGAGATAAAGGATGGAGGGAGACAGGAAGCTGAGGAGGGAGAAAGGGGGGAAGAAGAAAGGATGGAAGGAAAGTCAAGCATAGAAACATAATGGCTGAGTGACTGAAAACAAAGATAAAGAAATAATGTCAAGATCAGTCAGAGAAAAAAGACACATTACATACAGAGATAAAGTGATGCATATTCTAGTTGACTTTGTAGAGGACATTCTCCAGTAGTTTTCCAATAAAAGGAGTTTGGGAGATGAAAAAAAATCAGTAGAAGCTATAAATGCCAGGCAATGGAATAACATCTTTAAAGTATTAAAGGGAAAAAAATCTGAATTCTATATGCATTAAAAGTGCACTTCAATAGTGAGCGTTAAGTAAGGACATTTTCTGATAAGCAAAAACTGAGGTATCTTTTCAATGGTAAAATATGTTTTTAGGATTGAAAGAAATAGATTTATAGGAAGACAAAAGACCACCGGAGATATTAAAAATTTGGTAAATGTCAAAGATGTGGGGTTTTTTTCCCTTTTAAAAGATATCTGACTATTTAAAGCATGAAACAACAGCAGCACATGCTGCCAGTTACAGCGTACGTAGAAGGAGAAGATGAGCCAGATAGGATTCAGTACGGAGGACGGAACTGTGTTGTCGGAAGATTGCAACGGACGGGAAACTGAAGGATCAAATATGAAATTTGGGGTTTGAGGTGGTAACACAAGGTAGGCTGTAATCAGGTAAAACGTACGTGGTTCGCAGCAGGTCTCTCTTTAGAGCACCTACCGCTCACTGCGTGATCTACAACTGTTGCAGGATTGACAAAACACAGATGCTGCTGAGATGAGAAAGTTCTCTTTGGAGGATGCATGAGTCCTGGGTCAGCTGATGGCTCAGTGTGAGCAAGGTATCAACACGGCACCTCCCTATGGGCATTTTAGAGCAGAAAGTATTTTTCGATCAACACTGATGCCTTGAGATGCGGAGACTTTATCACAAACCGGCACAGTTCATGTTGACTGGGCTGTGTCAGGGTCATCGCTGGTGCTGGTGTATTCGAAGCTAGTCTCTCCAGAACCGTGCTGGCCCATGAGAAGGCCCTTCTGGATTCCACAGAGGATGGGAAACGTCTAATTGCTGGCGTTGGCAAAATGGATTCCACTGAGCCACTGGACAGTCGTAGATCTACAGGAACTTATACAGAAGTCAGAATCCGCATCAGGGAACATGGTGGCAGCACTGCCACAGTAGCATCTGTGCCCATTTCCGTCTAAAACGGTACTGTCGAAAGCACGCTGATGCCAACGCTAAGCCTTGGTTCGAGGATGGCAAATCACCCACGCGGGGGGCGGAGCCTGTAGCCCCGCACTGTCTCACTCAGTAGCCAGACCGCCTGCAGGGCTGGGAATCAGCCGGCGTAGATGTCTCGCATGGTGACATATCACATGCTCCCTACAGGATGCGTGGGGCTGAAGCGGTAGCTTCTGTGTGTTCAACGCTGAAGCTTCCCAGAGAATTGCTTAGACAACAGATTTAAGTGCAAGAGTCGCCCCCAATCTAGTTCGAGGTGCCCTCTGCTGAAGCCTGGAGATAAGAATTTGATATTTCAGGGTTAACTGAAAGTTCAGGGCAGGAATCCAGGTGTTTTCACCTCTGTCTATGTGAAGAAGAGGAATAACCCCTAAGAATGGCTTTAAATATTGAGTGAAAGCCCAGGGCAGTTGTCTGTCACTGGTTGTCTCTCACATTGCTTAGGACAAAAAAGCAAGAGTAACTTATGATCTTATGTGAGCTGTGATCAGAGGACTTTCCAAAGTTCCATCACGGTAATGGCCGTATGTTGCCCGTAGAATTTTATTTTGTGTAGTTCTGTCAACATTGAGTGAATTTGTTGGTATAACTACTTCAACTTAGTTTGCCTGTTCTCAAACCCATTTTTCCATTTACAAATGATGCAGTGTAGTTTGTCGAAATAAAAGAACCTGGAATTTAAAGTATTGAGAAGTGGCCTGTTTTTACGAGTTAATTGTATCTGGTTTCTAGGAAAAAGAAAGATGGTGGAAATTGAAGTAAAGGGAATAATAGACAAACAGTTATTCATTATTAAAGATTTTAACAAACTTCCGTCAGCAAGTGTTGGGAAAAGTGGCTGAAATATAACTAGAGTTACGGCAGAGTTAAAGAGCGCTATCAATCATCTTGACCTGACTTGCATTCACAAAGCACTTCACTCATCAACTTTATACATACATTAGCTAGAAGTAGAACATTCACCAAGGGAAATAAAATGCTTGGCTCTAAAGCTCTGTAACTTTCAAAGTTCTGAAATACTTTTTCTGATAGTTTTTCAACAATCTTATGGAGGTATAATTGACATACATTAAATTGTCCATATTTAAAATTTACAGTTTGATATTTTAACATATGTATATACCCATAAAATTATCCCCTAATAAAAATAATGGACACTACCATCTTTCTCAAAAGTTTCTCTGTAACCCTTGCAATGCTTCTCTCCCAACTGTCCTTGTTCCCCTCAAGCTCAGTCTAGGCAACCGAGAGACTTGCTTTGGCCACTGCAGTTGAGTTAACATCTTCTAGAATTGATTATACATCCCTGATGTTGCCTGTATCAATACTTCATTATTTTTTATTGGCAAGTACTATTCTATTGTGGGATATACCACAATCTTTTTATCCATTAATCTATTGAAGGGTATTTTGGTTGTTTCTAGTTTTGAGCTGTGGACATTTATCTGCAAAACATGTAGGAACATATACTTTTATTTCTCTTGGGTGGATAATTGGGGGGTGATGGGTCATAGGGTATGTGCATGTTATCATCTTAGGAAACTGACAGGCTGTTTGCCATTTACTTTCCACGTGTGAGAATCTCAGTTGCTTCACGTTCTTTCCAGTGTGTAGTCTGGTCTCCTTTTAAACTCAGACTCTCTATTAGCTGAGTCATGGAAGGCCACTGCAGTTTTCCTTTGCACTTTCTTAGTACCCACCTATGTTGAGCATCTGTTATGCACATATTTGCCATTCAAATATTTTCTTTTGTGAATTTTCTGTTCAAACATTTTGTCCAATATTTTACTTGGCTTGTCTTTCATTCTTTTAAAAGTATCTTTGAAACAACAGGAAATTTAAAATTCTAATTAAGTGCAATTCATCAGTTATTTCCTTTTATGCATTGTGCTTTTGGTATTAAATAAAGAAAATATTTGATTAACTCAAGCTTGCTAAGATTTTCTGTTTTCTTCAAGTATTTTACCTCTTTAGGTTTTGCCTTTAGATCTATAAGCCATGTTGAGTTTTTTTTTTTTTTTTTTTTTTTTTTGGCTGCATTGGGTCTTAGTTGCAGCATGTGGGCTCCAGAGTGCGTGGACTCTGTAGTTGTGGCACACAGGCTCTCTAGTTGTGGCTCTCCTGCTCAGTAGTTGCAGCTCTTGGGCTTAGTTGCCCCGCAGCATGTGGGCTCTTAGTTCCCTGACCAATGATCAAACCCACGTCCCCTGCATTGGAAGGTGGATTCTTAACCACTGGACCACCAGGGAAGTCCCTGATTTAATTTTTTAACTGGTGTTAAGAATACATTTCTTGGCATATGGATATCCAATTATTTCAGTACTATTTGTTGAAAATGATATAATTTCTCCAACTAATTGTCTTTGCACCTTTGCTGAAAATGGACTATGTTTATATAGCATGTTTCCATGTTCATATCCTTTTCATATAGAATCATGCTAATATTGCAATAAAATAATTAAGAAGAGCAGAAATCAATAAAATAAAACTGAGGAACTGAATTAAGAAAACGAAAAGTTTGTTATTTGAAAATATTGATCAAATTAATAAACACCTAGCAAGAATAATGCAAACACAGAGAGGTCAAACACAAATATTCCAAAAATCAAGAATGAAACAGGGATTCCCCCAAATTCCTGGAGAAACTAGAAGAAGAATAAGGAAATATTAGAATAGTTATATATTAATACCTTTGATCATTTAAATAAAATTGACAAATGGCTTTAAAAGCGGGAAATCTTAATAGCCCTTTATCTAGTAAATAAAATGAATTTTTCATTTAAAAGCTTCCCACAAAAATGTCTAGGTCCAGACATACTGAATGCAATCAAACATTTTCAGAAAAATAAATAACAATTTTATACAAACCCTGTCAGAATGGAAGAGTTGGTGAGACTGTGCTCTCCAGGCCCCTGTGTGCAGGCGGGGCAGTGGACTCGGGGTCCCAGTACCACACCATGGGGTCCACTCATGATGTGCACAACTCTGGTCCCATGGACTCTTCCAACCAGTCAACCTGCAGCTGAGCTGGCTGGTTGCCGTGGGATACCTGTTGCTAGGAGACTCGGGGATGCCTGAGAACTCACATGGTGCGGGTGCTTCCCTCAACGTTCTGTCCCTTTTCACTCTGTTCTGATTGCTCTCCCAGTCTCTTGCAGTTCCTTCATCATTTTCTCTGACATTTCCCTTCATAAACTGTGTGTTTAATCCTTTCTACTTCTTGCCTCGAAGAAACTAAAGCTTTTGCAGAAAATGGATGGCACTAGGAGTGGTCTGAGAAAACGAGTGGTTTTCAGTCTAATTGCCCCATCAAAGGAGACAGAGCTGCTCTCACAGCCCGGGGCAGGAAGGAGTGTGTGTGGACACCTCCTGGTCGTCTCTTGACCCATTTTAACTGGAAACTGACATATCCACCTAACTTGGACCCATATCAAGCTGATCAAGGGATCAGCTTCTGAGACCTGCCCAGGTGGTAGATGAAGTTGAGGAGACTTGGAATGAAAGCCGAGAAGGAGAGGATGACAGCCAATAGCAGCCCCAGCACCAGTTGCAGTGACTGGACATAATGGGACCCATCACCTCCATCTGCTGGTTCCCTCTGAAAGAGGTGCACAGCAGCCATATAGATGCTGCCTGCATTGGTGATGCTACCTGCCACGATGCTGCTGCCTTTCTTTCCATATATTAGCAAGAAACTAGCAGAAGTAGAAATTTTAAATTAACGCTATTTACAATAGCCTCAAAAATATTAAATATTTAGACTAAATTTGACAAAAATGCCAGACCTGTCGATTGACAAATTAAAAAAAAAATGCTAAGAGACAGTAAAGGAGACTCAAACGAATGGGAGAGTCCTTGTACACAGACGAAGAGATCCAATACTGTTAAGATGTCAGTTCTCCCCAAAATGATATATATTCAATGCTACCCCAGTCAAAATGCCAGGCATGTTTTGTAGAAGCTGATTCTAAAACTTATATGGAAACACAGAGGATCTAGAATAGCCGTAACAACTTTGCATAAAAAAGAAAAAATTGGAGAAATTATACTAATTGGAGGATTTCAAGGGTTAATGCAAATCTACAATAATTAAGACAGTGTGGTATAGAATGAAGATAGACTAATAATTCAACAAAACACAATAGAGAGTCCAAAAATAAACACACACGTGTGTTCAATTAATTTTCAGAAAGGCTGTGAAGACAGTTCCAATTCTAGGACGTTCCCTACGAATGTGTTGGAATCATCATCTATCCCTGTGCAAACACCATGAACCTTAATTCATATACTGCATCACACTTAAAAATTAACTCAAATAAATCATAGCCTAAATGTGAAACCTATGAGAAAACACAGAAGACAATCTTTGTGAATTTGAGTTGAACAAAGATTTCTTAGCTTTGGTATTGAAACGCAATCCATATGAGAAAAATATGATAAATTAAACTTTTTCAAAGTTAAAAACTTCTGCTGTTCAAAATGCACTATTAAGAGAAACTAAAGACAAGCCACGGACAGATCAAATGTTTTCAAATTACGTACCTGTTACAGAAATTGTATTCAGAATAGATAAAGATCTTTCAAAACTCAGTACTAAGAAAACAAACAACCCAGTTTCTAAAAAAGGGGCAGAAGCTTTGAGAAGGAACTTGATAAAGATATCTGAATGGTAAATAAGCACATGAGGAGATGCTCAATATTATTAGCCATGAGGGAAATATGAATTAAAACAGCACTGAGACATCACCACACACCATTTAGAATGGGTTAAAATTACCATGACTGCCCACACCAGGTCAAAGGAGGATGACGGGGTGCAACTGAAATTCTCATACACTCTTGCTGGGAAATGAGAACACAGTTGTTCTGGAAGACAGTTTAGCAATTTCATAGAATGCTGAACATACACCTGTCATAGTGGATTGGATGGCAGCCCCCCAAAACATATGCCCCCATCCTAATCCCAGGAACTGGTGAATATGACCTTACAAGGCAAAATCTTCAGGACCTTGAGGAACGGAGCACGTCATGGGTAACCCAGGAGGGTCGCGGCTGATGTCAGCATCCTTAGGAGACGGAAGCAGGGAGGAGGAAGCAGTGGGACCGTGGAGGCAGAGACTGGGGGTGTGGATGCAGGGCACGGGATGCTGAGGGACCACAGGAGTGGGAGAGGCCAGAAGGGTCCTCCCCAGAGCCTCTGAGACGCCTCGACTTTGCACTTCCAGCCTGAGAACTCTGAAAAAATACATTTTTGTTGTTTTAAGGCACTGGCTCTCTGGGGGTTTGTTACAGCTGCCCTAGGAGGTAATCCACCTACCACGGGAGCCAGCCACCGACTCCTATGTACTTTCCCAAGAGAAATGGAAGTCCAGAGCCACAAAAGGTCTTGTATGTGAATGTTCAGAGCAGCTTTATTGAAAGTCACCATGACAATAAGAATTTTGGGGGTGATAAGTGTGTGCGTCATCGTGATGGTGATGATGACTTCACGGTGTTTACTTATGTCGAAATTTAGGAAATTGTCCAGTTTATCACATGTCAAAATATCACAGTAAAGCTGTTGCAGATATTTTAAAAATCTCAAAATACAACATCTTAGTTTTGTGAATAAATTACAGATAAAAGCAGGGAGAATAGTAATGGGGTATGTGTCCTGGATGTAATAATAATACATAGTATACAATTGTGTGTTTTGTTAACAAATCAGTACATTAAGTTCTTTGGAAATATATGTCCCAGTTTTGGGTGCAGGAATCTTTGATCTCCTCCCACTAAGTCATTAAACTTTCATGCTTGCCTAGATTATCTCTACTTTAATTTCTATTGCAGGAAATAAAGAAGGAAGAGACCACTGAATTTTAGTTAGAACGAACACAGGGACACTAATAAAGAAATGCAAAATGCTTCAGGAATGTTTCCGTTGTTGTTAGTATCCTGCTCATCCACTGAATGATGGTTGTAAAGAGTATCTACAATGGAAAAGAAAACGTATTTCAGTTTGATATTATACTATTTCAAACAGCTAAACATCCTGATATTACTCAGTATGTAACTGAGCAAAATATTCATAAACATATAAAACTCATCTATCTCCTAGTGTGTGAAACAAAAAAAAGACAAAATTAAACAAGAAAACAACTTTTGTATGAGTAACCTTCAAGAATTATCCGTGCTTAAAGAACATGCGGCACATATATACAATGGAATATTACTCAGCCACAAAAAGAAATGAAATTGAGTTATCTGTAGTGAGGTATATGGACCTAGAGTCAGTCATACAGAGTGAAGTAAGTCAGAAAGAGCAAAACAAATACCGTATGCTAACACATATATATGGAATTAAAAAAAAAAAAAGAAAAAAAGTGGTTCTGAAGAACTTAGTGGTGGGACAGGAATAAAGACGCAGACGTAGAGAATGGATTTGAGGACACGGGGCGGGGGAAGGGGAAGCTGGGACGAAGTGAGAGAGTGGCATGGACATATATACACTACCAAACGTAAAATAGATAGCTAGTGGGAAGCAGCCGCATAGCACAGGGAGATCAGCTCGGTGCTTTGTGACCACCTAGAGGGGTGGGATAGGGAGAGTGGGAGGGAGACGCAAGAGGGAAGAGATATGGGGATATACGTATACGTATAGCTGATCCACTTTGTTATACAGCAGCAACTAACACACCATTGTAAAGCAATTATACCCCAATAAAGATGTTAAAAAAAAAAAAGAATTATCCATGCTTAAGTAAAGTGGTGTATATATACGATTTTACACAAACTCTTGTTTACCTTCCTGTTCTTGTAAACTCATCTTACTAACACTGCCTGAAACTAGGATTAGAAAGATGTTTGGAAAAGATTTAGAGGTTAATATTTGCAAATCTCCTTAATGGCATAAAATGTCATATAAATGCTAATTTTCTTGGGTATTTACTAATTCTAAAGCAAATCTCAATAACTCCTTGCATTTAAAAGAAAGCTTCTTAAGACAGAAATTCAGTGCACATTTTCAACATTAATGGAATCTGAAAGCGTGCCTAAGAGTACGAAATGAGTGTATTAAACGAGCTCTCGCAGCGCCTGGCGCACTCTGTGTCGGCTAACAAGGCAGCTTCGGAAACTATTAATTCCTATAAGTTATAAGTGTATCATTCACTATGTTGGTAAAGGAATATACTTACTTATGCTCTAGAAAGTCAAAATGATTAATGCACCATCTAAGACTGCAGAACTAGACTTTTCATGATCTTGATTTATTATTTTATTCTGTGATATAGTTTATTTTAGTGGTTAGCCAGAAATTTAGACTTCATTGATTCAAGCCATTCCATTGGTGTTATTTTTATAAAGTTACTTGCTTTTGGTGATGTTTAGTTGTTTAATTCATTACTAAAAAAGTAAGTGGATCTATTCTGTGCGTGTGTATGTATTACATTGTGTGTATTATGTAATATCCACAACGTGCTGAAGATAAGCCTTTTCCTATTCCCTGTTCTCTAATCACTGCTTCTTTTCTCCTCTGATTCCCCGTACAAATGGTCACTTGCGGCACACTTCGTTCTCCAGTTTGGTTGTGTGCTTGTCAATGTATCTCGTGTATCTTTCCTTATTACCATATACAGAACAGCCTCATTCTTTTTAAGTGGCATTATATAGGTTGTAACATAATTTAATTAGTTCCTGATTGATGGGCACTAATGTTGTTTCACGTAATTTGCCGGTACCGCAACGCAGCCAAGAATGTCCTGTGTGTAGGTGATTTTTCTGAACTCTTCAGCGTTTCTGGGCTATAAATACCTAGGAGTTCTGGTAGCTTGTCTGTCTTGGGTTTTGATGGCTCTGACCAACCCCCAAGAAACTAGAGAGGAAAAGGGAGTGAACTGAGAAACATAGAAAACTGGAGGTGTTTCTTTGGCCTGAAAGAGAAGGCAGCCCACTGCCGTGGGTGGAGCGTCAGACGGGAGCAGCCTGGGGGACCTGACCCCTCGTCCCCGGCAGGGCCTGGGGACAAAGGGTGCCCTTCTCCACACCTGCTGGAAGCCTGGGCCTGGGTCTGTGTTCAACCACTGTCCCCGTGATGCTTTGAAAGCATAACTACTGTGCAGATGGATAGACCCGGGGCGGCCAAATACAGTTACTGTCACAGAAATACCTCTGCTCTACACAGGCCTCACGTATCACAACGAGTTGCACCTTAAGACCCTTTCCCGCCAGCAAAATGAGGACGTGTCCCGGTAACACTGAACCTCACAATGGAAAGGGTCAGGGTCCCACCTCTTTCTTCCCCAAAATGTTCCTAGAACCACCTTCCCTGCTCTGCCCCCTAAGGGCTCTTAGGCAAAGCAGCTCCGCCCAGGGACGAGAAGACCTGTGCCATCCGACCCAACTCAAATCCGCAAAATTAAAGGTGAACACACGAGGGTGACTCTTCTTCAAGCTTTGTGCAGTGGCAGGATCGTAGCCAGTGAGGTTTATCCGAGGTGCGATTATTGCTAATTGAAAAGACAGGAATTAAGGAAGAAAGAAAAAGAGACAGAGAGAGAGAGAGAGAAGGAAGCAAAGGGGGAGGAGAAGGAGGTGAGGGGGGAGGGAGGGAGAATTCCAAGGTGATTTTCTCCTTCTACAGATTCAGAGAAACGTAGGACACCTTTGGTAAAATCTCTACCAATCTTTTCTAGCACGGTAGGAACTTTGTACAGAAGTTTCATGCTGATTCTTAAAAGTACTTCTTCTTGTTCTCTTTGGTCTACTTTTATATCCTGTAATTTGAGTATTCACTTAATTACATATAAATTAGATGTTTTCATAGTCAATTCAAAGTCCACCATACAAAGAACATAACCCAAACTGAGGAGGTCACAGAGACCTTCTCTTGGCACAAATAAAAATGGACCCAGTCATGCATTTGACAGAGAGAGTCATCACCGATAAAGGTCTTTGCTCCAAAGATCATGGGACAAAGAAATTCAGCCGGAGCGGTGGGGAGGGAGCGTTTCCTACCCCCAGAGATGACAGCTGCCCAGAGAGGAGAAAGGCAGCTGATGGCCACGTTGCTGGGAAGATTAAGCAGCCCCACAAGTGAGCGCGTCTCGTCCGAAATGGGTGAGACTTGGAACCAAAGAAGCACGCACATTTGTTTAGATCTTTCTGGCAGGTTTTCACGTATCAGCTCTCCAGGGTGGCATTGACTGGTTTTCCAGTGTCACAGCCGAGCCCCCCTCTTCAGTGTCGTGTGTGCCTGTTCCCAGTCAACTGGTTGTACCGGATTCCTCTCCATTCACTAGTTTTTGTGCAGCTGTTGTACACCTCAAGGGGTGGCTTAAATACCTATCCATATTTTATGGTTTTCCCCACAAATACCAGAGATCTTTCTAAAATTGAGATACAACAAATGACCTTTGGCTGTTTTGTTTTGTTTTGTTTTGTTGGTGAAAAGGATGAATACTGAGGATTATGGTGCCCTTGACATGGATATAGAGATTGTTTTTAATGAGAGAAGCAGCCTGCCTCAGTTGTTACTCCTGGCATCTCAGTAAATGAGTTAAACCGAAATCTTCACTTGAAATGAAGGTGGGAAATCTGAACTGTACAGATTAGCAATGAGGGCAAACGCATGCAGCAAATTGGTGAAACAGCTGAAATTCAAACCAGGCTCCGAATAAAACCACTTTGAATTTCCCCATAAGTTACATAAGTTGCACAAATAAAGAACACATAGATATTCTTTATGTAGACAGAGAGATGGATGGATGATAGGTAGTTTGAGAGATAGATAACAGATGTTAGAAACAGACAGATGAGAGATAGATACATAGATAGATGCTGGATAGATAGATAACATAGATAGATAGATAGATAGATAGATAGATAGATAGATAGATAGATAGATAGATGGATGATATATACAGAGAGACAGAGAGACAGAGAGAGAGGGAGAGAGAAAGAGAGAAAGATACTATAACGAATTCATCTGTGGTAGTCCTCGTTACTAACCTGAATTATAAAAGTGGATCTCAGGTTGTTTGCCCTGTGATTTAGCTCTAAGGAGAATTGCATTTCTACTGAACAATGATGTGCATGAGTTCCTCAATGCCAGCATCTGTAATTATTTTTCTCTTTTTTGTTTTAACCCTATATCTTCAAATATTCCATGAGAACTAAAAAATCAACTATAAGTCATTCAGGATTTCCTTTGTGGCGTATTAAACCCACAAAGACAGTACAATCATTTTAAGTTTCCTAATAACTATATTCAAAAGTGTTAATTTTGTTCTAAGTTACATTTCAACTTGTAGAATTTTCATTATTATTCCGTGGTTATAATTCAAGTATTCTTCTTGATTCTGTTAACTCAAGGTGACTTAATAAAATGCTATTGAGGTTCTAACCTCTTGAATTTGTTGTTTTACTTTGTTGTTAATGTTTAACTTTATCGTATCTTTTCACCACTTCCTTGGCGACATTCACTCTTTCCCCACCCACCACCTTCGACAACCAAAAATTAATTTTCTGTTCCTGAGTTCAGTTTTTTTAGATTTCACATATAAGCATTACGGCCCTGAACACCGATTCTTTGGAATCTGTTGAGAGTCCCTATGTTCTGTAACAAACATAGAGATATTCTTGTAAATATTCCATTCTGCTCAAAAAGAGTATGTGTTCTCCAAAATCTAATAGCTTGAATATAATATTCGTATTACTTAATCTCCAATAGCTCTAATGGTTGTTTGCCCAACCGAGGTCTTTCTCGTAAGGGGGCCTTAACATCACCATGAATTTATTATTGGCCTATTTCTTCCTATATTTCTTTTTGATGGTGTTTGATATATTTTTAGGCTATATTTTTAGGTGGATATGTGTTTAAGACAGGCCACCTGTGACTTAGTATACACACACACACACACACGTCTCTACCTTGTTTCTAATGACAAGGATCCTTATTAAAAACATTTTATTGTTTTAAAGATTTCAGTTACATAGTGGTCTAGGAAGAAGCTGGTACCATATATGCAGAAACTGTTTTCTCATATGTACCATGGTGAATAACTCAGTCTCTTTTTTTTTTTTTTTTTTTTTTTTTTTTTGCGGTACGCGGGCCTCTCACTGCTGTGGCCTCTCCCGCTGCGGAGCACAGGGTCCGGATGCGCAGGCCCAGCAGCCATGGCTCACAGGCCCAGACGCTCCACGGCATGTGAGATCCTCCCGGACCGGGGCACGAACCCGTGTCCCCTGCATCGGCAGGCGGACTCTCAACCACTGCGCCACCAGGGAAGCCCCTCAGTCTCTTTTAATGACAAATATTTAAAAGCCAGGCTCCATTGTTGCAACTATAGCCCTAAGTAGGATTTCAGATTTTCCGTAGTTCTTGACTGCTAAAATTTTCACTTCCAGGTACTTAAAGATGTGAGATGGCTGATGTTTTCTTGTAACAAGGTTTTGATTTATTAAAAGATTTATCAAATGCTTTTCTACCAATGTAAGTAAATAAACCAATAAAACTCCTGTTTTCACAAAAGCCTTTTTACTGAGGCTTGTGTGAGACCTCCAGACACTTGTCAAACTGGCCGCCCTAAGTGTCACCAGCATGACCTGCAGATGAGACAAAGCTGAGGTTATCATTATATTTCCAGGAGCCGTAAAGGAGAACACCTTCCCACAGAGTGTGGTGAGAGCCTCAGAGAGGGAAGGTTAAGTGCAGAATTCATTGAGAATTGAAAGTCTGATTTACAGACACCCTTCACAGGGGTCACTTGATTAGGGTTGGGTAAGGATCATGATACTGCAGTCCAGGATTGGTGGAAACAGAAAAGCCAGGTCTCTGAGATGAGAGATTCAAAGTCTTAAAAGGAGCACATCGCCTACTGAGGCTTCCCTTGAAGCGTTTTATGGGTCTTGCTCCAAGTTTCTGGAATGAACAGTCAAACCATTTGTTAAGAGTTACAGTTTCTGGAAAGAAGTGCCGTTGAAGACAGTCTAACAGCAAAGTCAGTCACACCAATGCAAAGTAAGTTGTGTGCAGGCTGAGGGTACGAGGGGATGGTTTACATCTCCAAGTTTGCTCCCTTACTACCCTCTATATTCACGTCTTTTCATGACAATCTACCTTGAATTCATTTCAGACAATATTAAACCCATTCATCCTCCACTTTGGTTCTTTCGTGACACAGGAGATCTTAACTTCAATCAGCAAGTTTCCCTTTGAACTTATGCCTAGAGACCCATGACTTCTATGTGCACGGTCGCCAGAGCCACACACGGAAGTACCCCTAGACTAAGACACGTGTCAGGGCGGCGCCTTTTTTTTCTGTCTTCTTGGTACAGCTGCCCTGCTGCACCCCTGGGGCTCTCGTACACCTGTCCCTTTATTACCGAGTCCAAGCTTGCTCTGCTCGCTGCACGACAGGCCAATAAACCAGAGACGAGGTGTTGAGGCAAGGAACACGACCTTATTCGAAAGCCAGCAGACCGAGAAGACGGCAGACTAAAGTCTCAAAATACCATCTCCTCGGGGTTTGGATGCCAGTTTCTTTGACAGCACAGAGAGGGGGAGGAGATGAGGATGTAAAGTAAAAAGGCCGTAATATTTGTAATATGTTTCATTTCAACAGGATGTAAAGTAAAAAGGCCGGATATTTGCAAATATCCCCTGGAATGGCCAGCCTCGGGGAGGGGATATGTTAGTTTCTTCTTTCTTGCCGCCATCCACGGGTGGGCAGGGTCAGGATGTTTCCCTGAACAAAGGCACTTTGGTTTAACATTCAGGCAGCCGGCCGGGGTCCCCAGAGGCAGGCCATTCTGTAGAGATAGTGTCCTTTCAGAGAACAAAAGCAGTGGAGAGTCAAGCTTAAAGTAAAAGAAACAGATCCAACGTGGAGTCAGATCTGGCTCTTACCTGTTGCCCCTTCCCTTGCCCCTGACACTCTGACCTCACGCGGGTTCCCCATAGGACTTCCTCTCCTCACTCGGAGCCGCGTCCCAGGACCCACCAGTGACCACTCTTCCCTCCCCTGAACTTCCCATGTTTATGCCTCGATTTGCTCCTTTGATCTCCAGTGTTTCATCGTCTGCCGTGTGTTCTCTTCCATTATAATCCAGATACACCCACCATATCAATATAAAAGCCAGGATCCTTATCGTCTGTTTTTCCACCCTAATTCTCTGGATCCTGAGGCTTATCTCACACTTTGAACAAGTGCTGATTTAAGAAACACGTTATCAGCAGATCAGATAAAGTTTTGGGGGGGGGGAGACTAGTGTGTTTAGAGTTTTTGTGTTTTTAGTGCTGTTGAAATGAAACATTTGGCTTCATAAAATTTTCAGCTTTTCAACTAGTCACACTATTCTATCAATAAACATCAGATGTAAGTGCGACCGTTTCCTTATTCAACTTTTACACTTTCTACGTAATAAAATCCCAAAACACATTGCTGGGGTTTTTTAATCCATCGTTCTGAATTGCTCAGAAAGTAATGTAGGACTTCCCTGATGGCACAGTGGTTAAGAATCCACCTGCCAGTGCAGGCAACACGGGTTCAAGCCCTGGCCCGGGAAGATCCCACATGCCGTGGAGCAACGAAGGCTGTGAGCCACAACTACTGAGCCCGTGAGCCACAACTACTGAAGCCCACGCACGGAGAACCCATGCTCTGCAACGAGAGAGGCCACTACAATGAGAAGCCCACGCACCACAACAAAGAGTGGCCCCCTGCTCGCTACAACTAGAGAAAGCCCACATGCAACAACGACGACCCAAAGCAGCCAAAAATAAACAACTACAATAAGTTTTTTAAAAAAGAAATTAATGTAAATATTTTATTTTTATAGAGAAGACAGGAAAAATCGTTTCTCATACTCTGCGTCAAGAAGGTGTTGATTCATAAAAGAGTTCAAGTTTATGGGAGCTGGGTGCAACTTGGCTCCGCGGAGCCCCATGGCAGCCAAGTGGAGAAGGTCAAGGCCATGATGACCTCTTCCTGTGACAACTCCACACACAAATACAGCTTGACACCTGAGCCACCAAGTGATTCACCCAAATTCCCACAATAAATATTTCCCAAATGAGGACTGCATAATAAACATTTGTTTAACAAATTAAACGCTGTAAAGGGTCAGGACCGTATATTCTTCTCATTGGGAAACTGTTCTCCAAATTCAAGAATTTCCCTTCACAGGCAAAAAAATCCAAAGGAGGAATCTAATCTATTTTTCAGGATTTAGATTACTTTGAGAGGCTTAGAAGATGTTTGGAAAAGAATATTTTCCCCTCAATTCGACATGGCTTGGTTTCTTCAAATATACTCAAGTGTCTACACGTAATTTCTCTTCGTTAGATGAATGGCTCCATTAACATCCTAAATACTAGGCAAAGGTCTTCAATTCTGCAAAATTGTAAAAATGAATAAAACACTTAAGCTCTTTAATGCGCTGCCAAGCCAGAAGGTAACGTAAGATTTTTTTTTAATTCTACCATTGCTTACTGTCATGCATCTATGTGTCTTCACATCCAATTGCTATTGCCTCATTCAAAATGCATTACTCACTTTATGTCCCGACATAATCAGCCTGGCATTTTCCCCGGATGTGCTGGGTCACATTAAAAAACAATGACAGCAACTCTGTGATAAATATTTGATATTCCAGGATCATGTATTCATAGCATTGATCTAAAAAGCTGTTATAAAAATAAACTTATGACTCCAAAATCTATCACTTACAGTTTCCAAAGAGTAGTCATTTTCCCACATGCATTTATTATTTATAACAGCTGTGTGCACACCCCTCTGATAATTACAACTAGAAGGCGAGTGCAACCGTTAATGACTCAAGGTGCTTAAAAGTATCTCTGCAGAAGTTAAACCACTTGAGTGTTTTTTCCTTGAAAGCTTGTAAATATATCTTTAGAGTAAGATTGATTACGTGTAGCTAAAATTGTGGATTACGATAAAGAAATGGCATCACCTGTCAACATCACAACGCAGAGGTGGTTTTAAGAGTGCCAGCCGTGGAAGAGAAGCCGTGTGTCTCCAGAGGATGACCTGGTATCACCTGTGGTTCCACAGAGGAAAGGTCTGGCGGGCATCTGAGGATGAGGAAGCTGTCACCAGGCGGGGAACTCGCCCGGCCGCCTGCACCGCCCTCCTGCCGGGGAATCTCCTGGTCCTGACACAGAAAACCCACCTGTGCAGGAAATGAAACAGACACCCAGGAACATACTAGTGGAGTCTGACACCTTGGGGCCTGGTGAAAGTGAAACTTGTGGTCCAAAGGGGAAAAAAGCTGGTTTTCAGTTCACCGGAATTATCACACGTTTCTTCCCAGGGATCTGCCCCTGGGTCACCTGTGGACAGGCTTGTCAGGGAGGGAGGGGGAAGGACACAGGCAGAGAAGGCGCCGGGCCTGGGCTGCGTCTGATGGAAGCAGTGTCTGGTGTTAAGGCGTAATTTCTGCTTGTCCCCTCCTCGCCGCCCCCCGTTCAAGTAATCTGCTTCCCGAGCATCTACTGGATATCAAAGTCGCGACTCAGCCACCAAAGGAAAGGGACCAAGGAGGCTCTCAATCAGGTTTATGCCTCCACCCTAATTTTATGTCTAGTAACGTTATGTTTTACTCACAGAGCAAATGTCTTATTGATTCTCTTGAGCAAGGCTCGCCGTTGAGTTTCCTTCACCCGTTTCTACAGATGAGTCTGAACATGAAGTCGTTGGGACTCAGGCCGCGTGGGACTGGCTGGGACACGTGCTCAGACGTGATCCACGGGAAGTCAAGTCACATCTCAGTCAGACAGAGAGAAATATCACATGATTTCACTTATACGTGGGATCTAAAAAATGATACAGTTGAACTTATTTACAAAACAGAAACAGACTCACAGACACAGAAAACAAATTTATGGTTACCAAAGGGGAAAAGGGATGAGAGAGCGCTAAATTAGGAAGTTAGGACGAATGTACACACCCTACTGTACATAAAATAGATAGACAGCAAGGACCTACTGTACAGCACAGGGAACTCTGCTCAGTATTATGTAACAACCTACACAGGAAAAGAATTTGAAAAAGAATAGACGCATCTATATGTATAACTGAATCACTTTGCTGTACACCTAAAACACAACATTGTAAATCAACTATACTCCAATATAAAATAAATTTTTTTTTAATTAAAAAAAATAAAATGATCTCTTCTTCCCTGAGTCCCTGTGAAACGGTCATAACAAAGTTCCAGGTACGAGGTATGTTACTGTCAATATTTTTTAATACATTTGGAGAGTCCAAATTCTGTTCTGACCGGTTCCCGGGGCTGTGTTTGGGTGTCTCCTCTGAGATCTCAGAACTGCCTCTGCTTCGTATAGGATGGGCTGCTCTTTCTGTATCACAGAGTAAAGTTCCTGGGCGGCCAGGGCCACCCAGCGATGTGTGACTCACGACCCTCCCGTCCCATCTCACTTCTCTCAGGCCACTGCGGCCCCTTTTCCCTTGGCACCTAATTTTCTTTCGTCCAGGGAAACGTTTCTCGAACCTCGTTGTATGTGTGTCCTCATTTTTACTCTTAGCTCAGAGGCGTCTAGAGAAGCTACCCAACGACACCCAGGCTGTAGCCCATTTAAGATGAGTCACTAATACTTAGCATCAACCTGTTTACTTGACTGTGCTTGCCTCTCCCATGAGGATACAAGCACCATCATTGCGGAAGCATATTTGTCTTATAATCCCTGCAAGACTGTCGCTTTATTTAACTGGGTGCCGGGCTTTTATCACTGAGAGAGATCTCGACAGACTTATTTCTTTCAGTCTGGAATCCAGGACAGGGCCCGTCCCATTCTTCGCACTCTCTTTAGTCTTATCGGTTGCTTCATGAAATCTGCCCGATCCTTGCTGGAGTTCATTTCTCTTTTGCAGTGTGCTTTTAGAAATGGCCAATGTTTGCCACACACACAAGGACTCTCACTCTTTCCAGCCACATTTCCAGGCTTATAGAAGGAATAGCGTCACAGCAGGTGGGCGGCCTTGCGCTGGTTATTTCAGCAACAGATTACCCGGTGTTTCCACGCTGCGTAGACACACCTGCTGCTTCCAGTCTGTGGTAGCTGCCCCTTTTCTACCCTCTGAGCCCTCCCTAAGCCAGTGCTGTATATTTGCACTTACATAGCAATGAATCTGTCATCTTTTCCTGTGATATATTCTTGTCATTGACCAGAGATGAGTTTAAAGACATACCCAAAGAAGGAATTTCCATTCTTTAGGGAATTGTCATTGCATTATATAAATGTTCCTTTATTTTGAACAGAGATAATGAAATTAATGGAAAGACACTATATTTATTTATATTTTTAATACCAAAACGATATATTTAAATCATATTTTAAAAGATATACAGTAAAATACCTTTTTGCCTAATTGAAGGATGCAAAATAAGGTGCAACAAACCGAACAAATAAATACCAATCAGTTATGCCTATATTACCTCAACTCTTTTATTCTACTTATTTTTCCCCAGAAAAAGGCGTATGTGTGTGTGTGCGCGTGTGCGTGTGTGTGCGTGTGCGTGGCCTGTCTTGCTTTGCATCACGTCTAATGCTCCAGCATATCAATGCATCACGTTGTATTTACCCATCTGTACAGTGGCCAACTCTACTAGCTGATCACTTACTTTTTTACTTTTTTGTTCTTATTGCTCCAACAAACAGCCTCTGGATTCCTGGGCACCCTCATCCTTCCCAGGGTGATTTTAAGGTAGATACTAGGATGATAGCTGTTGAGTTTTAGGATATGTCCAGTTTCAGCTTTGCTGCCTTCTTCCAAATTGTCCTTCAAAGTGATATTCCAATTTACACCACAGGCAAAAATACCCATTTTTTCCCCTTTACTCTACCACCAACAATTACTATTCTTAAGGGGTTCATTTATGTCGGCTATAGAAAATGTTGGCTCATTACAATCTTACTGTCTAATATTCTGTGTATGATGAAATTGAGCAACGCTTTACTATTGTATCTGCCGTTTGAGAGCCGTCCTCTGTGAACTGCCTCTTCATAACGCTTGTCCGGGTCTCAGCTGCTTTTTATTGGATTGCTTCTAATTAACTTGAAGTGCTGTAAGACAGACGTATGATTATTTTGAAGTGTTTGTGTTACTGTGTTGAGTTAATGCATGTTTTCGTGTGTAGACGAACTTCGTATATTTAGTGTGTATGTATATGGTATATTCAGCCCTTTTCGATGTAGTTCTATATATAGGGAATTCAATTGTTCCCAAATGATTTATTGGCGATTCCGTTTCTTTGAGTATATCCTCATTCCTGCTGCAGCAGGCGGGGTTGCTAAACCGCTCACATACTTTGAATGCAGCTTATCCGGAATGGGTGGGGTATTTGGCTGCATAATCCTAGTGGGATCAGTGCTAAGAAAAGAGCAGAACTGCAAAATAGTAATGATAACAGTAGTGATCACCATAGTTCTCTGAAGCAATACTATTGCTAGAGCTGGCGTTGGTACTCTTACTCTCATTCTTTGATTTATGAGGTTGGGAGATGACGCCCCACCCCCGCACCCCGGCCCTGCCCCAGCTCCACCTGCACCAGGTGTGGGATGGAGCAGCTCCACCCCCTGGCCCCCAAAGCGCCTGTTTTCTCTCTGTCCACGGTGGGCTCACAGGTGCAAATAAGGTAACACAAGCAGAGCACTGAGAAGGGTCCCGGCACCGAGGGCTCGGTCACGCCGGCTTTCTGGCTGCGGCTATCACGGAAGTGGAAAAAGCAGCACCGGGTTCTGACCTTTGTAAAGAAAACCGGGATTCAGCAGAGATCATGATCTCTGAGTATCAGAGGGAAAAAGTAAACTTGTCAGTAACGAAAGTAAATCACGGTGATACTCATATGTTACATTCATTCGAGAATCCCTTTTCATTCAGTAACTTTATGAAGTCATGGAATTTTTCGAGTCTATTTTATTGACCCCTTACCTTTGCGTTTGAAAGACTGACCTGATGGATGACTCCCGGCATTTAAGCAACGAGCTTCACACCTCGGCTGTCTGGAAAAGCACTGGGAGCATTTTGGACTAAATGAAAATGGTGCAGTTACGGTAAGCTGTGAATAAAATTCAAAAAACAACTCGGGGAAATTATGAAAGCTAATTAGAAGAAAGAGCTACAGGGTAAGAGGGGTGAATGCTCAGTCTGACACTGGCTGGTGGGTCAGAGTCGGGTTGCACCCGAAAACCTTCTCAAGATAGAAAAGCAAGCTGCCGAAGAGAAAAACCGCTTTTCCCAGCAGGACGCTAAGTGCCCTGTGCCTTGGCAACAGTGCTCTGTGTGTCCCGAGAGAGCAGATGCTTCCGTCAGAAAGGCCTTCCAGTTACAAATCACGTGCTCCTGTGTCTTAAAGAACCTCGAGCCGGCTTCGTGGGCTCGTGTGGGGAAAAGGAAGTAGAAGTTTGCTTAACTTACCCTTCGGCCTAATGACTCAAGGGCCACAAGCCTGGACTCATAAGCTCTGCAAATGAGACAGAATCAAATACACAGTGCGCAGTAAAGATAAACGGACATGATGCCAATTTTCTCCAGTTTCACCAATGTCACTAGTCAAAGGCAGATACAATATTTGTAGGTTTAGCAACGGCAGAGACATTACTTTTCTGCAGGTAATTTATATATACTCGTTAAATAGAGAAAAAAGCGCTATTATTTTCTCTGATGAAAAATCTCCTAAAGTCAATATTACACCCTTTACACAATTAAATTAAAAGACTTGAATGTGCCAAGTTCAAACATGGAATGGAATATTACTGCTCATATTAAGTAGAGCTGTAATAGTCTTTTCCAATTAATAGACACACACAAAAAATTGTATCTGACATGCCTGCGTCCTGTCATTGACCGTTAATTTTGAGAGTCTGACAGCTACTGAAGACCCTGGTCTCTTTCAGCACAGACATCATTATCCCAAGATGTGGATTGCGTCTGTGCGAGAGAAAAAGTCTGCCTCCTTAATTCAAATTAAAGTCCCTCACACACCACTTAACTGCATGATAGACTTAGGAGTAATACAGTAAATTTTGGCGTGGTTTGGTAGTCCAGATGCTATAAATTGTTGTGACTCATGTTTTCAGTTAATAAGACAAGAATGCTTTATGCGACTGATACAGATCGAATGTAGCAGTAAATGTAAGTGGGTAGCATTTACACTCACACACCTGTACGTACACACCCACGAGAATCCAACCGCGAGGAACTTGAAGTCCTTTTGAAAAGACAAAATATACGTAATTTTCAAGTATTGAGAGAATCAAATAATCAATTTGATGCTGTTTTTTCTACATGATTTCATTTAGGTTTGACCTTCAAACAAAATAGTGAAGAATCTACTACCAACACTTTATGCATGAAAAATATTATTTCATTGAAAATACAATCAAATAGCAGATTTCTAAAATAGATGCATCCTCTGTTCTATTTACTTATATTTCCATTTTAATCTCTGTAGCGTAACCAGTTACCTTCTGGTTGTGAGGATTATCAAGAAACTCAATTTTAGTCATAATTCATTTTGGTTCTTCTTGCTAAAGGTATTAGTTTTGAAGAGATGTGTGCCAGCCCTGGCTATGTCATGAAAATCAGTATTTCACCTTCTAATGTACAATTTTTGGTGCTGTGTCATGTCAGGATCCCAAAACCTGTCTCCTACTTCCGCTCCAGATCGTCACCCCTGTTTTTTGTGCTACTATTATCATACATTTTACTTTTCAGTTAATACAAAGTCCACAATACATTTCATTTATTTTTGCCTTAAATATTTGACCATCACTTTAAAAAATACGAAAATATTTTTCTTTATATTTACTTATGTAGTCAACATTTTCAGCCCTTTTAATTCTTTTTGTGTTTTCTGTTTTGGTTTTGTTTTGTTTTAATATACTCAAGGTTTTATACAAAAGCGCTTTCTTCTGCTTGAAGGCCTTTCTGTAGTGCCAGTCTCTTGGTGACAAATTCCCTCCACTTTGTTTTCTGAAAAATGTTTTTCTTTTTTCTATTTTTCAAAGATATTTCCACAAGGCATAGATCTAAATGACAGATTTCTTCCTTGTGGTACTTTAGCGCTGCCATTTCCTTGTCATCAGGCTTCTATTGTTTCTGCTAATAACTTTGTACATGGTTACATTAGTCCTTCTACATGTGATGGGTATTTTTCTTCTAGCTGTCTTTAGTTTTTTTCTCCTTATTACTGGTTTTCAGAAAATTAATTACGGTGTGTCTTGGTATGTTTTCTTTTTTTGTCTTTCGAATTTTGATGAGCTATGATTTCATCGTTTTCATCAAATTTGGACAATTTTCTATCATTTTATCTGCACATTTTTTTCAGCACTTCCTGCCCTCTGTTGGGACTCCAGTTCCACACGTCACTGAGGCCCTGTTCATTTTTAAATTTACTAATCCTCTAAGCTTTTCTTTGTCAGTATCTAATCTGTTGTCCCTTAAAGTACATTTTCCTTTACTTCAAATACTGTACTCTTTACCTCTAGACGTTTTATTTAACATCTTCAGTCTCTCTTCTCCTTATGCTTGTATTTTCCTTTAAAGTTTCCTTTAAAGTTTAAACAATATTTATTACAGCTATTTTTAAAACCTTATCTTCTAGTTCCATCTTGCTTGTCCATTATTTAGTTATTTATTTTTTGTTTCTATTCATTGCTTTTGGTTAGTCCAGAGATGCCTTGTTGGTTCCCTAAACTTTTCTTACACTTTTATAATAGAGACGTCATTAAATTGCAGCTGAGGGTGACTTTTGTATCCTGCTGGGGGCTCTGACGGACAGATCAGACCAAAACCCAACAAGAAGCAAGTAGAATAACCTTTAGCAGTTTCCCAGAACTCGGCAAGGGATGGTGGTCATGAGCCCAGCTCGTGTGGGAGAAGAACCCGTACATTTCAGGGTATCAACCACAAGCTGCAGGTGTACGGAGATCTCCAGCCTGCGAGGAAGAGCTGGTAATTCCAAGGCTTATCTTCAGACCTACCAGGTGACCAGGGCATCAGTCATAACTAGCAAAATGAGAATCTCAAAACACGGAATAAAACTGAACAACTGCGCTAGGTGAAAGAAAACAACAGCAGATATATAAACAAAATAAAACTCAAATCACTGAGGGACTGAATAGGCAAACATTGAGAAGGGCAGAGTAAGAGATGCCCCGTGTCAGTAGCAGGATTTGGGGACTTGGCCCAACTGCGTTGATATTAGGGCAAGCAGGGTCGTCCTGGGACTGTCCCAGTTTCTTCAGTTTGTAATGTTCATGCCCACATCATAACGGCGCTCCGTTTCACTCTCAACATGACTCTAAAACAAACAAACAAACAAACAAAAACCCGTCACTCTGTATTTAAATCATTGATTCCCAGATCCTGTGTGTTTCTTGTTCTCTAGAGAGAGACAGTTACTGGTTCAGGCTGGTCGGTTCTCTGGACCATCAAGTGTCAGAAGGACAAGGTCAGAGAGCAGGGGTTTAGTCCTTGGACATTCAGAAGCCACTCTAACCAGTGGTGACCATGGCTTTGCAAGCCACGACGGAAATATTAAATGTTATCCTTCGGTAGACAGCGCTGAAGACACATTGAGTGTGAGTGCAGTGTGATCTGATTCTGAGAAGCTCCCGTAGTAGTTGGGGGATGACGGATTGCTGCATGGAGAGACCCCTGCAAGGAGAAGAAGACAGCACAGAAATTTGGGGATGAGATCAAACAAGTCTACCTTAAGAAACTGGAAACAGAGAGAAAGAAAGCAGAAATATATTTGAAAAAAATCAGCAATATTTTGAATGTAAGGATGAAAGATGTGGAGAGAGGCAGTCAGATGCAACTCTAGGTTTCCAGGCTAAATGACTGAGTGCATATCTGTACCACGAATACCAATAAAGTGAGAGGAGACACATCTCAGGGTAAAAGAAAACATGCTCAGTATTTGACATGATAGAACTGAATGTTTCGGTAGACTTCAAGTTTTAGCTCAGAGAGAATTAGACCAGGTAAGAACATAGTTCCCACCCTACAATAAGAAAGAAGCTGGACTACATACAATTTACGACGAACTCAAAGACCAGGCTGCAGAACAAACAAATAACAGGTAAGGTGGAGCGAGGCTGGTTCCTGCAGAGGGAAATACAGCTCATCACACAGGCAGACATGCTGCGGAGCGTCATGTCAGCCCGTGGCAAGACTGGCCTGGACGTTTTTTATAAATCGCTCAACACTGAGTGAGTACATTAACCCCGCTGGCTGTAGACACTGGGTAGCTCTTCCTCGGGGAAGCCTGGGAGGAGCTGGTCCCTGGAGGGTCACAGAGAATCCCAAGCAGCTCCACCCAGGGTGCAGGCTGAGGAGAGACAGAGCAGCTACTGCCGAGTCTCCATCCAGCACTGAGACCTCTACCTCCACCAAGCAGGGAAAGGCTTAATTCATAGGAGATGGACAAGAAAAGCTAGAGCCTGAGGATCACGGGAGAAGACGCACTGCCCAGCGGGGGAGGGAAAAGAGCAGAAACAGTCACTCATCCAGCCTGACATCCAGAGAAGGGGCCGGGGTGTGTGCAAGGACCACACCCCATTTCACAGCATCTGGGAAGACACGGGCTTAATCAGAACATTGGAAACTGCACTTGTCAGTGCAGACACAAAGAGCAGCTGAGAGGGCTGGGCTGTCCCCCTGGGGAGCAGCGCAAAGGGAGACCCACGGCCCGGTGGAGGGACCCACAGGCAAACCAGGAGCAAACACTGGGAAAACCTGCTGTGGGATTAGCTTCTTCCATGGACAAGATAGCAACAGAGCAGCCTGGCAGCTCCTGTGCACGGACCCCGCCTCGGCCCCGCTGCTGGCACACTGGCACACACCCCACACTGCAGTCCTCACAGAAGGAACGGCTCCCTCTTCTGCAGGCATGACAACAGTATACCCCTCGGCGTCGACTGTCCTACATCACACGTACGGCTTTCAACCCAAGATAATGAGGCACATCCAAGAGAAGACGAAAGCACCCTCTGAAGACAAAACAACTCCAAAATCAGCCTTAAATAACACAGGTGGTGAGAAAAACAGAAAGGGGATTTAAAATAGCCGTGATTATTATGCAAAGGCTCTAATGGAAAAGGTAGAGAGTATACGAGATCAAATAAAGGTAACTTGACGTATGAAAACATCAAGTAGGAAGGATAGGAATGAAATGTTAGGAGCAAAGTTTTAAACATAGAAACAGAAATAAAGAATGCCTTTAATAAGCTTATCAGGAGACTCTACACAGTTCAGGAAATGGTCAGGTAACTTGAAGGGAGGTTAATACAATTTTACAAACTAAAATGCAAAGGACAAAAAAGAATGAAAAGAGAGAGAGAGAGGGAACCCAAGAGCCATGAAACAATATTAACAGTTTAACAAATAGGATTCTTAGCTGGAAAAGAGGGAAAGAATAAAACATAAGAAATAGATAAGGAAAAACTGGCTCGGGAATTGAAAATTAGTCACAGACACCAAATCCCAGAAGCTCAGAAAACATCAAAAAGGATAAGTACAAAACAAACCACACTCTCTCAAACTTCTGCAAATGAAAGACGAAGAGAAAATCTTGAAGGGGAGCTGGTGGAGGAGTGAGCATTACCACTGGGGTTATTATTTTCAGAGGAAGGAAGATACAAATTACGGGAGGCATCTCTTCAGAACGCCATGTGAAGAAATGAAGACACCCTCAGGCAAACAAAATGAGGGCATTGATTGCCAACAGACATATTCTATAAGAAGACTCAAAGGGATTTCTTCAGGAGGAAACAGTAAGAAATAGGGGTACAAACGCTTCAGTGACTGCTGGAAGTTCAGGAAGACGGGGTGCTTGATGACAAAGATACAGAGCGGACTTTTGAGGGTGATGGCACTGAGTGGTACCCAGGTGATGCAGACGTACATCACAAGCAGAGAACATTACTGCAGGTCATTTTTTAAATAATCAACCAGAATGTTGGGATTTTGACTAGATATCTTTTTTTTAATTAATTAATTAATTTTTGGCTGCATTGGGTCTTCGTTGTTGCACGTGGGCTTTCTCTAGTTGTGGAGAGTGGGGGCTACTCTTCATTGCGGTGTGCAGGTTCTAGGCACGTGGGCTTCAGTAGTTGTGGTACGTGGGCTCAGTAGTTGTGGCTCATGGGCTCTAGAGCGCAGGCTCAGTAGTTGTGGCGCACAGGCTTAGTTGCTCCGTGGCATGTGGGATCTTCCCGGACCAGGGATCGAACCCGTGTCCCCTGCACTGGCAGGCAGATTCTTTTTTTTTTTTTTTTTTAACATCTTTATTGGGGTATAATTGCTTTACAGCGGTGTGTTAGTTTCCGCTGTATAACAAAGTGAATCAGCTATACATGTACATATGTTCCCATATCCCCTCCCTCTTGTGCAGGCAGATTCTTAAACACTGCGCCACAAGGGAAGTCCCTTGACTAGATATCTTAAGGCTAAAGTAAAAGAAAAAAATGTGTACATAGGCTGTGCATTCAACTCTCTTTGGTAGAGTCCCCATACTACTTTACCCTGTAGAACACGTAAGTCAATAAAGTACAGAGGATGGGATCCCAGTTTTTCAGTGTCAGAGAAACAAGTTAACAAAGAACAAAGAGGGAGGAGACACTAGAAGGAGCCCTGTGGAACTGGATTAGAGTCAGATGTATCAGTATGAACCCATGTTTATCTTAATATGTCAAAAGACAGATAGATACAAAAATAATTACAGACATATGTGGGTTAGTATACATACCTATACTTTTAGCTCTGTCACTGTTTAAGCCCAAAGAAGTGACACCACAGAAAAAAGTAAAACTCCTAGAGCCCAGTTACTGTTTTCTAATACCAGTCTTCAGTTAAAACAAAGAGGGATCCTTGGAGAGATGCTGATTCTAAGACCAGGGAAGACAAAATAGAAGATGTGCCTGGAGCATGTTATACTGCAAGAAATTCAGGAGATGCCAAAAAATAACAGCAGGTGATGGGGCCACACCAAAAGGACACAGAATCAATATGAAAGAGCCTTCAATGGCCAATGCTCTACGAATTTGAGCAACAAAATAAATGATGATATTAGATTACAACCCAAAGGTTAAAATAAATATTCTTGAGTCCATACTGATATAAATAAATAATTGAATAAATAAATGAGGGAGAAGGGACAAGTTTTCCTTACAGGAGAATTGTAAATATTAACTTTGGAAGGAATAAGAGAAATAGAAAATCACTATTAGAAGCCCGTCATCATAATAGCTGCAGTCAAGATCGACTAATAAATGCTAACATTGGCCGGCAAACCCTTAAGGAGAAAAAGGGTAGCTGGGTAGTATCAAAGCATCTCCCACAAACGTGTATTGTGTATTGCATATTGGGGTGGTTTTAACATAGGTAAACAGATTCTTTGATGTCGCTCTTTCCAGGAGGTGGGTCTTAATCCACCTTGGCTATGGCTGGAGATAATGACTCACTTCTAAGGAATAATGTCAGGAAAGAAGGAAAAAATACTAACTTTACCATGGAGGAGCCAGGAGATGCCACGTCAGCTAAGTGTGTGTACAGCGTAACAAGCAATAACTCGTGCTGGCACCACACCCCTGAAAGCATGTAGGATGCTTGACCTTTGCGGTACGTGTCCCAAAGTTTATCACCCCGGTCCAACTGTGAAAAACATAAGACACATCAAATCGAGGGGTATTCTTCAAATTATTTTGCCAATACTCTTCACAAGTATCTTCATGAAAAACATGGAGAGTTTTTGAAAAAACTGCTTTGCAGAGTCTGCTAATATATCATTACATACTGCCCGTTGACAGTGAGGTCTGATAACAAATTCTGCTTCTTTAACGTCTTGAGATGAAAAAAGTGAGCGTTTACACCCTGAAGCGTTTATAAGGAACACACACAAAAAGTCTAGTTAATGAATTCCTGGAAAGTGTAAAAATAGGGATGGTGAGCAAATATATTTTCCTCACATAGGTATTCGTTTTGTGATAATGAAAAATTAAATTATCTGGCTAAAATTTTCCATTCTTCACCAGTGTATTTAATTTGTACTTATAGTTACACAACATGAAAGAGGTTGGTATTGATTTTCCTTAAATCATAGCACGGTTCTCTACTCACAGGTTAATCCTATGGGACTTTGTAAGTAGGTAACAAATTGAACCCGAGGGAGCGAATCTGAACCTAATATTACAAATAGTCTTAAGAAATTAGTCCTATAATTATGAAACTTCCAGAGAATGAAATACAATGTCAATGCATAAACTGTAAATCTGCACAGACAATAATTCTATAAAATTAAGCCTATTATTGGTCTGTCTATAAGACCTTAACTGGAGCCCGAAAAACTTTTCATAGAATAAACAAAGCCTTCACGTGTACACAAAATCTGTGACTGTTCATAGCATCCACATAAGTAATAGCCACGTCATCATTCTTGAAGTCGCAAAGTTAAGGAGATGGGAACCAGAATAGTAGTTGCCGGTGGTTAGGAATATGGTGCATGAGACAGGGGTGCTTCTGACCACGAAGGGGCAACAAGGGGGGGAGGTAAGTGGTGACGGAATAATTCTGTGTGTTGCTTGTGGTGGTAGTTACACAAATCCATATGTGTGATAAAACAGCACACAACTACCACGCACGTTATACCAACGTCAGTTTCCTGATTTTGATATCGTAATTATGTAAGATGCGGCCATCGAGAGAAACTGGGTAAACGTGTACAGGACCTGTCTGTATGAGATTGCAATGTTTGTGAATCTATACGTATTCCAAAATAGAAATATCAAAAAAAAACTTGCCACAGGTTTACGTTTTATCACTGATGACAACTTTCACACACTGAGTACAGAAAATGAAGTCTTTTTTAATCAGCGGGTATTTGTATAATGTTGATATCTATCATCCTGTTTCTTCTTTGTTTCAATCCTTTCATCCCACAGATAAATGGAGAGTTCAAGGCATAACATTCAAAATTGTTATTGGCTAAACAATACTGGTTTAGTGAAAATCCAGCTTTGAGTAACTCCTTAGAGCAGCGGCCAGCAACAGATACACAAGGAGACCCTCACGTCCTTGAGATTCAGGGTGTCTCCTGCTTACAGCGCTTTGCAGCTCAGATCAGCCACGTGTCAGGGGCTCAAAAGCAGGGTGCAGGCAGCGGCTGCCACCCTGGACAAAGCAGATGAGCCCCTCCATGAATGTTGCCACCTTCCCCTGGCAAATGTTTCATGTCTGATTAAGAGCAGCTATGTTTCTTCAGAAAGGATGATGAGCACTTAGCTTCTGCATCACAGTCCATGCCTGGCAGGCACGGGTCACGGCCCTCTTCTTGCTGGGCCAGGGTTTGGCCTTAGAACCTTCTCGACTCCCCTTCAGCAAGTTGTACGGAGGAGAGACCTTCCCGTGAGGCGAGAGCAGCAAGCAGCCTGAGGACCCTCTCCCTCCACGGCCTTGAACGGGCTGGAGGCCTGCCCGCAGGGTCAAGTCTCCCAACGCCGTGCAGAAGGGGGATGTTTTAACTACGATTGGTTCAGACAGCTGTCTGTTCCCATTCTTTTCTCCTCTCTCACGCTTCCCTCCATGTTGGATGTTGCAGAGGCCAGCGGCTTCCAGGGGAGCTACAGGAGCAGTCTGGGCTTCCTGGGCCATGTTCATATGACTCGGTCACTTCCACTGACAGCCTTTGGTGGAGGCTGCCATTAGAGTGTGAAGTACGTGAAGACCCACGTTTCATACAACGCGTGTAAATCATGAGAGAGGAATTGCACTCCACCACGCTGGAGGAAAATCGGAGTTACCAGTAGGTTCCCTCCATGTGCAGAAGCATGGTGCAAAGTCGTGGTCACATGAGAAAACAGTGAGAGTGTCTGCAGTGAAAAGTTGTAGGAGGACATAGAGGTATATCAGGCCCTTCATGAATAAATACTCTACTTCTCTGGACTTGGATGTTTCTACTGGTTAGCTTTTTAAAATTTGTCATGATTTCCTTTTTATTCTAAGTAGTTATTCACTTTTAGATTTACCTTTGTAATCTCAACTTTGCTTCATTTTCCTTAGAGAAGGCCCTCCAAATTGCATAAGCCACAAAACCTAGATCTCTCCCACTGCTCATGTAAAATATTAAATTTGCAATACCTCTTTCAGTATGTTTTCAACCAAAACTTTACTGTGAAGAAACAAACAGACAAACCATAAGAGGTCTTGCCATTAGTCACTAATCACAACTTGTTTCTGTATTTTCCTCTCTGTTCAAATTGTCTTTGTGACTAATAGAAACGTCCAGTTATTTAGAAAGAGATGAAAGGGTGTCTAGAGTTGCAGTGTGTCTTCACGATTGTATTCATGCTGTAGCAGCCAATGAACTCAGACAGTGTTGAGCTGGTCAGTGGTCTCCTATAAAAAACCTCAGTGTGTAATGTGAACAGATTCTCCCACAAGGGCCCATCGTGCGTGCTAGCTATCGAGTGAGCTCTTGACTCTCCGTGGTCTGGTCCAGCCCCAGGACACCAGTGCTGTCGGGCTTCATGGAAACTGCTGTTTGCATTGATGGACAGACAGAATGATCAGGTCCCTTACCGCCCGCATTCCTGCAATCATCCCCACTTGAATCTGTAGGGCCCGCACTCACTGGCTAACCTTCAATTTATGTCTCTGTTCTGTGTACAACTTAAGAGAGTCAAAAATAGTAAATTCCTTTGAACAGCTGAATAGGAAAAAATCTCTGAGTGTAGAATATCCACGTTACAGCGCGTGTGGTCACAGGTAGTAAATCCCCCCCCGAACCGCTTTTGCTTCAGCTGAGAAAACACGTCTCCCACCGCAGGCAGCCTGGAGACCACCACCCCTCATCTGAACACCACAATTGTCTGGACACCAGACATCAATTAAATATTTATTTTTTCCAGTCATTTTTAAAAATTGAAGTGTAGTTGATTGACAACGTTGTGCTAATTTCTGCTGTACAGCAAAGTGATTCGCTTATACATACATCCATATATATAGATATATATATTCTTTTTTTAAATATTCTGTTCCATTATGGTTTAGAGTAGAAAGTGAGTCAGTGATTTCCAGCCCATAAGGAAACTTGAAACTAGAGGTGGTACATAGAAAATGCATAAGCATACATAGATATCTGCACCCTAAATTCAAAGCGTTGCATGGGGATTGTTGACATTTTCTGTGCATCAGTTTATGTCCAGCACGAATGGCTTTCCCTCTCCATTCTTACCACACTGTTTGCAGCACTCACTCACGGAGTCTACGTCAGCTCCCTAAATTGTTTTCCTGTCTCTGGTCTCCCACCTGCTTCCACCCCTGAGTACGGCATCCTCCACACCACCCCAGAGGGATGTGAGATGATTTCATGCCATGACCTCCGTTAAATTCTTAAGGAATTCTCTTCTGAAATATGTAGATTGAGCAGCTAATCATTGTAGAAAAAGCCTCAATAATCCAGCCCTAAATTTCCTTTTCAAAGTTCTCAGTCATATAACTGTGTGCTTCACTTAAACAGAATTACCGCTAACTTAAAAAAAAAAAAGCAAAGAGTTGTCACTGATATCTCTGTGCTTTTACCTGTCTTCCCCTTAGCCTTTCCAGCCAATAGAACTCATCCTGCTGTGACCGAGTATAATGCCTCGCCAAGCATTTCTGAGAGACCGTGGTTAAAACTCTCCCTCCTCGTTTGCACTGTGCCCTCCCCAATCCTTTATAGTTACCGTGTGAGGACAATTTCACCATTTAATGAGGTATTTGAATTCCTCTGCAATGAACGCTAGTACAGCGTAGGTCGTGTCTATTCATATTTTATGCCCATCACCCAGGTGTCCTGCTCAGTAAATACTGGCCAAACGAGTCAATGAATGTTGAATATGCCTGGCTGTCGACGTGACTTATAAATTTCACTCTAAAACAATATGTAAAAATGACCCTAAGCAATGAATCCGAGGCCGAGAAAGGGCGATTTAAGCTAGGACGTGTTATTTATCTCTTCCAGGACTGATGTCTTTGCTTCTTTTTATCTACATTGTGATTCATTTATATGCAATCACATGCTCTATAAATGACTAAATGTATCAGATCATGGTCTCCAATTTTAAACAGTTTCACTGTTTGTCCTTACGGAACCAGAATTCAAATTGTTCCTTAAGAACGCTTAGCTTTGAAGAGGAAAATGCTTCCTGTGTTATTAGAAGATCATTATTAGAAATACAGTAGCTTTCTTTAATCAGTCTCAGATCTTTTATGAATGAACAACTGTCCCTGCCCATCAAATTTTTACGATCCAATCATTTCATAACTTTGAAAATTTAAACTTGACCACCAATACACACACACACAAACTTTGGTATAAATTTAAGGTCTCTTCTTATACTAATTTTAAGGGATAAATTATTTCACAGCATAAATTTATTATTTGATTCCCATTCCATCATTTTGAGAGCAAGAAGATGCTTTGGGGTAGATTGCTAGTACACATGTTTACTTATCAAAGAAGGAACACTGACTAATGCATCAGAGTTGAGGGCAAATCCAACGTCCTTCAGTGATTTTGGAAATAAACACAGAAATTTATTTTTTTTTAAAAAAAGAATGCGTTATGCAAGGACATCAATGGCAAGTTCAAAATTCAAAGAATGTGAAAGTTCAAAGGGAGGTTTAAGACCACTGGACAGAAATTTCAAAGTAGTTGGACAAGAGCCATTTCAAGGGCTATAAAATTCAAAAGGGGGATCTAAAGTGGCGAGGAGTACAAACTGCAGGTCTGTTCTGAAAGCATTTCTCTGGGGGAAAAAATATTCCACACTCACCACAGGGAAGGATTAGAGGTTCTGTTTGCCTCACTTTACATCCAGAAGGACCACTAGCAGCTTAGCCCCGCATCTGTGGATGCTCTGGACTGAGGTCTGACCCACACAGGACAGATGCAAGAAATCAGAGCTGGGCGTTTTGTCCAGCTTCAGGGGAGAGAGATGGATTAGTTGGGATCCGTTCGCACTCCAGAAGTCGAGGGCCAGGCATGCACGGGGTAAGTGGCATGTGGGACAGAGCCCGGGGACACCGTGTTAGTTTGTCCAGGAGGGCTGCCCAGCAGTGTGATGGGACTGGGACCGAGGGAAATGTGGCCCCAGAGGATACAATTCAGAGGAAGGGTGGTGAGAGGGATCCAGCAAGGGAGCCTCAGGAAAAAGCAGCAGAAAAGCCATTCTTGTACCCGTGAGGGAAATACTCAGCTTTACACTACTGCAGCCTGGGGAGAGCAGGGAGTCAGCTTATGACAGGACCAGTCAGGACGGAGTATGCTGACCCTTCATCCAAAGTGAGCGGCTCATTTGGGGTGGGGGACCGTGAGAGTAAGGAAAGGAGCGATGACGCTCTCGCTTCTGGAATGACTGCGCACTCCGAGGTGGAAGAAGGGCGTCTATTGACACAGTGACAGGGCCTTAAAGTTGCAACAGGGCTTTTATTACTTGGAAGCGAGCAGAAAAGTAATTTATGCCACCCCCAGGAGCAGGTTAAATAAAGACAGAAAATAAAATTAACTTCTAATTACATTTCTCAAGTTGTGTTTATTGACTATATAGCACGTACAGTAAGCGTTAATGATCAGCTAACTCTGTGATTGTTTAAATAATATTCAATAATTTAATATGAGATGTTTTATACTATACAGAAAATGGTAATTCGGTTAATCATGGGATTTTGCAACACAAGTCAAATCCAGACGAGCATGGGCGTTTCACAAAGCAAGCGGTGTTTGTGGGTTTCTAACCTGACTCTTTCAACTCTGAGCTCAGGGGCTGGTGTGAGGATACTGCTGGGCTCGCTGAGGCTGTCCCCTGCTGCACCGTTTGCTCTGGACTCCACAGATAAGAGGGAGAGGAAAAAGGCCTTCTCGTTCTCCTTAATTTAAATGGAGATATAGTTTCTATGAGTGAAATTCAGCCAGTCTAGGTGTACAGTTCAAGCAGAAGCAGTTTTGACAAATTCAAGTAAAGAAGAAATTAATCTCATCTCTGCTGTGTAGGCTGTTTTGCCCCGTATCATTCAGTGTTTAGATTTGTTGTTTTCCTCATCAATTTCTCCCAGAATTCATTGTATTTGCATCTGCAACAGCTCAAGGTACCTTAATTAGCAAATCTGTGTCATCTTAATACATCAGGACAGTATTTTCTTGTCAACATGGGTGTCGGTATTGGATACGACCAGCCTACCTGTTTCTCTCTGTTTCTGTCTAGAATGTTAGTGGCATAAGTCAAACTGAAATCTCATTGCTTTATTACAGGAGAAATTTCTTTATTAGAACTGAAGTACAAACAAGTTTTCTTCCATCAGGCGAAGATATCATCGTTACAACAAATTCTGCTTTGTGGAAGCTTAGAAATTAGGCTGATTTATTTTAATTCAGCTCTCACTTTACTTGGCACTCTTTAATAATGAACATTTAATTAATAATTTTTGAGAAGACCTGAAGTAGACAGTGCCTTTGTTTAAATAGACCAGGAAAAATTTAAACAGACCCTAGCATTTAAATTTAAGATACTGATCTTTTTAATTTTTCTACCTCTCCTCCAGGGAAAGGTGTAGGGATGGAGAAGGAGGGAGATGGCTTGGCGGAAGGGACCTAATTACACTTGGGGTGAATGGTAACAGGTGTTTGAAGCAACAATCCCCCCTTGCAAAGAACAGAACTTGAAGTAATGGAATAGGGTCCAACAGTAGAGAAGACTCCATACGTCAGGAAGATTCCAAACGGACAGCCAGGATAACTGTTGCTTGTGAGGCTCTAACTGCTGAGTTTTGAGTACATAAAAGTAATTTGGAGTACAGAGTATGTGTAAACAATATATAGTTCTATCTTCACTTCCATCTCAGTAGTATTTCTTCACATTTTTCTGCCCAAAACGTCAGGTATTTTAAAACCTCTTTCAATAAAACAGGAGTGAGGAAGGAATGCATCAGGCACGTTTTCCTGATGAGATTATTCTAAGAGACGGCAGAAGCTGCTGAGAAATTCAACATAGGATTCCAACAGGCGCCCTCCCCCTGAAACAAAGGAAACTAGTGATTTGCCAATACGCTTAATTAAGCTCCTAGAAAAGAACAAAAGTTGTAATAAGTCAGATCACACGAACTCTTCCCCAGAGAATAAGATGGATAAGAATACATGCTGTACGGGCTTCCCTGGTGGCGCAGGGGTTGCGAGTCCGCCTGCCGATGCAGGGGACACAGGTTCGTGCCCTGGTCCGGGAGGATCCCACATGCCACGGAGCGGCTGGGCCCGTGAGCCATGGCCGCTGAGCCTGCACGTCTGGAGCCTGTGCTCCGCAATGGGAGAGGCCACAGCAGTGAGAGGCCCGCGTAACGCAAAAAAAAAAAAAAAAAAAAAAGAATACATGCTGTAGGGTCCCACTCAGAAAAAGTTTAATGTGTGTGTGATTGAACCATGGAGCAGGAATGTTTATTGACTGTGAGAAATATGGACGTGAGAAAACCCTCTGTGCTGCTAGAATGTTTTCTGTCTTAGAATATTACACCTGTGTAACTAGGTAATGATTTCATAGGTATATCCATACATAAATTAACTAAGTATAGCAGTACTTAGTGCACATGGCTATAAGTATGTCAGGGTACAGCACGTAGTTTTAAAAGGCTAGAGAAATAACAAATGCTATATTTTCCATACGCAAAAGCAAGGGGAATATGTTACCTCACATTTTACGCAAAATCAGAGACCTAAACTCGAAAGCTTTAAATATTTAGAAGAAAACGTATAAAATTCTCTTTATAATCTCAGGAGAAGGAAGCTACATTATGCTACAACATGGCAAAATATATTTATAATACTACGATTAATTAATATTCAGAATATATAAAAATTCCTAAAAACCAAGAAAAGAAAAATAACCACTATTAAAATGGGTAATATACATGAGTTGACATTTTTCAGCAAAAAAAAATGGTATCCTCCAATAAACATATGAAGTCACTGCCTGACATCAACCGTATTCAGGGATGCTACAAACAATGTAATGTATTATTTTATGACCAATATTTTGGCAAACATTACTACGTATGGTAGGAGTGTAAGTATAAAAAAAACATTTAGGGCTTCCCTGGTGGCGCAGTGGTTGAGAGTCCACCTGCCGATGCAGGGGACGCGGGTTCGTGCCCCGGTCCGGGAAGATCCCACATGCCGCGGGGCGGCTGGACCCGTGAGCCATGGCCGCTGAGCCTGCGCGTCTGGAGCCTGTGCTCCGCAACGGGAGAGGCCACAACAGTGAGAGGCCCGTGTACCGCCCAAAAAAAAAAAAACATTTAGATAGAATCTGGCCCGCTTTGTAAGACACGTACAAAAATGTTCTTAAGAGTATTCTTTGTAAATACCAAGAATGGAGAACAACTCTATATAGATTGCTAGTGCAATGTATAAATAATTTATGATATTGTTACCAGAAAGAATTGTACAGGGCTTCCCTGGTGGCACAGTGGTTGAGAGTCCGCCTGCCGATGCAGGGGACGCGGGTTCGTGCCCCGGTCCGCGAAGATCCCACCTCCGCGGCTGGGCCCATGAGCCATGGCCGCTGAGCCTGCGCGTCCGGAGCCTGTGCTCCGCAACGGGAGAGGCCACAGCAGTGAGAGGCCCGCGTACTGCAAAAAAAAAAAAGGAATTGTACAGAGAAATAAACATTGCAGAGCAAAAAAAGTAAACAAAGTACAATTACAGAATAACCTCACAGATAAATCTTTTTTTTTTTTTTGCGGTACGTGGGCCTCTTACTGCTGTGGCCTTTCCCGTTGCGGAGCACAGGTTCCGGACGCGCAGGCTCAGAGGCCATGGCTCACGCGCCCAGCCGCTCCGCGGCATGTGGGATCTTCCCGGACCGGGACACGAACCGGTGTCCCCTGCATCGGCAGGCGGACTCTCAACCACTGTGCCACCAGGGAAGCCCACAGATAAATCTTAAACATCACAGTATTTAAACAGAAACGAAAGCTACAGAAAGGTACATTCAATATGACACTATTTATTTAATGCTCAAATACAGCTAAAGTGAAAAATATATGCTTTGGAATATATACATACATGACAAATATTTTTGAACAAGGCAAGGAGGTGATAAACATAAAATCAAGATACTGTACCTTGGAAGGAAAGATTGAGACCTGAAGTAGAGAAGGCGTAGATAGATGGTACCCTTCTACTTCTTCAATTGGTAGTGAGTCAATACAGGCTTATTTCTTTATAGGTAAATGATGATAGATAATATTCTATACATATATACATACAGAAACACACACACAGCATGAGATAGATAGATGATAGGTAGATAGATAGGTGATAGATAATATTATCCACATCTAACTATCTATTACATACTGTGAGTGTGCATTGGTGTCTGTGTGTCTGTGTAAATGTTATGAAGGAAAATACCACGTATAAAATTTGTGTCTATGTATCAATTTAGCAAAATGATTTTACAGAAGGTTTTTTCCTAAGCCGATTGCCTTTTTAAAAAGAGGAGGAAGCAGAGAAGAGAATTCTGAAAGCGCTGTAACAAAAGCAGGGAACCAGAGCTTTAAGGTAAACCATTATTCCACTTGGAAGGAAGTTTATCACCAGCATGGACCAGAACCAGTGTCACACACTGGCTTCATTTTATTTCCCTTTTCTGGTTGGAGAGAAGAAAAGCCCTGGCAGGATGCCTCGTCCAGGCTGTTAGCTTCCCCTGCAGCTGGCTGGACTTACAGGGGTCCCAGATAAGCAGGAACATGGACTAAGGTGCGTGGGAAGACGGTACCTGGTGGAAAGGCTGGAGCTTTGGGGTTTGCAGCAGGGGTGAAGCCAGCCCACAGGCAGCAGTGGTTCTAACGTCTAAGAAGAAACAAAGCAGCTTGAGGCCGTGCACCCTCCAAGCTCTTCCAGAGAAGGGGCTTTTAAATGCTGGAAAGACAGTCACAGTTCTGCAGGAAGAAACACGCAGTAAAAATATAGCCAGGCTGAAGGTGTCCCGTGGGTTTAATTTCAAAACAGAATTGATACAAATTTGCATTTGCCACTTTTGATATCTTTTTTGACTTTGGCTTGCTTTATCAAATAAGAAATTTCCTCTGAAATGTTAAAGAAGTTTGAGTTATATATTACATAGTACGAAGAAACAGGCAGGCTATAAAAACTCATTGAAGATCGACTCTATATTCTGTGAAAGGTTATAGAATTTCTAACTCTCTGGGATGATTAGCACGGTATACCAAAATGTCATTGTGTGGCAGAAATCGTAAATTACGTCCTTAGAGCCCACAGATTCTTGGAAGTAGTCTGGGGGGTTAACCCACCCAAAGTGAGAGTGATTTTTCCACCCTACCATTCACCACACGCTTTTTTTCTCTCTTCAAATTACTTATCTGAGGAGCCAGGTGTAAGGGTGTAAGGACAGTGACAAACCTGGGCTCTCCAGAGAAGTGACATCAGCATTCATTCATTCATTCAGTGTAATCATTCAAGTTTTTACAAACTATATAGCACATGTTAGGCAAGCTATTGGGAGCCAGAGATAAACTGGAAAGTGTGACACCTGCGAATGTAAATGTCATGTTATCACTTCACACAGTTGCACGTTATCACTGTGTCTGCAGAAAGGACATATACTGCGCTGAGTTAATTTTCCATTATGGTTTTGAAAGATGGCTATGATTAAACACCACTACACCGACCACCCCCCTCTCCAACGGTGGGATCATAATAAAGATAAAAGATACTTAAAATTGTATCAGTTTTAGGCACCATAATAGTAATGAATCAGTTTCCAAGGTGGGGAGTAATTGGGGGAGATAACGGAAAGGACAGGCTTGACGGAAACTTGGTGATTTGCTGGAAAACGTTTCCATGCTTATTCCCAATATTTCTGAAGGCTAAGAGTAGTCAGCCCTCAGATAAATTCAGAGAGACCCACGTTACAGCGGCTTTGATGATCCTCCACTTTAGAAAATACCGGGGCAAGTAAGTAACTGATGCGAATGGATCCAGGGGATCTTGGCTGACACCACTTGACACGTGTGCAGTGAAAACGTATACAAACGACCCGGCTGAGATTCTCGGCCTCATAAAGAATCCTGCCTGTCCTGACAACAGTACTTACCCTATTCTAGGTAGATGGTGCCTTTGGGCTCAGAAAGATGAATGACAGAAGTGGATACGTAATTAGAAAAACTTTAGGATGAGGAGATTTAAGAAGATGAAGGAAGAAAAAGAAGACAGTATCTATTTCTAATACTGTCAGAGAGGAAAAGATACAAGGTATTAGGAAACACTGGCCCTGTGAGAAAGCTTTCTGGGCAATGTGGGAAACGTGTGCTGGGGAGGAGAGCTAAGGCCACCATCCCCAATCAAGGCCAGGCTCCCTCGGGGACAGAACCCTGAGGGTTGGACTGGGGGCCCTGGGGGCCCCACCTACATCACGAGGAAATGCACAACTCCACAGAACTGGAGGATATGGGGAAGGATGGCCAGAGGGTCGGGAAAAGGTCGTCTCCTGAAAGAGAAGGTTTTATGACAGGGAAAAAAGGAGTTTTAGATACAGAGAGTGAAACCGGGGAGGACCCGCAGTGGAAGATTTGAGTGTGTGTCTGTGTATGTGTGTGTTTGTGCGTGCGCGTGTGTAGAAGCCACCAGATACCCACTGGTGCCAGAATAGAGGGGATGTCTGACAGATGATACATCGGCCTGGAGGCACTCTGGAACCTTCTGGAGATAGCCCTCGGCTGGGGCGCTGACCACGCGTTCCTGAAAGACCAGGGCCGAGAACACATAGACGAGTTACCCATTTGCCCCTTCGGTGCCCTCGCTGAGTTAACAAATGCAAACATCTCCAGAAGGTGAACCTGTACATGAAGTCAATCCCCTACACGTACATGATCTTACCGTTAGGACTGTTCTCAGAATCAAGCACCATCCGATCTCCCCTCAAAAAGAAAAAGAGATAGAAAAAAAAAGTCATTCGAAACCAAATCCAAACAAATAATAAAATTGTCAAATAGGAACAGTAAATCAAAATCTAAATAGGAGGCAGTAGTAACACGCGTGGTGTAGTCTTTGATACTGTTACACAGGAAGAGCTAGGAATTTGTTTATTTTAGCATTTTTAGGCACTCTTGATATTATGTAAGACTGTTGCCCCATATTTAGTTATTATGGAGAAAGTGATGAGTCTTTTGACTTGTTAGGCCAAATAGTTTCCCATGCACAGACTGGATAAATTAGAATTGCTTAATTTAATTTTAAGCAGAGAAATTTTGTTCTTGATTTAATAGCAATGTGACGTGCAAAAGAATTAATTATGAGAAAACTGTTTTTCTCCAACTTTCCAAAGAACAAACACATAAAACAAGGTGGAGGTAATCTTGGCTTTATCACTGTGGACGGCTGTGTTAATCCCCTTGGACCAGGGTGTGCTACAGTCACAGATGAAACTCTGAAGAGCAATGGCTAAATACAGTAAAGGCTTATTTCTGATTCAAATCACAGTCTGGGTGGGTCAGAGACAGTTGCTCTCTCCAGGTGACGACTCTTTTCCGCAAAGCCTTCCTCTCGAAGTGTTTCAGTTCCAGCTGCGCCGATCTGAAGCAGAGTATGTGTGAATGCACACCCACTTCGAAAGGCCTTATTCTGAAAGTAACACACATCCCTCTGCTCCCATCCTATAGGCCCAAGGGCTGAACCTAAATGTAAAACAATCTGGGAAATGTAAGAAAACACAAGAGGATGCCGGAGCATTTTCTCTGCCGCCAGTCCAGAGAACAATGAACTTAATCTCCCCCTTCGGCTAGAGATAACAATTAGCAGTGAGATATTTTCATGACATAATTATTTATTCTTCTTGTATTATTTTCTTAAGAATGGCTTTTTCCCCCATCACTGTTTTTTCATAAAGTGACACCTGAAAGAGTAATCTGTTTTTTAGTGGTGTGTGTATATGTGAATTATATATCATTATTAAAGTATACACACACACATTCCATATGTATGAATGGAATGTAGCCATGTAAATACAAAGTGAAAAGTAGAAAGAAAATAAAACATAATTTTGGCTTGACTTATTTAATTGATTTCAAAACCCGGATGCTTTTCTAAAAATACAATTCTAGTTTTAAAGTTACAACTCTATAATTTATTGAGAAATTGGTTTTAGGGTAAATGAATGAATAGCTATGAGTAAGGTCAAGTTTGGGGGCTTTGTTTGTTTTTGTTTTTATTTTAATCTTAATTTTAATATTATATGCATAATTTAACACAATCAATGTGTATTTTCTAAAAATAGTTATAATTTGGCATTTTACATTTAGATGCCTCAATAAGATATACTGCCCATAATTATATGATTCACTTTATTCTGTGATGAAGTACTTGTTTAAAGTAATATTTACATGTTGACAGTTCTTAAATTAATCCTTACCACTTAGTCACAATCGTTAATGAATTTGAAATTGGCTTATTCAAAATATTTTCCAAAAGAATAAAATTTTACCCATTCATTATTTACAACTTATACATCTTTATAATGTTAATTAAAGTATACAAGGTAGTAAATTAAATTTCTTAATAGCTAGAATATTTTACATATTAAAACATAGTTTTAAAGGCGTGGCTATTTTAATATGTTTGCAGTATGCATATTAGTCATGCATTCAGGATTTTGAAAAGGTCTAGTTTCTAATTTCATAATTTGTCCATATCCAAAACAAAATTATTTTTGGCATGATCTTGTCTTCTTTATATCTCTCATTGCTCGAAATGTTTTAGCTCCATGAACGGAAGAACTTGTACCTTTAATTCATAAATTCTTATTGCGTGCTCCACGATATTTTTGTGTTGTGAAGCAAATGCTCATTATCTCTCTTGAGCATCAATTTCTTCCGGTAGATGGGACTCGGGAAGAACTAAAGCAATTATTCAGTACCTCCAGGTGTTCTTTTTCCCTTCTGTGATTATTGATCAAGGGAAGGACCAGGCTGCATCTATGGCAAAGTCAGAACCTACTTAGATGTTCTGCTTTTGTTCAGATCATTACATAGTAGTGAGAGACCACATATTACATTGAGTTGATATTAGATATTTCTTTTCATGCTATTAGCATGTGTTGTCTTCTATTAAAAGACACAGCAAGCCTACACTTCCAGCAGAGCAAGCATAACCTGTTTATAGATTTGAATTTTTCTCTTCTTTACCCACAAGGATCCTTTCATGCTGAACATCTGTAAACAATTACCATGCCAAGGGGGACTGCTGAAACTTTAAAATTGCAAAAAGCATCGGGTAGACCGTGCGTGGGGGGGGGGGTGTGTGTGTGCAAGGCCTGGCTTCTGTCAAGTGTCTGTATATTAGGGTATAAGATGCCAAAACACCTGGACACTTGGAAACACCAGAGAATATAAATCTTCTCAATGTGCCAAGAGAGAAAACCATGAGGAATTGTATAAAAATAATTGAGAGAGTTTTAGAAAACTCTACAGAGCTCTGGATTTCACTGCCTGTCATTTTATAGGGTCCTCAAAAGTTGACATGTAGTAGCATCTCCTAGAAGAGCTATAGGAGCAGAGACCCAGGCTTGTGGGAGGACCAGGGTTTGCATCTTACGAACTCCTGAGGTGACCCTGAGACGCACCACAGCTTGAACTGTTGAACTACTTCGCATAGCCTAGGTGCTACAGATTAGACGTCCAATAGTGAAAAACACAGTAGCGTCACAGTTGTATGATAAAGACAATCCTCTCAAAAAGTCCATGAAATAGAGTAAGATCATTGCTGCTTGGCTAAAATCTGCTGGATGAAGATGGACAGGCTGTGTGATGTTGACCTGCAGTGAGTTAGCACATGTTAACGCTTTTCTCCGTAAAGCCGCCCAGCTTTATTGCTTCTGTAGGTGTCGGGGTCTGTGATTCTTGTAGGTTCTGTGAAGGTATCTAGGGTATAAATATTAACTTGACTTCAGGAGTTACACAGATGATCCCATTTGGACCGGGAGGGGGTGGTGGATGGGGAGATGGGCCTCCTGGAGCCTCTCTATGAGAGACTTGTCTTCAGAGCTGCGGGGAGAGTGGGCAGTGTTGCCGAAACATCGGCTTCCCTGGGCACCGAGGCTGAACAGAAATACGGAGACAGGGATTTGGGAGGAAGAGAGAGATGGCTTTATTTCTCGGCCAGGCAGCAGGGAAGACAGCCGGCTAGCGCCTCAAGAACAGTGCCCACCCCCTCCTTCGGGAATCAGGGAAGATTTTATAAGCGGGGCTCGCAGCAGTCCGGGGGGGATAAGATAAGGATCAAAGTAGTGAAGGTCTTGCATTCTTCTTCCCGAGTTATTTCAAAAGTCACAGCTGGCGCCAGCCAGCCGGGTAATTGGATCTTTTTTCTGAAATGCAAATACTGCAAGGGGTGATTTGCTACAGGGAAGCGCAGGATGTAATTCACATAGTGTTAAAGAAAATAAGTTAGCTTTGTGGAGTACAAATCTAGCTACAGATGCTACAGATTAGTAACAGTTAAAAAAAAAACAAAAAAACTAGGCCTGATGAACTCTTTCAGGCCAAGTTATGTTTCTTCTCCAGCCTGTTCGCTGTTCCCTTTCTTTTCCTTGTCCTCAGGGGAGGGAAAACTTCGTTTCTATTTTTGCCGCAACAGCAGTAGACTGTCTTGGGTCAGCTGCAGCCCAGGGACAGGCTCCACGCCCGAGGACTGATGGATGCCGGCCTGAGTTTACAGGGCCGGAGCAGGGCAGCCCCGGGGGAGGCTGAGGCAGACATGGGCTCCGCGGCAGCTCAACTTCCCTTTCCGGCTGCCCGAAACGCCTCCTCTCTGCCCTCCAACCATCTGATCCCAGGGATGCTCCGTGATAAACACCTGGCCTTCCAAATGCCAACTCAGGGTGTCTTGCTATGGGTCTTGGAATTAGGAAGAGGACCGTTAGGAAGGCCTTAATCTATTTCCACACACAGCGAGAGTTTTGTTTTGTTTGGCTTTACTTTGTTTTGTTTATAAAGAAAATTTAACTGGTGGCTATGTACAAGATGAAGTTAGTTGAGAAACAGCAGGTGGCGAACAAGGCAAATTATGGAGATGATGAGATCCTGGCATAGTCACAGCAAAGATGATCAACGAAAGTCATGAAAGAAAAATGACTGGACTCTATTTAGATAAAGGAAAGGGAAGGTTTTAAAACTCTCACCAAATTCCTTCTCGGAGAAAAAATTAAAAGCAACTACTGTTTCTCTGACAGAAAAATAACAAGGGAAGTGAAAACTTTGTGGCCATGATCATTATTTAAATAAATGTGTTCATGGGAGGAATACGCTCAGAGGTATATACTCAAAAATATTTTACTTTAAGCATATATAATCGAAAAGTTTGAGATGGAGAGTTTAAAGGAGTTTAAATGTCAGACAAATTCGTATTTCTCACTTGCATCAGAATCACCTAAGTTGCTTGGAAAAGAAAATGTAGACGTCTGGATCTTACCTCGAAACCTACGATTTTTTAAAGAAACAAGCTGCTCTAGGTTCCTTAGGTAAAACAAAGTTAGAGAATCACTGTTGCAGAAAATGGGGAAACCCTCGTTGTAGCTTGTCCTGGAAACTGTCTCCTGTCTTTGGTCTCAATTCTCCATAGAGCATACCAGTTATATTTGCAGGGAGGCCTATTATGTGTAAATCAGTGCTTTGCAAAAGCAGTTAACTAGGAAAAAAGGAGAATTGGAGAGCAGTAATGAGACCCTTGGAATCTGCTGGCCACCTAGGTGGAGGTCGGTTGTGTGTAAATAAGCCATTACCTTAAAAAGTACAGAAAAACAAAGGGAGGAAGAACCTTTTCAGTTTAGGAAGCCAGTTATTGAGGGAACCTCCTAGTGTGGAGACTAAGGAAGCTGGGTGTTTATTCTGTTGAAAGAAGTGTGCCTGTTACACAATGAGAGAGTGCTTTCCTCTCTTTTCCAAGAGTCTAACATGAAAATGAAAATGAGCTCGTACTCGTAAATTTTAGAAAAATTGTATAATATTATTTTGGTTTTTAAAAGCAAAGAGAAATATAGATGTTATGGCTATCAGAAATCTTGTAAAACAAAAGTTAAAAAATTAAAAGGGAATAAAAGAAATTAAAGAATCTTGGTTGATGGTGTTAAAATGATAACCAAAGCAACTCCTGGAAAGACAGTACTGAGGGTTCAGTCCCAGTAGCTTGTCAGAGGGAGTGGGGCTAAACTGGGAGACTTACTTGGATGTCGTCATACGGTTTAAGGTGAATCTTCCAATGTGGGGTGTAGCTGTGATAGCACAGTGCACACAGCACTGTGAAGACTGGCTGGTTCTTTACAAAACGTTCCCAGAATGAACAAGCACATTATCTGCAATGTTTTCCTTCCCAGGCAATGTATTTAAGTTATACTGGTGAAGAGTAAAGTTATACTGGTGAAGAGTAAAGTTGTACTGGTGAAGCCGGCGGAAGAGCAAAATCGCGTCAACATAGAGTAGACAAGAAACAGCAGGTTACAGAAGCGTCTGGTTTTCACAGTACCTAAGAAATTTCGAGCTCTAGAATTCACCAATCTTTCAGCAATTCACTCTGTTGACAGGGAACAGTATGTGAGTGAGATAACAATGCCAATTAGCTGTTAAACAGGCAAATGGTCAAATGAAGAATTATCTGATTGAATAGGATTCATTGTCAATTTAAAACTATATCCAATACCATGTCGACATGGTGCTGAGTGCTCTGGTAGACAAAGCACACTGGACGGGAAGGAGAAGATAATGGAGGCTCCTCCAGTTTACATTCATTCGTGAGGAGCACCTCAAAGAAAAGGAAGGGGCCTGGGTCTCAGAGGAGCAGGTGTCCAAGGGAGTCATCCAGGTGGGAGTCCTGAGGAAGGACAGGGCTGGGTTTATCTGGGAATATTCGGGGCGGGAGGCCTTTGTAGTCAGTGATTTCCTGGAACACAGAAGGGTGGGAGGATTCAGCACTTGCTGTTTTCGGGGAGCCCCGAGATCAGGTGAAGGCCCACATTCCGGGGACACAGCGTACTTATAAGTGGGAAAGCAAGGCATCAGTATTTTGTGGTCGGTATTTTGAGAGCCAAGTAATTCGGTGAATCCCACACTGCGGTTCTATATCCGAAGGCTGGATCCTGCCGCTGACTGCAACGTATAATCAAATTCTGGAATCAGAAGCAGAGATGATAGGTCTCACTGAACTTTCCTTTGCTACATGGAACTGCTCACGAGCCTGGCACAGAATAGCTGCAAAATAAATTACGATTAGCACCTCATAGAGCAGATGGAAGAGGGAGCAACAAAGACGGTATAAAGTAGATTGTTTTTAAATCAAAGAGACAGAAGCAATGAATAAAGGGGAAAGTAGGAGGAAAAGTGTGGATGCTAGGAAGTTATAGGGTATAACAGGCATGTCTCTGATACCCATCAGAAGAGCAGTATTCCTACTGATTTAAATGGGTTTATGAACTCTCAGTAGGACTGGAAATGTCTCTTATAGGTTCCCGTAGCCCTACACTTGACAAAAGTGATCTCAGAGAGGCAGCCGTGAGTAGTGGCGTGAAGCGAGATCTTGATTCCCTGCCCAGGAACTGAACCTGAGGAGCCTGGATGAAAACCAGGAATCCCAGCCAGCACACCCCCCCAGCTCTTGCACCCAGTGAAAAATGCATTTCTCACGGAGACAAAACTGTAAAGACAGGAACAAAGTTTATTATTAGAGACACAGCACAGCACGTGGGAGAGCACACAGAGAAACGGTTTGTTTAGTTAAGACAGAAGCAGGGCAGAGATGCACAGCCGGAGAGCAAGGGTGTGGGCGTCCCCCCAGTGAGGAGGAACGCCGTGAGAGGCAGGTAAGTCATGTGTACAGGGCAGTTCTTCCGGCTCTCTGTTTACCTCTGGCCAGTTATCTGGTTTCTTTTTCCACACCTGACCTGCCCTAGGACCCTCCCCAGCATGCGTGTGCAACGTTTTTCCAAGATGGATTCCAGCCCAGAGGCCTATGGGACGGCCTTAGCATCACCTATTATGGGGTGGTGCCCCTTCCTTTTTGACCCCCAAGGAGCCTTTCTGCACATGTGCAATGTCTCCCTTGCCCCAAGGATGGGAAATGTATGACCTCCTGATATTTTAACAGGGTTTAGTCCCACTGTGTCCCTGCCATAAACATGTCCAACGTCTGGTTATTTACCCTATTTCTGTTGCTGGTTTTTATATCAAGGTGCAGATCTCGAAATATAGACAGGAGTCCGGTCATAAATATGTAGTCCTGGAGCCCCTTTGTCTGTTGCTTCAGCAAATGTAAACAGGGAGCTGGTAATGAATGTCTGGCCAGGAGCCCATCTTCTTCTCACCCCATGAAGTGTGAACAGGAGACAGTAGTAAATGTCTAGCCTGGAGCCCATCTATCTCCTGCCTCAAATGAGCTTCCCTGGTTTCTTTTCTTTTCTTTTTTCTGGCCTTGCTGCACGGCTTGCAGGATCTTAGTTCCCCAACCAGAGGTCGAACCCGGGCCCCCTGCAGTGGAAGCGTGGAGTCCTAGCCACTGCACCACCAGGGCAGTCCCTTCCCTGATTCCTAGACATACCGCATCACCTCCTTCAGGCACCGAAAGGCTAGCTACAAAAATAAGTGCCGAAGAACCATAGAATCACCTGCACACAGAACTGGAAGAGAGATGAGATTTCCCCAAGTCAAAGGCTTTAATAAAAAACAGAAGGAATTTCCTAGAACGGCTTTCTCCTCTAACTGAAATCCCTCCCGGTTTTAACAGTGGTCAGTTCTGTAGAAACAAGCAAAGACCACTCAAATGAGAACCAAAAAAAGGCTCTTTATTCAGAGCTTTCTGTAGCCCAGGAGTCAGTGGTCACCTGTGTTCTGGCAGAGACTCCGAGGCAGGCAGAGGGGTAGGCGAGCTCTAGGAAGGAAAAGGGAAAGGCCGCGATGCGCACGGTGCTAACTGTGGGAGTCGGGTGTGGCTGGAGAGGGCCAACCAGGAGGGGCGCCTATGGGGTGATTTCCTCTGTCTGGTCCTCAGGTAAAACCCCAGGGCCCCAAAATAAATAAATAAATAAGGAAGCCACAGTCCTTGACCTTGCTGTTGAGGCCATGGGTCAGAGTTCTCTTGTCATACATGGTCTGTTCATTGCTTTTATGTTCAGTCTCTCAATATATTAGAGGGAAAACCAACCTGCTTTATGACCAAAAACACAATATGAAGTTTAATTTTCTTTCTAGGTGTCTTTGTAGAGATCACTTCACTTTTTAAATACACATCTATACTTAATCCCCTTGTAGCAACGGAAGCAGTAGTTTTGCTAAGCACGAGTTGTTCACTACTGAAAGAGCTAGTTATTTATACTTACTTTTTTATAACCACACTTAACCTCAGACTCACATGCACGTACAACTAAAACACAGTGTTTTTCTTCTGTTTGATAATCATATATAAATTAATTAAAAATTAATATTTAAACATACTCTTTTTAAAAAATGTGACAGATAAATTAGCTGCCCCTTTGACAAGCACCCCTGGTCTAGAAAACGTTCTAGAGAAAATGTCCTATGTAATTCATTGCATATTATATAGAGCTCATTATATCTTACAGAGAGTTCATTGTTTGCTGGGTATTCTTCTAAAAACCTTAAAAGGTAGGGCTATTATTATCCCTGTTTTACTGATGAGAAATTTGATAGAGGTTTTAACTTCACCAAGTCAAGAGCTAGTCAGTAGTAGCGTCAAGATTCAAACTCAGGGAGAAAAGGAAGATTCTCGCTACCTTCAGATCACAAGCTCACTCCCTCCGGGTAACTGCCATCCTGTCTTCTAAAAGTATAGATTCATTTTACCCGGTTCCATATTTTATATAACCCCGTAGTAAAATGTGTTTATGCTTTTGTCATATTTTTCTCAGTATTTTATTTTGAAACTCGTTCCCGTTTGTTTCCTGGGGTTGCAGGTCATTCTCAACGCTAGACACCACTGCGTGACCTCAGCTCTACTCATCACGTAAGTGCTGACGGGCATGGGGGGACTTTTAAGTTTGGGACAATTATGAATAGGGCAACCGTGAACATTCTCACACATGTTTTTGGTGAACAGATGTATCAGTGCCTATTGGGTATTTTTCTAGTAATGGAATTCCTGCATTAGATCATAAAGAATATTCAGCCTCAGTAGATACTACCAGCTAGTTTTCTAAAGTCTGTTACCAGTTTACACTCCCACCAGCAGTATGTGAGACAGGACTGTGCGTCTATAGTAGACACACTTAACAGAGGACACGGACATTTGCCAGAGAATTTTCATTTCTAGTTCTATGCATTAGCTACGGATGGCTTTTCTGTTACCTTCTGGAGGGGATGATTGCTTCTGTGACTTCTGCATGTGCTAGAACCCTCTAAAACACCCCTTGCATATATTGTACACAGGATTGTGATCTCTGAAATAACCCTTGTATTAAAAAATAATTACATTTATTTTTCACACTTTCAAAAACATACTGACATGCATTATAACAGGTGATTTTCAAAACAAGGCTTTGGTGCATATTCACGGCTGCACAACTGATCGTGTGTAGGGGGCTCACAGGGAGGGGTGGCAGCCACCACCCCCTGGGGGCAGGTTCAGGACACGTGGACACACCACTAAGGAGAGCCCCACCACTCTGTCTAGTACACAAACTTCTTTTTTTTTTTTTTAATTTTATTGGAGTATAGTTGATTTACAAAGTTGTGTTAGTTTCAGGTGTACAGCAAAGTGATTCAGTTACACATACACATATAACCATTCTTTTTCAGATGCTTTTCCCATATAGGTTACTACAGAGTATTAAGTAGAGTTCCCTGTGCTACACAGTAGGTCCTTGTTGGTTCTGTATTTTATATATAAAGTAGTGTGTGTACAAACTTCTTACAGAATGGAAAACAATAATAAATTCCAACAATTAAGCGGGAGAGAATACCTTAAAAAAGGCACTGACTAAAAATATAGCCAAACAGGTCTACGCAAATATTAAAAAGAATGATCAACATTGCCGTAGACTATCTCGACCAGTTTAAACATTATTTTTGAACAATAAATAAATAATTTTTGGAGAATTTATTTAGATTTCTGAAAAAAATAAAAGTATTTTTTACCTGGCAGAAAAGATCCTTTTAGATACTGATATATTTTAAGTTGTGAAGGCTTTTGTAAAGTGAGATCAATTTACTTCTTTCTATTCGAAACCCAAAATAGATCCACAAGGGAGCATGAATCATTTAAATCAGCCATAGCTACAATCCAAAACTGTTAAGTACCCTTGAGACACGTTTCTTGAAGACTAAATTACCTTAGATACAGATATTTCTCTGTTCATCATTTATGTTAAGAGAAAATTTTTATCTCTCTCACTTCTTTTCCTTTAGGGACAGTTGACAATTATCTATAGGAATCCCCAGTCTGACATCAAAACCAAAATGGTAGCCGAAGGACGCAGCCTGAAATCCTTTGATGATTTGGAATATTAACATCAAGGATCTAAGGTTTCAAACTCTAAAGCGAATTGCAATGTTTAAGCGTCAAACTGTGTATGACTTTTAAGAAGTCACAAAGGCACCTCTAGATATTTAACGACTGACAATTCAGAAACAGGCTCTGTAGAGAGGAACGTCTGAGAACAACATTCATTTTCATTCACTGATAAGTCGACTGAAAAGCATTGTTCGTTCGTCCTCGAATTTGCCTTTGAAAGTCTGCTGAGTATCTGCCGTAAATGCAGGAATCGTGCTTGTGAGAAGAACCCCTCGGCCAGGGTGCTCTGAGGACACGGGCTCCCCGCAGATGCTGGCTGTCCCTGGTCAGGGCAGGGTCCTGGGACCTTTCAGTAATACCGAGGGACCAGGCAAGCCGGGAGTCTCTCTAAAATTCCCTGTTGAGAACCCCAAACACCAAATGCTGCTGGAAAGGGGTCAGGAGCAGTGAAGCCTGCGGCCGAATCTAGGGTGTCCGCATCTGCGGCCACAGCCTTTACCCTAGATCTGCACTGCGCCAGTTTACGCTGAGTCAGCGTTCATGAGATGTTTGCTAAGGCGACTGGCCTCACAATAGTCACTGTTTGCCAGTCTAAAAGTAAGCATTGAATTCTTTATTTTGTGTTTAGATCGAACATGGATACTCATTAATAAACTTATAATCACTTCATGGAAATCCACCTTAAAAACTATCTAAAGGGCTTCCCTGGTGGCGCAGTGGTTGAGAGTCCGCCTGCCGATGCAGGCGACGCGGGTTCGTGCCCCGGTCCGGGAAGATCCCACATGCCACGGAGCGGCTGGGCCCGTGAGCCGTGGCCGCTGAGCCTGCGCGTCCGGAGCCTGTGCTCCGCAACGGGAGAGGCCACGACAGTGAGAGGCCCGCATACTGCAAAAAAAAAAAAAAAAAAAAAAGTAGCAGTTGTTTGTGTACAAGAGAAACAAGTGTGGTCACAAGCAAGTTTCCACACCCAAAAGCCCTGCATTTAAGTTATTGAGTCAGTGGGCTTCTGTGGGTGTGTTACATACACTAAGCTGATTTAAGCATGTTTAAGCACGCACACATGTAGCATGTGTCTCTGTTATTGTTAGAATACGGAAACTGTAAAACCATAGCTGGGGAGTTAGAAGTAACGACAGGATGCTAGAGCAGCAAACAGGACAGACGCCTGAAGTGGATGAACTCACTCCGAAAAGGGTTCTTTGAGGAGATGGTGTCTGAGCTGAAGTTTGAATCATGGGTGTTCATTAGAGGTGGATCATGAAAGGTGGGCAGGTTATTTTAGACTAGCTTGTCTCGTAACTGACTAAAAAGGAAAAGAAAGATGGAGAGTAAAATAAAAACACACCTTTAAACATCGAATTGTTACGTTGAAAACAAAGACTGGAAAGTAGAGGGGAGACATAAAATATAGGCAACATGGAAGAGGGTATTATCTGCAAAAAACTAGTGGGAAGCGTTGGCTTACAGAGTAATGAGGAATCTTCTCAGAAATCACTTGAAACTATTTGGGAATAGAGGTCTTTTATGAATACTTTTACATACACTTCCCTTGGAGAGTGGACGGGTTAGGTAGGATGGATATAAATGCCGTAGTTGAGCAGACAGGGAGCTGGATTTGGAGGGGACAGATGTTTTAATAGAAATAAAATAGTGTGATATTTGGAAATATAGCTATTTGTGGTGAGAACAGAGGATATTGTCATTTAAGATTTTAGAACGCTAAGGGGGTGACCCCATTTGTATGTTTTAGGCTAGTTGGTATTGGAATTAAAGTGCGTTAAGACACTGAGGTAGGGTGATCGAATGAATTGGACCACAAAGACCATCCTCACTTCCAGTACTGACCTTTTTCCTTGAGAAAAAGAAGGATTAAGTATGGCAGGGCCCATAATTTACAGCAGGCTTCATACCATGGGGGGGTAAAAAAAGACCCTGCTGCCCTGCAAACAGATGAATCCCCAACTGTCTGGAATTTTAGAAAATATATTTCCAAACAATCCATATATCAAAGAAGAAATCACAAAGATATTTGGAAATTATGAGTTATAGGACAATGATATTACACAACAAAATTTGTATGTGAACTGCAGCTAAAAATATCTGTGTTTAGAGATAAATGTCTATCCATACACAAACATACTAAAGAAAAAACAGGATGAAAATCAATCATTTTAGATCCTAAAGTCAAATTAAGAATAGATAATGTAAGAGAGAGCTTCTGGAATGGAGGCCTGACATGCTTCATGGACCCTCTTCCCAGAAAAACAACCGTAGCAGTTAAAAAACAATTTGTAGGTAGATGATAAATAGAGAGATGGATAGGTAGGTAGGTAGAGGTATAAACCAAGCATTTAAAAAGTCTCCAGAAATTGTCTTAAGAGCATACAGCAAATGAAGAAACATTTACTCGGGAAAATCTACCAAGTCTCACATAAACTGCAAGAGTCTGTGCCATTTAAGTCAGAATCTGCTCCGTCCTTCCGCCTGCAGCCCCGAGGGTCAGAAGCTGTGTTCAGAATGTAAACAGCATGGACACGGGGCTCCCACTCCGGCCGGTTCCCTGTTGAGGGCGGTGGTGACCCCACGGGGGGAGCAGGTCGCTAAACTTCTCAGCCCCCAGGTCACGCTGGAGGGACTCTGCTCCACGAGAGCAGCTGGGAAGTGTGGGTCTCTCCTGCCAGCCTGCACGGCGCTCAGGGCCATGGTGGTGCACAGCACGCGGGACCGGAAACAGTGAGGCCCCAGCCGTCCTGGCTCCAGGGCACGCAGGCCTGAGAGCCCAGTCCAGGGCAAGCAAGGCTCCCCGCACACGGACCCGCTCGTAAAGCAAGAGTGTCCCTCTGAGAGACGCAGCCCGTGGTCCCCCTCAGCTCTGGAGCAGCGATGCACAGGGAGAGGCAGGCGAAGAGGAGGGCTCCACACTCGCCTCAAGCAAGCTGACTTATCTGAAACGGGATGTGGCAAAGTCGACGTATAAAGGCGTTCTTGCAAAAAATGGAGACTGTGGTGTTAAAGTATTAGGAGGAGCTGTGATAGCAGCAAGGCGCACCGTAAACCACGGAGAAAATGAGCAGGCAGCGCTAGCAAGAGATAGCTAGGGGCGGGGACAAACCTCAGGGAAGGACCTCAAGGATGACTCATGCAAACAGGCCCAGATTTAACGGAAGCGGACTGTGAAACAATGAATGTCCCAGAAAATTACTGAAAACAGAGCAATCAGTTGAAAATTAGTGGAGCGTAACAGCTGGTGTGATACCACCAGGCAGACAGACCAACAGAGAGACTGGAGAGAAGACAGACCTTGTAAACACACTCTCGCTCCGAGAGGACGCTGCGTCCACTGAGGGGAAACGTCAGCGGTGCACACTGTGTGGGAAACAGACACCACTGGAGTGTGCCGGCCACATCACTGACCAAGCAGGCAAGCAAACGACGGCACAGAAAGCCCTGGAGGAGGGGCTCAGAATCCAGATAACAACGCAGACCAGCATTTAAAGCGTATGTTCTCTCAAGCGTCCAGTCACCAGCAAGACGTGCAAAGAAACAGAAAGTGTGTCCCATAAACAGGAAAGAAGCAGGAGACCAAAACAGTCTTAGAAAGGGCACAAGTGTCAGACTTCTCATGGTCTTCGACACAGCCATTCTCACTGTGTTCCAGACACTAAAGGAAACCCAGTTTATGGAAATAGAGCAGAGGCCTGCTGACAAGGGCTCATCAGAGAATAGCAATAAAGACACAGAAATCATAAAAACAACCAAATAGCAATTCTGTAGTTGAAAAACATACCTGAAATTATTAGAGTCACAGAGAGATTCAACAGTAGAAGAAAAACTCAGCTCATGTGAAGGTAGAATGATAGATATTATGCAATGTGAAGAATAGAAAAAAATAACAGTTAATAAAAATGAACAGAACCTTGGAGAAATGGGGAAAGAAGAGCAAACTAAATCTAAAGGAAGCAGGATGGGGAAAAACAATAAACTAATGAAGCTAAAAACTACTTGGAAAAGATCAACAGAAGTGAAAATTTTTTATCCAGTTTGACCCAGAAAGAGAGAGAGAGAGAAAGAATGAGAACTCAATTATAAACATCAGAAATGAGGGACTTCCCTGGCAGTCCAGGGGTTAAGACTCTGAGCTCCCAATGCAGGGGCACGGGTTCGATCCCTGGTCGGGGAACAAAGACCCCGCATTCCTCACGATGTGGCCAAAAAAAAAAAAAAAATCAGAAATGAAAGGACAATAAACATCACAGTAAAAATGCTAAAAATCAAAACCAAGAAGGAATGCTTTAAAAACAAGCAGGTCAGTTGTATAAAACAATATGCATATATTTATATTGTTAGGATATAACATAGAGAAATTAAATGCATTTGACAACAAGAGCACAACACCATGGGTGGGAACAAAAATGTATTGGAACAAGAAAATGACACCAGAGGGTAACTCAAATCCACAGAACAGATGGAGTAATATTTGCATCAAAAAGAAAGTAAAATGTGATTTTTTTCTTATATGTAATAAGAACAAGAAATATCATTATTTCTTAATATTACTTCATCTTGGTAATTGATATCACATTAAATCACTAGCTCATACCCTTGAATTCTCACTGAAAGAGACACCAATACATGATACATTATCCTTGTGTTGCAGCTGAATAAATTAAAATTGAGAATAGAAATGACATGGTCATGGTCAAACAAAAATTTATGGTTAAACTTGGAGTAGGACCCAGATGTTCCAGCTTCTCAGACTTGTCACTTTGCTCTTAAAGTCAAGCTCTCGTGCTTTCCCTGTTGTAGATTTTATTGGCCAATTATTTATTTTTATTTATGTATTGACCAAAAATAATATCTAATATATAGTTAGGATCATTTCTTAGGATTTAGTCAGGATTTTTTAATTATTTCAAATAAAATTGATGAAACATGTTTCTCCACAAGTAGGTGTCAGTTTAGCATTCACTGACATTTCAGTAATGCTAAAATATATGAATATTTTTCCGTTTGTTTTTCAAAGAAAATTTTAGGTAAAGAAACACACACTGAATTTAAAATTTCACTATAGTTATTTTTGCTTATGCCCCGAATATGAAGCAAGGGCTCGTGGTAGTTTTGAGATTAAGATGGGAGAGGTAACATGCCCAAGGTCACATAGCAGTAGTCAGGACAGAATTTGAACTCCTCCCTGAATGATTCCAAAATTCTGAAGTTTTCATCTTGTTATGCTTTTCCTTGAAGCGATTACACCCCCCAGATTAGCGAATATTCAAATGCGACCGAGATCACAGCAGAAGTACCCCATTGTGCCCGGAGCATCTAGTTACTCCAGAAAGCAAGGAAGTGCTCAGAAATGTTTGGACATATTTGTGTACATGCATTGCTGCTTTCACTACTGTAATAAAATAATCCAGATTCATTCATAGTAAGTGGGAATGCATATAAGCAGGTGGGAGTTTGATTGCTAATGATGCTATTAAAATATTGAAGAAGGATTATATACTGTATTATCAATAGAATAATAGACCTATCCATATGAAAATGCAATAAAAAATAAAATGCAAAGTACCATTTTGTTTGCCATAATTTTTAGAGTAAGCTAAGAAAATAGCAAGTAAATCATTATCAGTATGTTGGTTTTAATATTCTTGATGAAGTGGTAAGTGAAGGTATTCTTTCAAACTAGCGCTGGTGCTGAGAATGATATAAGTATCCCACGACCATGGAGAAGCTTGGCAGTGTTCTCCCATCAGAGTGAACTGTGAAACTTAGAAAACTGGATGAACACATATCTATCAGAGTTCTCCCATTTCGCTGCCGTCGTCATCATCATATTTAATGATTTATATTTGAAATGTTTACATAATAAGTTAAACAATGTCTAAATAATTTTCTAAAGATCATTGTGGGTAATTTACCTTAGTAAATAGCAAAGTTCAAGTCAAGCTGAATACATTTAGAAATTGAGTGTTCTTTAGTTTGTGTATTACTTGAGCAAAGTATTCATTGATGATTGTAACATTACAGTTATAAGGCACAAAGCCTTGTTTCTAACTTTAGAAGTAGAGTGTAAGGACTACTGAAAAACTGAGCCATGGAATAGGATGGTGTCTCTGTGACGATGGATTTTTTTTCTTATTTGAATGGCATTTGGAGATCAAGTTCTGCTGCTAGAATTTCCCCAGAGTGAGAGCCTGTGGTAATGACCCAGCAGTAGACAAGCTGCCATCCAAGAAAAGCTACCCACGTCATACCCATTATTTGTTCTTTTCAACTTGGTGAAGAATGACTAGACCACGATTTCATCTATTCTGTGACCAAATTTGGGGGAACAAAAGGGAATGTTTACCATTTTCTTCTTAACACTACTTAAAATAAAAAAGCTTTCTTCAAGAAAAAAAAAAAGAAAGATGATGGGGACACATCAAAAGAACATGGTACCCAAGTGAAAGAGCTCCAAGTGAAAGAGCAAGAGATGGAAAACTTAACCGAGGAAATATACAATGTAGTAAACCCAACGTATGGAATAAATATCCATGTGTGTATACTGATGTAGATAAATGATTAAATATACAATGTAGTAAACCCAAGGTATGGAATAAATATCCATGTGTGTATACTGATGTAGATAAATGATTAAATATACAATGTAGTAAACCCAAGGTATGGAATAAATATCCATGTGTGTATACTGATGTAGATAAATGATTAAATATACAATGTAGTAAACCCAAGGTATGGAATAAATATCCATGTGTGTATACTGATGGAGATAAATGATTAAATATACAATGTAGTAAACCCAAAGTATGGAATAAATATCCATGTGTGTATACTGATGTAGATAAAGGACTAAATAAATAAATGGAGACAAGTCTCCTGGAAAGAATTCCAAATAACCTACACATTCCATTTTCAAGGAGGTAGAGTATAACCCCTCACCTCTTAATGTGGGCTGAGCATAAAGAATTCATTCAATGGGGTAAGTTATGGGAAAGAAGGGGCTGAGGAAGAGAGCTTTACCTGAAGAGAGCTGACGAACACTACCTCAGCCAGGTGACCAAGGTCAACGTCAACGGTAAGTCATGTTGGTAATTGGTACCTTTTCTAGAACATGACGAGACTGGCATTTTACCTCTATGATCCTCCTCTGAAGAATCTCTGAGTTTAGCCTAATCGTGAGAAAAACATCAGACAAATATCAATTGAAAAAGTCTACAAAACACCTGACGGTGCTCCTGAAAACGTTGACAAAACAAGGAAAGCCTGAGAAACTGTCACAGTGCAGGGGAGCCTAAGGAGACGTGAATAAATGAAGTACGCTATCTTAGATGGGACAGGGAAAAGGACATTAGGTAAAAACAGGGAATCTGAATGAAGGATGGACTTTAGACTATTGTATCAATGTATGTTTATTAATCCTGACAAATCACTATTGTAATATGAGATTTTTTTGATAATGGAAATTGTGTGCGGGGTATACAGGAAGTCTTTGCACTGTCCTTACGACTTTCTGTAAATCTAAAGCTATTTTAAAATGTTAAACATTTATTTTTACAAGTGAGCATAAAAAAAGGCACACACTCACATATGTGGTCAAATAATCTTTAACAAGGGTGCCAAGACCACACGGTGGGTAAAGGACTGTCTCCTGTACAAATGGTGCCAGGAAAACTGGATATTCTCATGCAAAAGAATGAAGTTCGACCTTTACCTTATAATTAACTCAAATGGATTAGAGAAATAAATATAAGACCTAAAACTATAAACCTTCCGGAAGAAACATGGGGAAAAGATTCGTGACATCGAATTTGGCAATGATTTCTTGGCTATGAAACCAAAAGAACAGGCAACAAAAACATAAATAGATAAACGGGACCACAGCAAAGTTAAAACCTTCTGTGCATCAAAGGAAGCTATCAACAGAGTGAAAGGGAAAAATATTTGCAAATCATACTTCTGATAAGAAATAAGTATGCAGAATGTATTCAAAATACTCCTATTATTCTATACAATGAAGAAAGCAAGCAACCAGATTTTAAAATGGGGAAAGGTCTTGAATAGACATCTCTCCAAAAAATACATACACATAATCAACACGCATATGGAAATGTGCTTGTCATCACTAATCACCAAGGAAATGCAAGTCAAAACTCAGTGAGATATCACCTCGAATCAGCCAAGATAACCACTAACACTGACACCATCACCAATGACAACAAAAGCAGAAAATAACAAGTGTTGGTAAAGATGTGAAGAAACTGGAACCCTTGTGAACTGTCCATTGTAATGTAAAGTGATGCAACTCTTACAGGAAAAGTATGGAGATTCCATAAATTAAAAGTAGAACTATCATTTGATCCAGCAATCCCACTTCTAGGTATTTATCCAAAAAAAAAGAAAACAGGATCTCAAGGGGATATTTTCACACTTGTGTTCATTGCAGCATTATTCATAACAGCCAAACGGTAGACAAAAACCTCAGTGTCTATTGACAGATGAATGGATAAAGAAAATGTGGTGTATTCATACAGTGGAATATTATGCAGCTTTATAAAGAAGGAAGTCCTGTTATAGGCTACGACATGGGTGAGCTTTGAGGACACTGCTAAGTGAAATAAACTGGACACAAAAAGGCGAATACTGCATGATCCCATTCATGCGAGGTGTCCACTAGAGTCTTAGAAACCCTGCAGAAAGTAGAATGGTGCTTGCCAAGAATTAGAAGAGGGCATAATGAGAAGCTGTTCAATGGGTTTAGCAGTTTTTCAAGATGGAAACCTTCTAGAGGTTTTTTGTACAACAATGTGGATATATCTATTACTGAACGGTACACCGGAAAAAACTGGTTAAGATGGTACATTGTATGTTATGTGTTTTTACCCCAACTGTAAACCAATCAGTAAAACACATGCTTTTGAAATAAACATGAAGGATACAAAATGTGGTCATTAGTTTACAAATCTACACTCCACTCACTGAATTCAAAGGTGTTTACAATAAAGTGCACAGCCTTAAACAAAATCTCCTTTTTCTTAATGTCTTTCCCACGGGTGTAAATTTCCCTAACCCAGTATTGGTTTGGAACTTTTAACGGGGCTCTAAGGCTCTAAGGCATGTTTTTCTGGGCCTTGATTTTCTTGCTCAGAATTTTGTTGTAAGATTCGTCTTTGTTGAGGCACTAACAACAGCTCATCATTTCAGCAAGGGAGTGGCTGTTGCGGGTCCCCCCACATCTGAGAAATCTATTCTGACTTCTCATCCTGCATGAACTTCAGACCCGTGTCTTGTTCCAGCCACAGGGGTAAACAAGGAAGCCCTGCTTCCCTGGCTGGTCCCAGCACCTCCTGTTAGAACTGAGCACTGCATCACAAACCGTGCCTCTCATCGAATTTCTATTTTTAATATCTGAGCACATTCTTTACTATCTTTCAAGCTCAGCTATGATGAATATTTTATTTGATCTGAGATTTTTAGTTATTTCTGCTGTGAACGTTTTCTAGCCACCCAGAAGAGCCCACGTTGCCAGAAATATGCCTCCTTTGAGGGCGTAGTCTTCATCAAGTTATTTTTAACCATCTTTCTCACTTTCTTAATTTCTTCTCTTCACAGCATTTGATTAGAACCCAAGATAGGCAGCTCTTGGCATGTGTATGAATTTTCCTTTTTACATTGATTGTGTTTAGATTATAAGAACTACTAACTCGTTATGGTAATCAGTATTTTAATTTGGGTTTCATATTTATTTTAAAACAGTAAATATATGTTTGTTTTATATATCTAAAAAATAACACAGAAAAGCAGTCCTGTATTTGCAAGTGTCAGGCAGAACCACCACAGCCACCAGAGCCACAGTTCTGTAACTGTGGAAAGTTGAAGTCAGAATGAGCTTCCATTGAATTATAAAGTGAATCAAAATTGATTTAATGATAATTCTTTAAAAAGCACTCGAAAAAAAAAAAAAGCACTTGGAAAACTGAATAGAGCAGAATTGCTGAGTTTGGGTGGAAAGAAAATGAAGAATATGTACGATGTTTTTGTTTACCCTATTTAACCAACACTAATATAGCATGATGCCAGCAGGTTTTTTATATAATTTCTAAATATTAACTAAATGGTTACTTGTAACAACCCAGTGATAAAACTAAGTCTCAGAGAGGTTCTGCAGCTTGCCCAAAATCCGAGATCAAGCAACAGATGAAGGATTTGAGTCAGTCCAGTCTGGCTCTAAGGTCTGTATCCTTCACCCCTATGAAACTTTTTTTTTTTTTTTTTTTCCCTATGAAACTTTTATCCAGTCTAATTCTTGAATTTTCATCTTTCCCGTATGAAAGTGCTTTTTTTTTTTTTTGCGGTATGTGGGCCTCTCACAGTTGTGGCCTGTCCCACTGCGGAGCACAGGCTCCGGACGCGCAGGCTCAGCGGCCATGGCTCGCGGGCCCAGCCGCTCCGCGGCATGTTGGATCTTCCCGGACCGGGGCACGAACCCGCGTCCCCTGCATTGGCAGGCGGACTCTCAACCACTGCGCCACCAGGGAAGCCCCTGAAAGTACTTTTACTGCTTAGAACAAATACATTTTTATTTCCTTCATGTTATATTTAAGAAGGTTTGTCTTCAGGCTTTATAACCACATTTTAGTTTTGTTGTAAACAGGAAATGACGAACAATGAATATGATATCTTCCAACATTCAAACCTTCAGAAAGACTTGAAAAGAACAGCTTATAAAGCAGTTGTTGGATTGCCTAAGGTAAAACTCATGGACACATAATATTCTCTCCTGTAAGATTACATATAAGAGAAATAGTGCTAGGGAAAATAGGTATATGCAATGAAAGACAAATTAGGACTCAAAGTGAAACGTGTAAAAATTTAAACAGCCTGATATTTTAAAATTTCTATATAATAAGAAGGCTTCATTGACAACTCTATGTGTGTGTGTGTTTAACAAGCAACACCGCCCAGTTGGGTGATGGTGGTCCAACAGTGTGGAAGAATTGACACTGATACACCATCAAACAAACACCTTTCTCAAGACATTTTCATTTGCTCAATCCCTAAGGTTACAAATTAATTGGCAATCATGACACATGGGAGATGACAAACTGTTATTAAAATGTCAAATTCTCCTAAAGCAGAAGTTCTTTCAGACAAGAATGGAAGCCATTTTTAAATGAGACTTTTTACTTTAATGAAAGATTTTTTATGACTTAATGAAGGAAAGCACTTCAGTTCAGTATGAGAAATCTGGAACATGATGACAGAAAATAACAATTATTCAGTCACTGAGAGGCAAAAGAATAATTATTAATAAAAATGTTGAGAGGTGTGAAAGTAAAATCTGTTCCTCTAGAAACGATGTAAAAACAATGAGCCTGTATATAAACAAAATGCATTATCACTCCTAAAATTAGTTTGATGTTTGAAATTTTTCCAGAAAAGCTCTGCTTTGTAGTTGAAAGAGTGATTGAGTTGAGTTTTCTTTAAAAATTCTACTTCTGAAACGACGATATTTTCTGTGACTTCTGTAGTTCTCTTCTCAAATATATCAGTGGATTTCCTCTAAGGGGAGTCCTAGCAACAAACCCTGATAACTTAGAAAGGGAAGACTTCCCCTCTTGCAATACAATTCTCCCTGTTAGTACAGAAATTGATATTTTATTCCTGATACTGTCTGATTTATTATACGATGCAAATTATGTACTGATTATCTTTATTCTAAGAGGATTTTAACCTCATATTCAATGAATATCTTCATTAAATAGTGTTTCACATATGTATTCTTCTCTGTGTCTGGATGTATAGTTTAACCCAAATTGACATTATCTTTCTAAAAATTTTGGACTAGATTAGACATTTTTCCAATGACTCTTGAAATTCTACCATTGCTATTCTCACTCTATACCCCACTCTCAATAATGAAGGAACAACACAATAAAACAACTAGACCTAACAGATATATACAGGACACTCTATGCAACAACATTACCCTCAAGTGCACATAAGACTTCCTCCAGATCTCCAGACCATGTGTTAGGCTATTAATTAAGTCTCAATAGATTTTAAAAGATATATATCATACAAAGCATCTTCTCTGATCACCCTGGTTTGAATTAAAAAATCAATTATAGAAGAAAAACTAGAAACTTCATAAACTGATGGAAATTGAATCACATGTTCTTAATCAATAAATGAAAGGATCAAAGAAGAAATCACAATGGAAATTAGAAAATACCTAGAGATGAGTAAAAATGAAAACATACCAAAACTTATGGGAACAGTGAAAGCAGTGCTAAGGGGTAAACTTGTATCTTTAAACATTTTAGTTTTATTTACAATAGCAACAAGGTGGAAGAAATCCAAGAGTCCATCAACAGAAGAATGAATGAGCAAACTGTGGTATATGCACAAGGTGGAATATTATTCAGTCTTAAAAAGGAAGTAAATTCTAATTTATGTTACAACATGGATGAACCTTGAGGACATTATGCTAAGTGAAATAATCCAGTTACAAAAAGAAAAATACTGTATGCTTCCATGTATACAAGGTACCTAGAGTAGTCAAACTCATAGAAACAGCAAGTAGAATGGTGGTTGACAAAGGCTGGAGTGGGGGTGATGGAGAGTTATTGTTTGATGGGACAGGTCTTCAGTTTTTCAAGATTAAGAGTTCTGGAGGTGGATAGTGGGGATTGTTGCACAGCAATGCAAATGTGCTTAATACTACTGAACTGTACCCTTAAAATGGTTACGATGAGACATTTTATGCTTTGTGTATTTTACCACAATAAAAAATGTTTGGAGTGAAAGAAAGAAAAAGAGAGAGGGAGGAAGGAAGGAAAGAAGAAAAAAGAAAGAGAAAGAGAGAGAGAGAAAGAAAGAGAAAGAGAGAGAAAGGAAGAAAGAAGGAAGGAAAGAAAGAAAGAAAGAGAAAGAAAGAAAGAAAAAGAAAGAGAGAAAGGGAGGGAGAGAGAAGGTGGGAGAGAGGGAGAGGAAGGAAGAAAGAAAAGTAGAAAGAAAGAGAAATTTGAGCAGATTGGATTGTTTTAAAGTCCTCAAGCAAGTAGGTAATGCCTGAAAATCAAGTTGGAAAGATCGGGGAGTTTCCAGGCGAGCCCTTTAGGTAGATGATGTGACTCTGTCAATATCCATCTCAAACCCGGCACCGTTTCCCACAGCCTGTTCCCGCGTTAAGCTTTAGTAACAGTGCCCTGGAGCGTATGTTTATAAGGGTCAGGCTCCAAAATATAAATTACAAGCTGCCCAAAGTGAATACAGATTTAAGTAAGTGTCTATATGATGTCTCCTTATGTCAACTAGTCATTGCAACTCACTTCGACTCTTAAATAACACTGTATAAATCATAGTTTAAAGAGAGAAGGCATGAATTTAAATAATTTGATATCACAGGGATGACACTTTCAAGAGTAAGAACACCAAAGGTTTACAAAGTTCTAACCTGTACCAGCTGAGACGCGAACTTCCTCATGCTTGGTCCTGCTGGTTTCCTTTACAGGCACTTTCAAATCTAGCTCTTTGTAAATAACAATAATAAGACAAAGATGAAGATGAAGGGAAAATAATACTTAATCTTATTATATATAAACCAATTCATCACATTTATACAACATAAAGTTTCCAGATCCGTTAGTGTTCCTTCCAACCATGAAAGATATCTTAAAATTGGAATTTCATATTTTTGGCATTATTAGAAAACTTTTAAAGTATACTTTGTACAAAAAGGCTCACATGTAAATCAGAAAGTCAAGCCAGCTTCCCTTATTTCCTGATGGAAGGCCCAGGTGAAAACCACAGAGGGGAAGCAGTGAGAAAGGACCAGGGTTGTCTGTGTGAAGGTAAAACAAAGAAAGGAGGTAGTTGAATAGTGCTAATTGCCCAGCAGGACAGCTGTATTGTTCATGTGAGAGCTCGTGCAGAAGGTGTGTGCCTTTGAAACGTTTTAAAATTTCTGGCAGCTGAAGCTGTTTCTTACCTCTAATCCCAAGTATTTGAATATGATGTCATTTAAAGATGGAGTCAAGATAAAACAGGCATCTTTGGGATACAAATGAGCCAGCTGCCAGGAAGTAGGGGGTTTGCAGCAAACAATGGGGATGGTCATCCCTTCACAGCCTGGATACGTCTCAGCCATCAGTCACCATCCTTCATCTCCGAGACAGTTCCTCTGTCCAGGGCGGCCACCCACGACCTCTCTGTAAAGTCCAACGGGATGATGCAGGGGCTTTGTGTTAAAAGTGTTAGGGTTTCCATCAAATCACGTTAATTAAAGGTGTGGCATTTAATGTCACTATGATGCTTGGTTGGGAAAGGGCTCAGTAGTATTACTTCACATAACACAATGAATATACTGGCTCTAGTAAAGCGGCGGTGAAGTAATGTGATATCTGTGAAAATACTTCAAGAACTATAAATTATTCTTTAAAATTTTCTCAGTATATAGCCTATACATAAAAGTAATTTTTTCATGTTAATAGAAAGGATTGGGACTTCCTTGGCGGTCCAGCAGTAAAGACTCTGTGCTTCCACTGCAGGGGACGTGGATTCGATCCCTGGTTGGGGAATTAAGATCCCGCGTGCCAGAAGGTGCGGCCAAAACAATAAAAATTAAATTTAAAATTTTCAAAGAAAGGATCAACAACTGTAGGTGGCACAGGCCTGGGCTCTGTTTTCAGTTTCCTTATTTTTTTTATTGATTTTAATTAGAGTACAGTTGCTTTACAATGTTGTGTTATTTTCTGCTGTACAGCAAAGTGTCAGTTTCATTATTTTATTTGCATCTACATCTGTCGCAGCATGAGGTAAAAGGCAGAACTAAAATAAACCATGACAGCGGAGACCACAATAACAGAATGCAAGAAGTACTTTCCTGAGAAGGAGAAATAGATATTCTAAAATGGAAGCATTAAGAGTTACCACATGGGCTGCCCTGGTGGCGCAGTGGCTGAGAGCTCGCCTGCCGATGCAGGGAACACGGGTTCGTGCCCCGGTCCGGGAAGATCCCACGCGGCTGGGCCCGTGAGCCACGGCCGCTGAGCCTGCGCGTCCGGAGCCTGTGCTCCGCAAAGGGAGAGGCCACAACAGTGAGAGGCCCACCTACCGCAAAAAAAAAAAGAGTTACCAGATAAAACATTAAATTACCCCTCCCCCCAAATAACAGGAAAATTCCCTAATTTTGATTGACATAATTTCCAACAGAAAAACATTTTACCATGTAACCCAGAAATCCTACTCTGAGGTATTAACTCAAGAGGATTGAAAACACACAAGTGAGGGTGTGCAGGCTACAGGCACGCGCGCACACACACCACCTGCAAATGAGCATTTGTAGGAGTGTTCGGAATAACAAGCCAGAATTGGAAACAACACAAACGTCCATCCATAGATGAACAAATAAGGAAAAGTGTGCAATGGTCATCAAGTGGAACATTGCTCAGTGATAGATAGGGATGAACCACTGATACACATACACGGATGAATCTCAGAGCGTAGTGCTAAGGAGAGATGTCAGATCCATAAGAACACACACTATGATTTCATCTATATGAAGTTCTTGAACAGGCAAAACTAACCCACAGGGAGAGGAAGCGGCTGGGGTCTGCACGCGGGCACAGAAGAGGGGCTGATTACAGAGGCACACAGAAGCTTGCCGTGTGATGCAAATGTCCGCCTCTTAACTAAGGCGATGCTACTTAGTTACATGGGTGCACGTTAGTATACAGGTGTGAGTAACCCTAAGAGTAAAGTTTCAGTAGTTACATCAACGGTTGGCTTTGCCGGTTTCAAAAGCTCCTTGGGAACTTGGGAAGCTTCCCTTGCTAACTTGCACTTTCTGGTCTGCCCACCTGACACCACCCTGTGGCAAGTACCCACTGTGTCCTTCAGTCACCCCGATATGCTTGGGAAACGCAGCACATTCTAATTTTTTCAGGAAAACTCTTACCCTTGAATTAAAAATGATTTTCAATCAAGATTTAAGGCAATACAGCATTAAAATGGAAATGAACTAGACTTCTGGCTTTTATAATTATACAACAATAATTAATAAAATCCAATCTTTAAAAAATAAAGAGTTCTAAAAGCATCATTTCCACTTATATGACATTTTCCCAACCTAATCCTTCATCTTATTGCCCACAATGCACGGTGCTCGCAAAGCCACCTTGACAGTCTGTCAGATAATAGAGTCAATTTATATGTTTTCTTAATGCGTTAATTAATCCTGATGTGCTCAAATTAGGAAATTTAATAGCATAGAACTTCAAAAGAAGACATGACATTTTCAGGTTGTACTCCTACTATTTGAAAGATGTCAGCTACAACTCAATTACATGGATCAAAGCAAAGACAACTCCACATGCATGTGAAACATTTACCACACCGGAAATTTCATGGCTGTACTAATAAACCCATGGTTCACATCATTTACCTTTTAAAATATTGTAATGTCTAAAAATATAAATTATTTTTAAGAAGTCCACATTTTTAATCACTAAAGGTTCCCAGGTGTAAATAATACATGTAATGGTTCTGTTCACCTCCCAGATATTGAGAATAGCTTCTGATATGTTTTTAACAATATATCATGTATTTCATAAATATATGATCAGATTTTCCACTGAATCATCAAAGAGAAAATCTAGAAAACAATTGCTGTTTTTTATTAAAAGGAGCAAATCTGTAAACAATTCTCCAGGGAATTCAAATCTTATTATGAGTATTGTATTTGCTGAATTCAACCTACTTTGGGTGACCGTAGTCCAGTCCTGGTAAGATCAGGACAGAGCAGAGAGCATCCCTCCCCTCTGCACGATGCCAAACATCATAAAATTTCATGACCCCAGAACCTGGCTTTTCATTTCTTTCCAGTAGCCTGGGATTGCCAGGCTACCATGACAACATGGGGAACTGGACAAAATGCCATCGATAAATATTGTGTCTCTGAATATCTTATGGCCAGTTCTGTGTGACTTGATGAGAACAAAATGGCTACAGAATGAAGAATTTCAGAGCTTTATCCTAGGTATTATGAAAACCTAGAAATGAATCTACAATCACCGCCATTTCAATAACTCCAGCTTCTCACTACTCTGGGCATGCAGTTCCTTCACATCCAGATTATGTCCTTTTGATGGCTGATGAAAATGAACCGTGACCAGAACACATAACAAAATATTCACTATTATCCAGAAGGGGATTTCTATGGAAATGGACCTTTCGAAATATCACTGGCTTTGTAACTTTTAAGATACTTTAATCTCACAGATTTGTTCACATACGTGTTCACAACGTATAAGGGCCAAAATATTGCTAACTGTCACCACTGCGTGTCTGTCACCAGTACACCTGAAGCTGAGGTATTTGAGCTGTGGACAGTGAGCCTGCCTGTCTAAATAAGATTTCAAAACGTATCATGGAGGGCTTCCCTCGTGGCGCAGTGGTTGAGAGTCCGCCTGCCGATGCAGGGGATACGGGTTCGTGCCCCGGTCCGGGAAGATCCCATATGCCGCAGAGCGGCTGGGCCCGTGAGCCATGGCCACTGAGCCTGTGCGTCCGGAGCCTGTGCTCTGCTACGGGAGAGTCCACAACAGTGAGAGGCCCACGTACCGCAAAAAAAACCAAAAAAAACAAAAAAAACAAAAACGTATCATGGAGAGCAAGTCCGTATTGTTTAAAAGCTGTTCCCAGTTGCCTGTTTTCAGATACATGCACTGGCTTGCTGTTAAGTGTGATAACATGGGAAAGCCTTTGAGAATATTCTACCAGGAACAGCCCCAAGTCCAGGCTCTTGCCCAGACTCCGCGCGCCAGGTAAAATGTAACAGCGTACGTCTCAGCACAGCTTCACTGAGCTGTGTCCACCGCACTCCTGCCTATCTCATGCAGCAGTATCTGTTACCTTTTATTTTTAACTCTTTAAAGACGAGGCCCATATTTCAAATTGTTAACTCTGCCAAACTGAGTGTCACACGACAGAGCAGAGCTTCTCGAAGCCTGTCTCCTGTCCAGAAGTGTCAGCATCGTCCGGGACTCTGGAAAGACGAGTTCTCCGGTCCCTCCACCCAACTACTGAACCAGGAAATGGCTGGCACGGCTAAGTGCATGTGTACCTGCTATCGGGGGCGGCGGGGGTGGGGCGGGGGTGACCAACCGTCCGGGTGATCTTGATAGATGCCGACCTTTGACAGTCACCGGACTACAGCGATGTGTGAGCCTCAGGGTACGGGGACCCCATCCGATGCTGGAGTTCGTTCAGGGCAGATCGACCCCTCACCACCTCTGAAATCTTCAGGGATGTGGAACTCAAACTGTCTCCAAAGGAACTCACTGAATCTTTGGAAAGTCATCAGCAACTTAAAACAGCTTCTCATCTCGAGCCTGAAGTCTTGAGAACTCAGGTGAGGACCTAGTCATTACAATTCCATTCTTAGGTGCTTAATTTTAAACAATACATTCTTAATTCTAGTTGAAAATGATTACCAAACCCACCATTTTATTCAAATTATCCTTCTTCTCTTTGAAAATGATTCTCCTATTATTCCTTTTAAGCATGTCAGAAATTCACTCCATTCATTTGCAAACGATTCTTGGTCCGCACCTCGACCCTTGGTTGACCTGCAACGTAGCAGCCCAGGTGCTTCCTTGGACAGGACAGTGCATGCACAACTTTCAAGGTCATCGTGAGGGCAACGGGCAGGCAAGGGGTTTAATTCCTGACAACAGCCTCAGTCTCTTTATCCTTCACGCCATTACTTTCCCTTCAGCATTTCTCACCAGCTCCGAGAAAACCTTTCCTTTCTTACCTCTTGCTGGCAACCTCAATTTGCAAACCTCTCCTTAGCATTTTGGGAAAGCGTAAGCTCATTTCATTCTAGTATTTCTGAGAGCTTTCTGACAGTGCTATACCATGACCTGTACTTGTTCTGGGTTATATATGCTTATTTTCCTAATATGTATATGCCCTTTAAAATGAAAGGGAAATTCTGACACAGGTTACAACGTGGATGAATCTTGAAGGTATTATGCTAAGTGAGATAAAATGCTCACAGAAAGGACAGACACTGTCTGATTCCACTTACATAAGGTCTCCAGAGAAGTCAAGTTCATAAAGACAGGAAGTAGAGCGGTGGTTGCAGGGGCTGGAATGGGTGAGGAGTTAGAGTTTACTGGGTACAGATCTTCAGTTTGGAAAGATAGAAAAAGTCCTGGAGACGTATGTGGGTGATGGCGGCACATCGATGTGAATGTACTTAATGCCAACGAACTGAACGCTTAAAATTGGCCAAAATGGTACATTTCATGTTATGTATATTTTACCATAATAAAAAATTTTTAAAAATCAAGAGAATATAACTAATGCATTTCAAGCAAATGTCTGTAAAATACGCTCACTTGTAGGAAATACCACTTGTAGGAAACAGCTACATTTTAAGGAGAAAATGGTGTTGATATTTGATACAATCACCCGCCAAAACAACTGAGGTGAAGAAAACACAGGTCATTATAGCTGTTTCCAGCAGTTTGTACACGTGGGTTTTTTTTAGCGTGCCTGCAAAATCCGCGTGTTTATTAACTCTGCAAAGAGACGGCATTTGCAGGTAAGTATTCTAGTTTGTAGATTTTCTTCTCGTACGTGTAAATACCAGTGTAAAGAAAATGTTAGGCTCAGATCAAGGGCCTCGTATGTTCCATTTTTTTAGGCGACACCCCTTCTGTCTCACAAACAGTGCAGCATGAGTTTGCCCTGCTACTAACCAGACCACCGGCTCTGCCAACGCCCAGGCTCCCTCACCAGCTTAGTCCTTGTTCTGTTGCATTTCAAACAGCTCTCCTTTTCCTGCTCCTGTTACTAAGAAAAATGTTTTTTAAATTGAAATAATTTTTAAAGCATTTACCGACATCAAACGCTTTAGAACAGTTTTACTGGTTTCAAGAAAAATATACATTGATACAGAGGAGGAATCAGCTGGAGATCCAAAAAAGAAATAATTTTTTTTGGCTGCGTTTTTTTTTTTGGGGGGGGTCTTTGTTGCTGCGCATGGGCTTTCTCTACTTGCAGCGAGCGGGGGCTACTCTTCATTGCGGTGCGTGGGCTTCTCATTGCGGTGGCTTCTCTTGTTGCGGAGCACGGGCTCTAGGTGCACGGGCTTCAGTAGTTGTGGCATGCGGGCTCAGTAGTTGTGGCTCACGGGCTTAGCTGCTCCACGGCATGTGGGCTCTTCCCGGACCAGGGCTCGAACCTGTGTCCCCTGCATTGGTAGGTGGATTCATAACCACCGCACCAAGAGGGAAGCCCAAAAATGTTAAGTTTTGGTGACTTCGCTTAAACCAAGAATAAGCGGGACCCTGAGTGAGCAGGTGACCATTAACCTGGCAAGTCTACTCTGAGGTTAGGTCACTGTCACTCCAAGTGAGTTAGTTTACGTTTTTCACCGAGAATTTATTTTCTATTTTCTACGTCAATTAGATCTCCCCACGTCCATTTTCTCCAAAAAAAATACATACATTATATTTAGCCCATAACTGTGATGCTTATAGATAAGACTAGATGGGGTCACAGATAAAAAAACACTGCTCTAAGCACTATACGTGGAAGTAATTTAAATATTTAGCTTTTGGACAGACTATTACGCAGTTCTTAGCAGGAAACCTAGGAATGTGTTGTTTAATTTATTTATATAAAATGTATACAATTATTTGTTGAAAAAATAGAGCCAAACACTCTGTAGAACAGCTCTGACTACAACCCTTTATGTAAATGGAACTTGAATGTATAGACAAAAATTGGGGAAAAAAAGTCTGGGGTTAATTAAAAAGTATTTATTGGGGCAGTGAAATTGGGATTGAACTTCTTTTTGGAAAAATAAAAAAGCACCATCCCAGCACTGTCCTGAGGCCCTCGGTGAGCTCTGGAGCCCCGGTGGTCCCTGTTCCTGCAGCCCCTCCATGGTCAGGTGCTCGGAGCAGACAGGATGCGAGAATGCAGAGGAAAGAGGCTAAGAACCCAGCCATCTGACTTCTGAGGAGCACCGAGGGGCCCACGGCACAGCAGACGGCACAGGGAAGGCTGTCCCCTGGGAAATGAGGCCCAATTTGCATTCTCATGTCACAGTTTCATTCGCACAACGGACTTTCACGTGCTGTGTGTTACCACCCTTAGCACATTTTCTCACATCACATTAAATGTTGTAGCATATTATAGGAAGCTTAATTTGTGTGAAGGCAGGACTGCATACCCTTGGAAAGGTCTCTGTTTACTGCCTCTGTAATATTTCAGTCAGCTACGCATTACGAGTCTTGAATACCTAAACTGTCAGGAAGCCCTTTTGGGTGTAACAGCCATGTCTCCCTAGACCAATGTCCTCCTTTTAATTCTGTGATTTCAGCACCTTTTCTGGGTGGCTTTGATCTGCATTGTGAACCTTGCTTGGCTGACAGCCATCGGAACATGCATTCCATCCACAGCTTCAAGTGAATTTGCTGGAGAGGATGTCCCCTCTGCCCAGCCTAGCCCTCCAGCGCTTTCTATCTTTGTAGGCAAGGCAACTACCTCCACAGCTGCCCAGCTTTGATCTCCCTCGAAGCTGACACTGAATCACTAGCGAAGTGCGTCTCCCTAACTGATTCAATGTATTCCACTCTCTCCATTTTGATGAACACCTCCTAAGTTCAGACCCTAATTATCTCTTTCCTAGATAGTCCAATACCCAGAAAAGGGAAAATGATGGTCTTTTCTATGAACGGCATTGGAGGAAATGGTTTTCTATATGGGAGAACATAAAACTTAATCCAGACCTCACACGAAACTTAATTATTAATTGACTAATTACTAATTAATTCAAGATGGACTATAGACTACAATGTTCAAGGTAAAAGCATAATGTTTCTAGAAGACAGTGTAAGAAAATATTGCCATGACTTCCCTGCTCTTAAACAAGACCAAACAATGGACACCATTAAAATTAAGAAATTCTGTTCCTAAAAAGATACTATTAAGAGGGTTAAAAAAGACGAGCCACAGGCTGAGAGAACATATTTGCAATATCAATCCAAGGAATTGTGTCCAGACTGTATATCTCAAAATCAATATGAAAAAGACAAAGAAAGATTTGAATAGGCACTGTAGAAAGCAGATATCTAAATGGCCAGTAAGCATACGAACATGTGTTCAGCACGGTAGCTCAGGAGGGAGATGCAAACTGCAGCCATACGGAGAGCTGTGCGTCACTCCCCCCGGGCTGGAACGGTGGGAATGTAAACTGGTGCAGCCCCTATGGAGAACGGTATGGAGGTTCCTTAAAAAACTAAAACGAGAGATATTTTATGATGCAACAATTCCACTCGTGAGCATATACCCAGAGAAAACCATAATCCAAAAAATTTCATTGCAGCATTATTTACAATAGCCAAGACATGGAAGCAACCTAAATGTCCATGGACAGACGAATGGACATAGAAGATGTGGTACATGTTTACAATGGAATACTACTCAGCCATCAAAAAGAATGAAATAATGCCATTTGCAGCAACATAGATGGACCTAGAGATTATCATACTAAGTGAAGTAAGTCAGACAGAGAAAGACAAGTATCATATTATATCATTCATATGTGGAATCTAATTTTTAAAAAATTACACAAGTGAACTTATTTACAGAACAGAAACAGACTTACAGATCTCGAAAACAAACTTATGGTTACCAAAGGGGAAAGGGGAGGGGGGAAGAAAAAATTAGGGGGGTGGGATTAACATATACACACTACTATATATAAAATAGATAACAAGCAAGGACCTACTGTATAGCACAGGGAGCTCTACTCAATATTCTGTGATAACCTATATGAGAAAAGAATCTGAAAAAGAATGAATATATGTGTACGTATCACTGAATCACTTTGCTGTACACTGGAAACTAACACAACATTGTAAATCAACTATATTCCAATAAATTTTGTTTAAAAAAAGAAAGAATGGTTAAAGTTCACAAAACTATCAATATCCAGTGTTGACAAGGATGCAGAATTTTCACACATGGTTGGGGAGGTATAACTTGACTGAAATATTTCAGACAACTCTTTGGCTGTATTTATTAAAGGTAAGCAGTTGCCTATTTTATAATCTGGCAATCTTATTCCTAGTTTTATACCCAAGAAATATGCACATATTTGCCCATCCAAAGATGGACCCGAAAATATTTGTCACAGTTTTATTGATAACAGCCCCCAGATGGAAATACTGTAACTAAAATGGCCATCCACAGAATAATTGATTTAAAAATGATGGTTTACCTTAAAATGAGACAGGGAAAGAGAATTACTGCTACCTGCACAGATGAGCTCCCCAAGTGTCATTGGGAGCAAAAGAAGCCAGACCTGAAATAATACGTGCAGATTATTACATTTACGTGAACTTCAAGGTCAGGTGTGGAGACTAGAAGTCAGAATGGCAGGTATCACTCGTAGCGGGAAGGGTGTGGGCTGGAAAGGCGTGAGGCAGGGCTGTGAGTCTGGGTCACTCTGCTCAGTCTGGCTGGTGGAGACCCTTGTGTACGTGTGTCAAAGTCAACACATTGTACGTAAGATGTATGCAGTCAGTTGCACACATGTGATGGCTCAGCAGAAGTTATAACACCATACATAAACGCAGTTTTATTTTTATTGGAGTATAGTTGATTTATAATGGTGTGCCGATCTCTGCTGTACAGCAAAGTGACTCGCTTATACATATATATACATTATTTTTTAAAATATTCTTTTCCATCATGGTTTATCTTTTCCATCATGTGCTATAGAGTAGGACCTTGTTGTTTATCCACTCTCTATGTTACAGTTTCCATCTGCTCATCCCAACTTCCCAATCCTTCCCTCTCCGACCCTCCCTCCCCTTGGCAGCCACCAGTCTGTTCTCTATGTCTGTGAGTCTGTTTCTGTTTTGTAGAGACATTCATTTGTGTCATATTTTAGATTCCACCTATAAATACACTTTTTTTTTACATCTTTATTGGAGTATAATTGCTTTACAATGGTGTGTTAGTTTCTGCTTTATAACAAAGTGAATCAGTTATACATATATATATATCCCCGTATCCCTTCCCTCTTGCCTCTCCCTCCCACCCTCCCTATCCCACCCCTCCAGGCGGTCACAAAGCACCGAGCTGATCTCCCTGTGCTATGGGGCTGCTTCCCACTAGCTATCTATTTTACGTTTGGTAGTGTATATATGTCCATCCCACTCTCTCACTTCGTCCCAGCTCACCCTTCCCCCTCCCCATATCCTCAAGTCCGTTCTCTAGTAGGTCTGCGTCTTTATTCCTGTCTTACCCCTAGGTTCTTCATGACATTTTTTTCCTTAGATTCCATATATACGTGTTAGCATATGGTATTTGTCTTTCTCTTTCTGACTTACTTCACCCTGTATGACAGACTCTAGTTCCATCCACCTCATTACAAATGACCCAATTTCGTTCCTTTTCATGGCTGAGTAATATTCCATTGTATGTATGTGCCGCATCTTCTTTATCCATCCTCTTGCTCGCTCCCCTTTCTGTCACCAGAGAAACATTTCTAAAAGTGACATCTCATGATGCTGCCCCGTGATCACCTCCTTTGATCCTCCTGCATTGCCTTCAGGTAGAACCTTCCAGAGATTGGCCTCTGTCTCCATTTCCAAACTTCTCTCTCCCTCCTCCCCCTTCGAAGCCCACCAGGCGGCTCTCGTAGAGTGAGTAGAGGTCCTTTCCTTTCTCCTGAATCCTTCTGCGCCCTCCCCAAAACTGCCTCTGCTTTGGGCAATTTTCAATTCCTCTGTTCAAATGGATGGCGTCCACCTACGCTCACCCTCAGCTCAGGTGTGACTCTCTCCACACGGCCCACTGTTCACCCTCCCCAACTGACACCTAACTAACTGTAAAGGTAAGGGTGCATCATACGTACCCTATAACATTCTGTGTTTTTACAGCCATTGCACAGCCTGGGGTGTAGGACCCTGGGACCAGCCTGGGCTGCGTGTCCTCCTATCAGAGCTTTATCTTTCAATCCACAGGTCTTCTCGTGAGTTTTAGGCATAGTAGGCCAGCAATAAATATTCTTTACATGAGAAATGAAATAAATTCACAGTTGAACAAATAGTTGATTTTGTATCTTTCTACCCCCCCTCCCCATCTCTAAGCACTGTCACCTCAAATTTCTTTCGTGGCACTTCTGGTTAATTTTATAAAATCTGCACTGCTAGCCATGATACTGATTATCCTATTGCTAATAGTAGTCACCACGTTTAGTTTTGCAAAACCCAAAGCCCTTCCCTCTTCCTTCCTTTCCTGGAAAATTCAGCTAATCTCAGCTCTTCGTGCTTCTTGGTGGGCAGGCTGGGCTCTCTGGGCTCCCGTCCTTTGTTGAAATCCACTGTCCTCCTTCTCTTCGCAACTGTGTCTCTAATTGATCCAGCCCCTTCTGATTTTATGTAGCAAGGTCTCTGGCAATGAATGAACTCCTTTTCTTGCTTCCAATAGCACTGAATAGGTTCTATCGATGTGTCCCTAACATGATTGCAGCGTTATAAATAATTATGTGCCTAATCTTTCCTACTAGATCGTAGGCTGCGTGAAGACAGGTCTCTAAGCATCTCATCCTGTATCCTGTCATGTCACCTCCTGGGTCCCCTGCGGTCCAGCACACAGACTTCAGCCCATGGAGCACAAAGAATGCAGCACGAAATGATGAAATGTATCACCTGACACGGCTTTCACGTACATTTTTAAGTAACAGTGGCTGCAGAATGACTTCTCTTCAAAGGAGAGAATAAAAGCAGTGAATGTTGACCCTTCGTGGGTGAGCCTCGATTCAGGGAAGTCATCTATAAATATCTATGGCTCTTGGAGAATAGCCCAACAGTCCATCGACTAACTCTCCAATAAACAAATTAGTCCACTTGGGGAATGATAATGATGTGCATTTACATCTAAAGCTCCTTTAAATCTTCAAAGCATTTCACAAGCTCTAATTAATTTTTCCAGCACCCGCGCTAGGTAAGTGTCAGCATTGTGTGTCGGTTCCTGCAGAGCTCTGAGGGGGTCCACCATTAGCTTCAGTCTGCAAAGCGAGCACACAGGAGGGCGCTGAGGACAGTGGGGGCAGGTAGAGAAACAATGACTTGGTTTTTTTGTTTCGTTCTTTGTTTTGTTTTTTTATGACTTTAAAGATATTTTCAGCTAGTGGTCCCGCAGTTCTTACTATGAACTTAGAAAGCACCTTGATAAATGTCAGAGACGGCAATTGTAGTAAGAGAAGTAAGCTTGCTATTAAATTGAGTTATCAGTAATGATGCTTGCACACTATTTATACTTCCTATTTTGTCTTTTTCCTTTGGTCCTTTCCAATAATTTAATAATTAATTTTTAAATTTAGACTCATCTACCGTAAGAATATGGAAGTCTGATGGTTACTGACCCAAATGTTGATAGAATTTAGAAAGTATTTATGTGGATCAAAACCTATCATTTTCATTTTTTAACCTAAAATAAGTCATGCTAATAACAGGACAGTTGATGATTTTCTTTTTACATGTCTTTCTTCCCAATAAGCCTAATTTTCGTTTCATCAGTTAGGGAGATTTTTTAATCTATAAGAAAGTGACCTGTTTCTATTGCCACAAATGTCTTGACCCTTTTCCCATCCTTCACACAGAATTCCCTGGCATTTGTCTCTGGTGGGGCTGACATACGGGGAGTAGACTGCTGGCCTCCACTGCTATCACCTGCTCCTTCTGGGAGGCGTCACCTCGGCCTCTCGGCCGTGGGAGTGTCCGGGGCTCCATGGTACCCGACGCTGAAGGGCCTGTCCAAGCGCACACAGGGAGGGGATGTGCACCCAGGTTCTCCACCACCTGTCCACCCTCCCACCCAGTCATCACCCATCATTTTAACTCAAACACTCTCAGGTGATGAATCAAGTCAAATCATTGACTTCACTCATCTTTTTCCAGAGAACAGAAAGCACAGTTGAACCATGTGCTGTAGCCGAGAGAGGTTTCTTACAAAACAATTGGCTTCAGGGCAACCTCAGTCCCAAAGAACCTTGATCATCTGACTAACACACTTTGGGTGGAATCAGTAGATGTGAAGAACGTCATAGGATTGCTTCATATTTTTGAAAAGGGCCAGTGATACCAAGAATCACACATGCTATCAGGTAAACTCATCACCAGGGAGGCAAAGTCATTATGTGTTCTGCTCGCAGCCGTCTTTTCAACAGGAAACATATTATAAGATGAAATACTTTCAAATCACATTTTACAGGGTCCCAGGTTATTAAAGCCCCAGGAGCCATTTAGCAAACTTCTCAAATTTACTGTACTCCCTGCAAACTAATAATTGAAGTCGTAACATATGTGATACTATTTATTCCCTAGAGCCAAACCAACTTTCCTAAGGGCATCTGCTTCTGTCCTCATGCATAAATAAACAGACTCTGTGAGTGGATTACAGACGTTCTGGGGATCTGGAAATGCTATTTGGGGATGTTGTCAGGCATACAACTTTGTGCTGACTCCCAAAGTACTGAGGCGATTTTAAGGACCAGACAGACAGAGATGGCAGTGCAGGCGGTGAGCCAGGATCCCGACCAGACCCCATCCGGCTCTGCTCACGTCCGTGCTTCTGCCCGACGACTGTGAATATCCTCTTTAACCTCTCTAGACACTCAGGTGCCTTTACCATGAAGGCGTTGAACTGGATTATGACCCCTTTGACTTCAAAACAATAATAGTACTATCAGTAATAATAATGATCATAGCAAGAATTGCTCAGTGATCCTAAATTATTTGCTGAAATAATTGTGAAACTTTTAGAACAACTTTACATATTAGTTAAATTAGTTCTGTTTTTGAAGCAAACTGACATGTTTTAATTAGGCATTCCTTACTTCCAAAAAGATTTGTTTTGGCTGACTGATAATCTAGCATATATTAAGTTAAATTATTTAGTTTATTAAAATATTTGATCCCATTCTATTGGAGACATAAAAGAATTTTGCCAACAGAAGATCCCTCCAAATCAGTATAGAAGAGAAAGAGAACAGAGTTTATTACTGAGCAGTTATCAACACATTTACACGTGTATATATAGCAGCAGGAAAGTGAATGCTAATTGAGGACAGAATGTCACACTTTTGATGCAAGAAAGCAGAGGCAAGAACACAGCTCCTGTTGTCCTGTCTCCTCGTGTATATGTCTTGCAAATCTCTTGAAAGACCTCCAAGCTAATTCCTGAATTACACCTTTCCATACCTAGAGGTTATTTGTCCTGTGACCTTGGAGATATCTTTAAGTCATAAAAACTGAACACTGGGCATAATCGTGGACCCTCCATACTGTTTACCATAGTGGCTGCACCAACTTACATTCCCACCAACAGTGTAGGAGGGTTCCCTTTTCTCCACACCCTCTCCAGCACTTACTATTTGTAGACTTTTGGATGAAGATTCACTATTCCTCTAAGGAACACATGAATAAAGGGGGTGGGGGAAAGTCATCTCTTTGCCATTTATAAATGGAGAAAATAATGTTTACCCTTAATCCTCCACAGTAGTTTCCTTAATTTTTTCCAGAATGTTGCAAAGTGTTGCTTCCTAGACCTATTTTTTGCTTCTATAAAAGTTAAAAAAAAACCCAGAATTTTAAAAAGTTGTGTATATCTCAGTCAGGTTATACTTCTAAGATGACCAATGTTAAGAGTTGTGTTTTCACGTATGTAAAAGTTATTTTACTTCTCAAGAAAAAGTCAATACTTTATTGGAACTGATGATTAACTGAGATAAGAGTATAGATTTTTTTCATGTTATTTTTCTGTAAATGAATACTCAGTTTAAGATCATCACAATATGGAGTCCCTTGTTTGCTGTTAGTCACAGGGCTTTAGATTTAAGTGCAGGTTTGGTTGATCAGCAAAAAAATTCAATTCTAGGCCTAAATTAATCTTATAAGGCTGAGAGAAAAGATTTATTTTTAGGTTGCCTGAAGGATTCTAGTTTATTCTTTTGATCAAGTGTCTAAGTTTAAGGCATGATTAGAGCCCATCTTATTTCTCTTGTGCTTTCACATTGGGAAACAGAATAGTACAAACAAGAAAGGAAAATTTCCCTCATCTCCTTTATCCTCTTACACAACAAATATAAAGAAGAATAATTTAACAAATTATTGATCTTGAGGTAGAAGTATTAGGTATATAGCCAGATCTCTTCCACTACGTTTCCCTTTATTCATTTATTCACCCCAATTCAGTTTTAAGAAGAATAATCACACACACACACACACACACACACACACACACACACACACACACACACACTATCACATTGTCCTGGTCTATGTGCAACAAATCCAATATGCTTCTGTTATCAGAACATTCATTAAAGTGAAGTCAGAAAGGGGGATCTCAAGGACTAGAAACTTAGGAAACTTCTAGAATCTGGGATGGGTAAATTTATACTGGAAAATATTTTATGTGTGCAAATGTGAAAACACTGTATATGGACCTGGCCCACATGCTCCAAGTGGGACATCTTGTTCATGTGTGGGACACAGGTGCTGGGTGTCTGCAGGTGTGTGTGTGTGAGTGAGTTTGGGTCAGGGAAGCTAGTCCCCTGACAGGTGTGCACTGACTGTCATCTGTGTGTTAATTTAGGACATGACGTTTGCTGCGTCAATTCTATCTAGATTTCAAATTTATTTTCTTTACTTTAATTAATGATCATTATTTAATATAATCTACCTTACAGTTTATTAGCTATGGTGACTGCGTATTCCCTTCGTCATTTTTCTTTTTATTACGTCCACAGTATACTCAGACTCCATTTACACCAAGTTTTCTCTTGATTGATTGTAGGATTTTATCTGCATTAAATATGAAAGTGAAAGAGATTTCCAAAGTCTCCTCCACTAGTTAGGAAAATTCCTGACTATTTGATAACTGAAGTATCCAACACTCATATTTAACTAAACTTAGTTTGATTTATGTCATATCTTACTTGATAAAGTGCGCCATCGCTATTTTATAGCACAACACAAAAGAGTTATTAAAGAAAGGACACTATCAAAGACTCAAGGACAATTACCAATATTTTATTGTTTTGATAACTCAAGCGAGAAAATATAGGCTGAATTCAGAACAGATCTGCTGTGTGGAAAAATTAACCAGTTTCTACTGCACCGTTTAATACCCTGTGACATATAACGGTGCTGGTGGAATTGATCGTTATAAGGTAATGATCCATCTTTTTCAGGGAAATTTTCATAAATATATATAAATAAAAGTTTAAAAACATTTACATAAACATATATATTTACATATAAATAAAGGTTCATAAGCATTAATATAAACACGATAGAGAGATAGATATAGATAGATGATAGATAGATAAATTATAGATATTGTACGTACCTGCAGCCTTTAGGAGAGACACATTTTATTCAGTTGCCGTTGCATTAGGAGAAACCCCATGTCTGTAGACTTTGTGGTATCTTAGGGAACAGACATGAGCTCAGACTGTAGAGAAAAGGAATATGCTTCTCTGTGTAGGTGGGGTGATTCTTGGAGTCAGTTAAAATGTCTCAGGGGGAGAAGGGATATTCTGGTTTACTTGCTGAAATTCATACTAAAGTTGGGTTGAAGCTCAAGGGGCCTGGTGACCTGCCCAAGACCTAGCTGAATTTTGGTTAAGGTCTTGTCATATTATATATATATGTGTGTGTGTGTGTGTATATATATACACACATTCTCTTTTGAGTTAAGGTTCTAGATTTAACATTTGTTAACCTAAGGAAGAGACAGGATAACAGAGTCAGAATCCAAACTTTTTGGAGTCTAGAGATGCAGACAAAATGCTAACTTTTAAGTCGATATCCTATAATACTAAGGCCTCTACAACTAACTTTGCAGATCCACACCCAAGCGGTAGGAGAATATCGCGGGTTAAAACACTTAGTGGTTTTAGTCTGTAACAAGCTCGAGAGGAAACGGCGGTGTGATCTCCCTGCCAAAAGCTAACGTGACTGTAAGTTACAACAGTAGATGGACAGTCGATTTCTATCATTCGCGGCACTTTTATTCAACAAAGCGACCGTGAGCTCTAAACCCTCGTCCTCAGGGAAAGCAGAGGATCGGGCTCCTGCGAGCCGCCGGTCACAACACCTCCTCAACCGACCAGTGCCTAACCTTGCTTTATGTGTGTTTCTCCTTAAAGACACCTTATTTAGTGTATTTATTGGTGATTAATTCACGTCGACCTCGTGCCCATCAGCCCTTAACTCTTCCCTGAACAAAGCTCATCTCACCACGTATTTTCTCTGCGAAGCAGAGCACAGCCTTCTTGTGCTTTGGACACTAGAATACTGACTTCTGCCCTATAATTAAGGGTCCTTGTAAACAGCAAAATGGGAAAAACACGGCACTAAGTAGACCCTGAAAAGGACATTGTTTACCATGTGAGCTGAAACAGGAAAGCAGGTGTTCTCCTTGTTCAGCCTCAGCTGGGAACATGCGCGTCGAACAGGTGAGCTCGAATTTTTTGTCCCTGTGTGTGTGTCCACAAGTGATCATGAAAATGCCATGAGTATTAAACGTTTTAGAAAGTTAACATTTATCATAGTAAACAGTTTGTTTTTTTTTTAATGTATTCGGGGTTGCAAATACATTTTGGCAATTAGGAGAATTCACAAGCACAGAGTCTGTGAATAACGAGGAAGAACGTATGTATGATAGACCTGTTTTACTCGCTTGGTTCCGAGTTAAGAAGGATGCAAAGTGCAGTGAGAGGAGAATGCATAAGATGGTGCGCATTCTGTTTCACATCCCCAATGCAGACACCGGAGGGAAATAAGGATGTGTAATCTGGAGAAAAGATCTGGTAGGAGAAAAAAGAAGGAAACGCAGATCTGTCTTCGAATGTTAACGTCACTTGAGTGCTTCCTTACTGTTCCCTGTGCCCGCATCACCTGCGGTCTCCCGGCAACTGTCCCATCACGAACCACCGAGTGTCTGTAGTCCGGCTGTGTTCCTTCCTCGTGCCCCTCCCCTCTGTCCACAAAGAGAAGGACCCCTGCCCCATCAGGCAGCCAGGACACGCGCCTTCTTCTCTGACAATTCATTGCAAAGTTCACGGTATTATTCCTAACTGGAAAATCATCTATCTGCTTCTTGATGATATTTTATTGCAGTTATCACTTGCATTCCATTTAATAAACTCCTTCTGAATACATTAAAAAACACATATTATAAAATTATAATGATAAATTCATAATTTTAATTTATATTTTTCTGATTATGAAAGCAAATGTATTTATTATAGAAAAATTGGGAAAGAGAGAAAAATCTAAAAAAACAAAATAGTTCCCCTGGTCTTACCACATAGAAATAGAAATTGTTTACATTTATTTTATTTGTTAAAATTGTAGTTAAATTATACATAACATAGAATTCGCTATCTCTGCCAATTTTATGTGTACCGTTCAGGGGTGTTCAGTACATTCACTTTGTTGTGCCACCATCACCACTATTCATCCCCACAGATCTGTTCATCTTGCAAAACGGAAACTTTGTTCCCATTAAAAAAGCAATTTCCCATTTCCTCCCCACCGCCAGCCCCTGGCAACCACCATTCTGAAAAACAGCAAATTCTAACACGTTGCTTTTCGTCATGCTGCGCCGTGATATGCCCAGGTATGCTCGCTCTGTGTTATTGTTGGAATGCCCATAAGATGACTTGACTTTTTATACTGATCTTCTTTTTATAGCCATACTTAGATTTAGCAGAACAGCATATGCTGAAACTAACTTGAGAGTAGGTTTCAGGAGACCTATCACTGGAAGAAAGAAAGGGTATAACCCGGAAAAAGCCATTGTAGCACTTCGGAATGGTAACATTCAGAAATTGGATGACATTAGGGTCTCCAAACTACACTAACCACACACTCCTTTAGATGAGAAAGTCTCCTAAAATATGTACATTTATTTATGAATTATATATGTATCTATGCAGTTATACTAAAATGCCATGTATGTTATAGAACAATAAAAATATAACATCATATATATTTGATATGTCCTTTGATTTAGTATATTTTATTATCTTTTGAAATCCTGCTCTAAACTTTGCTATGTAGTCTATTTTTTAAAGCTATTTTATTTATTTAACATGTACCAGACAGTTGCCACACACACTAGTCTTTAGAAGTTCTGGTAATAAGCTTATATATTTTAGTACTCAGCATTGACGGTTCTTAGTGCTGAAAAAGGATTTCTCATGTACAGAAGGATCCAAATGGGAGGAATACATCCTTGACTGTGATGGCTTTACTCGGATACCTGTGGTTCAATTCCACCTCTCAATTATGCAAAAGTTATTATTGACATTCAGCTTGAGAATTTTCATAATACCTGATGTCAATGAGTTGTTTTTGAAAACTAATAGGAGAATGTTACATATTTATGGGTTTAACAAATGTGTTCAAACTATCTGAAACTCCTCATCTAGAAGAATTTAAAGAGATTAAGAAGTTCCATTTACAAGTTTTATTATTTCGAAGATATGAAAGGTTTGTTTTTTGCGTGGTAAACACATCACTTACGGAGCAAATAATCATATAATGACGTGAACGTTTCTAAATCTCTGTAATTAAAATGTTTCTCCATATCATGACTTTCTTTCAAAAGCAGCAATCTTCTCAGTGTTAAAATGTCACCCTTACCCTGAAGGGATTGAGCTGCTGTCATTATTTTCAGTGACTGCTACACGGCATACTTTTAAGTTCCATTTGTTATCACAGAAAAGATAAGTCACTTATTTTCTTTTTGTCTAAAATAATCGTAACTTGTTTGTTTAGCAACATGTTTAAGAAAAAAAAAGTAAAAACGTGTGTAATCTAATGATTTCCATAGTCCTACACAGATTCAAAACTTCATATAATCCATACTCTAATTTATCTGGTCAAAGTAAACTTCAGTAACCTGTAAATTAGCGAAAGGCTGAGTCTACCTTGATGGAATCCTCGTTTTTCCTTCCGGTTACTCCCGTAAATTATGAGACAGGAGAACGTCTGACATGTATACCTCAGGCTTCCGGGACCCTGGTCTTCTTGCATCAACTATTTTTACCCTTGATTATATTCTTTCCTTTATTCTTCCGTATCTGTTTTGTGGAGTTCACGTTTCTCTTTACTTTTAGTCTGTGAGCCTGAAACCATCAACCTCAGTCAGTGTTTCCCACCTCCTTCACTCCTTCCTCCGCTCCCCTCCCCTTTCTCACCCCTCCACCCCACTGCTCTCAAGGTACCTAAAATGTGTTCATGTTGGTCCTACAGACACACCGATGACACCTCTAAAAGGGAAATGTTATTATTCGGGTCTTAGACCTCGGAGTGGAAGGAAATTGCACAGGTGACCAGGTCATGGGGGCTGGGATGTGGACCCAAGCTGATCTAACACAAATCTCATTCTCTTCCCCACAGGCCACCCTTCTTGACTAATATCTAGTAATGGATTACAGATGAACAAGGTTCAAATGTCAACAAATTGAGGTTTTCAATATTAAAGCACGGGCTATTCATTCATATTTAAGAACACCCAAAAATCTCACGATGGCCATTTGCATTTTAGACAGCTAGAAGGATATGTTTAATTTAAGTACGTTTATACGATCACGTGAGAAGAATTGAGCTCCGTGGCTCAGAGCGCTTTGTGGGGTTATTTGACTTTGGTTCTGAGTCTTTGGGGGCTTGGTGCCTTTCCTTTTGCCTTGCAGCTGCTTTGCGACTCCATACATTACAGAGATTCGAAGGAAATGCAAATGAGGCTTGTCTACTTGACATGAAAATAGATTCTGTCTGGATGAGCTTCTTTGACTGTCTTCCCCCACCCCAATCCCTGGAAATGCCAGTTTTCTTTCCATTTGCAAATTCATTTCAGGGTATTGATCTCTAACTATATCTCTTCTTCGGTTTCTCCTTTGAACTAGCTGTCACATCCTATCGATTTTCTTGTTAATAACTAGTTAAGTAAAATATTGAACATGTGTTAGTTTTACATCTATATGAGATTTATAATTTTATCCTTTAAAAAGTTATCCTTTAACAATAAAATTATAGAGAGGGAATCCTATTTAAAAACACTTTTGTATTGATACAATTAGGAGAAACTTGAGAGATTTATTTAATCTTCCTTCAGATTAATAAACTCCGACATATTGAAATTGGTTTGTCCACAGCTAATACCATAACTGCAGCTGAATACGGATGCCTTGACTGGAGACTCAAATCCAGTGTTTTTCCCCGCTTTGTTACAAACTATTTTATTATGAAATAATTTCTTTAATGAGTCTACTGTGGGGCCTTTAGGGACTTTCCACCCCCTCACTTGTTCCCGTAAACCAATTCTTCTCCCTATCGTGCGCCACTCCTTCTCCCTATCGAAACCAATTCTTCTCCCTATCGTGCGCCACTCCTTCTCCCTATCGAAACCAATTCTTGGAGTTTTTCAGTTGACGGGGACTTGCCAGACAGCGGGTAATTTTCCAGTTGCCCGTAACAGGTATACGCCCTAACCGCCACAATGAACAGACAACTATAACGGCCAGAAGGTGGGGCAAAAGTTCCTAAGCCAATGAATTCAAAAGTCACCACATTTACCCAATCATTGTGAGAATATACCCGCCCTATGAGTAAATAAACCTATAAAAAGTATGTGATTCCGCTTTTAGGGGTTCCCCATCGGCCTCCTGCGTGAGGTTCAGGGAACCCCGGTGCATCGGCTCCTAATAAACCTCTTGCGTGTTGCAGCGGCTCTCGACTCTTGGCGGTTCTTGGGCGAGTTGGAATCCTTCGTAGACCGTTTGGGTCTAACATTTGGGGGCTCGTCCGGGATCCCCACTCGCCCCCGGGTCACAAGAACATCGGGAGTCGGAGGTATCAGGTAGGCTCGAGCCCAATTTTCTGTTTGTTTGTCGTTTGTTTGTTGCTAGCCGCCATTAGGAAAAAGCCGTGCGAACCGGCTTGCTGTGGAATCTGTATTGGACTCCTGGCTAGGCAGACGTGCCGAAAGCTGGTGTCCACGGGCCCCGGGGGACGCCCTGGTGGTCCATCTGGAAGGAGAAACAAATTTTGTCTCCCCTTCATCTGGTTCTGGCAGGTTATATAAGCTGCCATCTGAATTTGAGTTGGTTTCGGGTTTAAGTTCGCGGCGGCTGGTTCTGGCAGGTTATATAAGCTGCCATCTGAATTTGAGTTGGTTTCGGGTTTAAGTTCGCGGCGGCTGGTTCTGGCAGGTTATATAAGCTGCCATCTGAATTTGAGTTGGTTTCGGGTTTAAGTTCGCGGCGGCAATATCAATGTGTGTCTTTTGAAATTTTATTGTTTTTCTGTACTATTATCTTTCTTTTGACGGACGACAATGGGACAAACTATGACGGCTCCTCTTTCTCTTACCCTAAGCCACTGGACCGAAGTTAGGGCTAGGGCCCACAACCTTTCGGTAGAAGTAAGGAAAGGAAAATGGCAAACGCTGTGTACCTCTGAGTGGCCTACATTTCAGACAGGGTGGCCACCCGAAGGATCTTTTTTGTTAGATAAGGTTGGGCTAGTCAAGTCTAGGGTCTTTAACACAGGACCCCACGGACACCCAGACCAGATACCATATATCCTGGTCTGGGAAGATCTAGTTCTCTCCCCGCCTCCGTGGGTCCGGCCCTTTGTTTCCTCAACAGGCACGTCTGCATGCGCTCCAGCACAATCGGAGATATTGGCCCTGAAGAAAACCCCAGACACGGAAAAGTCATCTGCTGCCCCGGACCCGCCAAAGGCGATATATCCTGACCTGCAGTCTGATTTGCTTCTTCTAGATTCCCCACCTCCTTATCCTCCGGCCCTAAATCCCATGTCGCCCCTAGGACCCCCAGCTTCACAACCCTCCGCACCAGTAGGGCCACCTGTTATGGCGGAAAGGGGGGGTCCCTCGGCGGGCACCAGAAGCCGGAGGGCTGTTTCCCCGGATTCTACTGCTTTACCCCTTAGAGAATATGGCCCCCCCGATAACCACGGGAATAGGCCCCTTCAATACTGGCCCTTTTCCTCTGCAGATCTTTATAATTGGAAGATGCATAACCCTACTTTCTCTGAAAACCCACAGGCTCTTACTGCTCTAATAGAGTCTCTTGTCTTCTCCCACCAACCCACCTGGGATGATTGTCAACAGCTCCTCCAGACTCTCCTCACAACTGAGGAGAGGCAACAGGTTCTCCTGGAGGCTAAAAAATGTGTTAGGCGCCAATGGACAACCTACCCAGTTGCCTAATGAGATTGATGCCGGTTTTCCACTCGTCAGGCCGAATTGGGACTTTAATACCCTGGAAGGTAAGGAGCACCTGAAAATGTATCGCCAGGCTCTGGTGGCGGGTCTCCATGGAGCGGCCAGGCGCCCCACGAATTTGGCTAAGGTAAGAAAGGTAACTCAGGGGCCCCAGGAATCGCCAACCGTGTTCCTAGAACGCTTAATGGAGGCTTTTAGACGATTCACTCCTTATGATCCAACCTCTGAGGAACATAAGGCCACCATAGCAATGGCCTTTATTGACCAGGCGGCCCCTGATATTAGAAAGAAGTTACAAAGGCTGGATGGCCTACAAGGTTTCTCCCTTCAGGACTTAGTAAAAGAGGCAGATAAGGTATATAATAAGAGGGAGACAGAGAAAGAAAGGGAAGAAAGAAAGCAGAAGGAACAAGAGGCTCGTGAGGTAAGACGAGATAAGAGGCAAGAAAGACATTTGAGTAAGATACTGGCCACTGTAGTCAGAGGAGGAAACAGTAGAGACAGAAATAGACAGGAAGGGCGAACAACGGATAGAAGGCGGCCATTAGACAAGGACCAATATGCCTACTGTAAAGAAAAAGGTCATTGGGCAAGAGAATGCCCTAAAAAAAGGAACGGGGGAAGGATCACTAAGCCTTTTCATCTGTACGTGGCCGAGAATAAAGGTATTGCAAAGGGAGTACTAACTCAGAAACTGGGCCCCTGGAATCGCCCGGTTGTGTACCTATCAAAGAAATTGGATCCTGTGGCAGCAGGATGGCCCGCCTGTTTAAAAATAATCGCCGCGGTGGCCGCTTTGGTCAAAGATGCTGACAAACTGACTTTGGGGCAGAACCTAACGATAACAGCCCCCCATGCATTAGAAAGTGTAATTCGCCAGCCACCCGACAGATGGCTAACAAATGCCAGGATGACTCATTACCAAGCCCTGCTGTTAAACTCAGATCGTATTAAGTTTACCTCAGCCACAGGACTCAACCCGGCCACCTTGCTACCCGACCCTGACCTGGAAAGCACTACCGTCATCCATGATTGTCAGGAAGTACTGGCTGCAGCACACGGTAGCAGACCAGACTTGATGGATCAGCCCCTCCCCAACGCCGACGTTACCTGGTTTACTGACGGAAGCAGTTTCCTAGAGGAAGGTAAGCGTCGGGCGGGAGCTGCCATGGTAGACGGGAAAGAGGTCATCTGGGCAGCCGCATTACCGCAAGGGACATCGGCCCAACGGGCTGAACTAATCGCCATGACTAGAGCATTGGAACTAGCAGAAAACAAAAAGGTAAACATCTATACGGACAGTAGGTACGCATTTGCTACCGCCCATGTCCATGGGGCCATTTACCAACAAAGAGGGTTGCTCACCTCGGCGGGCAAAGAAATTAAAAACAAAGAAGAAATAGTGGCACTGCTAGCTGCCCTCATGCTCCCCACTAAAGTCAGCATCATTCATTGCCCCGGACACCAGAAGGACAATACCCCGGTGACAAGAGGCAACAACATGGCAGATAGGGTGGCACGAGAAGTGGCTCTATGGGAAATCATACTAGAACTATCAGATGAGAGTCCTGGGAAACCAAATGATAGGGGAACAAGTACCCCAGCCATAACTAAAGGAACATTATCTCCTCAACAAGCAAAATCCATGCTACAACAGATTCACAGATGGACACACTTGGGAACCAAAAAGATGGTGTCCCTACTACACAAGACAGGTTATGATACCCCTGGACTAACTAAATTAGCTGAGCAGATTGCACGAGAGTGCATTCCATGCCAACAGGTAAACTCCCATAAAGGAAAACTTGAGGTCGGAGAAAGGCTCAGAGGAGACCGCCCAGGAGCCTATTGGGAGGTCGACTTCACTGAAATACGCCCTGGAAGGTACGGTAACAGGTATCTTCTAGTTTTTATAGATACCTTCTCAGGATGGGTAGAAGCTTTCCCGACGAAGAAGGAGACAGCTACTGTGGTGGCCAAAAAGATCTTAAAAGAAATTTTCCCCCGGTTCGGGGCACCAAAGGTAATAGGATCAGATAATGGTCCCGCCTTCGTCGCCCAGGTAAGTCAGGGTGTGGCCAAATACCTGGGGACTGATTGGAAATTACATTGTGCCTATAGACCCCAGAGTTCAGGACAGGTAGAGAGAATGAATAGAACTCTAAAAGAGACCCTAACTAAATTGTCCATAGAGACTGGCGGTACAGATTGGACGGTGCTCCTTCCCTTAGCCCTGTTCCGGGCTAGAAATACCCCCTCCCGCTATTATCTTACTCCATTGAAAATACTATACGGGGCCCCACCTCCTCTTTTTACGCTAAGGGAAAAATTAAGTCCTGACTGCCAGAATAACACTGACTTATATGCTAGGCTGTTGGGACTCCAGTTGGTCCAAAAGGAGGTATGGTCCCAGCTGGCAGAGGCTTACCGACCAGGAACACCAGCAGAGGCTCATCCCTTCCAAGTCGGAGATTCCGTGTACGTCCGTCGGCACCGAACCCAGACTCTAGAGCCTCGGTGGAAAGGACCATACATCGTCCTGCTCACCACCCCCACGGCTATAAAGGTAGACGGCATCGCTGCGTGGATCCACGCTTCACACGTGAAGGCCGCACCAGCATCTGCAACATCGGAATGGCGAGCCCAAAAGACCAGCAACCCGCTCAAGCTCAAGCTTCTGCGATCATCAGACTTATAACTTTAACTTTGTTACCCCTACTGACTGTGAGTAATTTTAGTCCTCACCTGCCCCAGCGTTTAACCTGGCAGGTAATTTCCCAGACTGGAGATGTAATATGGTCTGTTAGCAATATCGCTCCCCCATGGACCTGGTGGCCAAACCTTTTTCCTGATGTTTGTAAACTGGCCATAGGGGCTCCCGGTTGGGATTTAGAAGACTATTATGATCAACATAATGTTCCAAAATTTTTATCAACTAGAGCTGATTCCTCCGGAAAGGGTTGCAAAAACGGGATTCGGAGGACTGGGCTCAGAGCTCCTGCTTTCTACATATGCCCCGGGTTCCATCGCCACAGGTCCCTTAATTATAAATGTGGAGGAACTGAAAACTTTTATTGCAAAAGCTGGGGATATGAAACCACAGGAGACACCTATTGGAAGCCCACCTCTGGTTGGGACTTTATTAAGGTGACAGCCAATTGTACACACCCAACCAACCCCTTAACTTATAGGCCTGAATGTACTAAATGGTGCCATCCCCTTAAGATCTCTTTTAGTGAACCAGGAAAAAAAGATAAAAAACTGGATAAATGGCCATTCATGGGGAATCAGGTTTTATAAAAAAAGATATAATGATGGATTACTAATGACCATCAAACTAAAAATTGAAACCCCTACTCCAGTTCCTATAAGCCCCAACCCTGAGATAGGGCACTCTTCGCTACCTTTGGCCCCTCCCACAGCGTTACAAGAGATAAAAAAACCAAACTTCTGAGCCAAAAAGAATGACAATCAAGCCCAAGACCCCCCTGGGACCGAATGCTCTCATTGGTCCAGGCGGCTTTTGAGGTTTTAAATGCCACAAACCCGGAGGCTACCAAATCCTGTTGGCTTTACTATGCTGCTCCTCCCCCTTATTATGATGCTATAGGATATAATTCTAATTATAATAATGTTAACACTCCAGATCAATGTCGATGGAAACAAGAAAAAAATAGTAAATTGACCCTGGCCTCAGTATTAGGAAACGGTACATGTGTAGGAACGCCCCCCTCGTCCCACCGACATCTTTGTGCCAATTTAAGCCTCCCACAGGGCTCAGGGTATCTCCTCCCTCCTCCGGATGGATGGTGGGCATGTAACACAGGATTGACCCCCTGCATTTCTTTAGAGGTCCTTAAAGCTTCAACCGATTTTTGTGTGTTAGTTCAGCTGGTCCCCAGACTCATTTATCATTCAGATTCATCCTTTCTAGATGAATATGAGGGCAGAGGAAGGTTTAAGAGGGAACCCATAACACTCACCCTGGCTGTACTCCTAGGACTAGGAATGGCAGCCGGGGTAGGAACGGGTACAACAGCCCTCATCCAACAACCCCACTATTATGATGCCTTAAGGCAAGCTGTAGATGTTGACCTCCGGGCGTTAGAAAGTTCCATAACTCAGTTAAAAGAATCCCTCACCTCGCTTTCAGAGGTGGTAATGCAAAACAGGAGGGGATTAGATCTGCTGTTCCTTAAGGAGGGCGGACTATGTGCTGCACTAAAAGAAGAATGCTGTTTTTATATTGATCATTCTGGGGCTATTACCAAAACTATGGACAAACTTAGGGAGCGCCTGGACAAAAGACAACAGGAAAGGGAAAATCAAAAAGGATGGTTTCAATCATGGTTTGATAAATCTCCCTGGCTTACTACTTTAGTTTCCACCTTGTTAGGGCCCCTCATTATTTTATTGTTGCTCTTAACTTTTGGACCATACATTCTGAATCGCCTGATAGCCTTTATTAGAGAACGCATTAGTACGGTACAAGTTTTAATGCTAAGGCAACAATACCAAAACTCGCAAAAAGAAACTGAAATTCCATGATTGAAATTAGTTACAAAAAAAAAGGGGGGGGAATGTGGGGCCTTTAGGGACTTTCCACCCCCTCACTTGTTCCCGTAAACCAATTCTTCTCCCTATCGTGCGCCACTCCTTCTCCCTATCGAAACCAATTCTTGGAGTTTTTCAGTTGACGGGGACTTGCCAGACAGCGGGTAATTTTCCAGTTGCCCGTAACAGGTATACGCCCTAACCGCCACAATGAACAGACAACTATAACGGCCAGAAGGTGGGACAAAAGTTCCTAAGCCAATGAATTCAAAAGTCACCACATTTACCCAATCATTGTGAGAATATACCCGCCCTATGAGTAAATAAACCTATAAAAAGTATGTGATTCCGCTTTTAGGGGTTCCCCATCGGCCTCCTGCGTGAGGTTCAGGGAACCCCGGTGCATCGGCTCCTAATAAACCTCTTGCGTGTTGCAGCGGCTCTCGACTCTTGGCGGTTCTTGGGCGAGTTGGAATCCTTCGTAGACCGTTTGGGTCTAACACTACCTTGAGTTAAAGTAATGATACACTGCCAATTCATGAAATAAAGACATTAATAGCAAGTAGAAAGTAATCTATTTTTTACTTAATTATTTTAAATTAATTTTCAATGAACAGTCCCTAGGAAGGAGCAAGAATTGCAGAATTATTTACATCACTGAGGGCAGCAGCTAAGAATATGATTATATGTCAGAAAATAGACTTTGTAAAGTCTATCAGAAAACTTAATATGGTCACAAGCGGAAACACTAACAAAAAGACCATGCTATTCTAGTATCACTTAGGCATCTACATATCATTTTATAGACCACGTTGATGAATGATTCGTGCACAGGAGGAAGATAAGGCTGCGTTCATCCCTCTTCCTCTAGCTTACTAGCTGTATAATCTTATATTAGGGATGTAGAAAAAAGTCTTCTTTTTTAATGGAAAACCATGCGCTGTTTATCTTACACTCTTCAGAGTTATCAGATTCTAGCCCTGTTTATAGCCTTTGATTTTACAACCCTGTGCAAATTGCAGGCAATCGATAGGTAAGCTGATTCTGTCCTGTCTAGTAGTGGTTTTAATGGACTTTGTCAGGGAGGAAGAAATTTTTCTCTACTTGTCCAGGTTCTTCTGGCTGGTCTAAGAATTACACTGACGCGAGACAGATTAACGGGAGAAACTCAAAGAAAAGTTTCATAACATGAATATGAACCCGTGGGCGAGACCCAGGAAAACTAAGTCATGCACGAAAACGGTTGAAGTCTTCACCTTAAATAACATCTTCAGCTCAAGGCTAAAGGGATGTCGGAGGTTTGGGACCTCGCAGGGGAGGAAGGCGATTGATGTGGAGACGCAGAAGCAAACATTTGGTGAACACGTGTGTACCGGGCCAGTGGACACAAGGGACCCAGAGAGGGCTTTTAACACACAGACCCTGCTTGCTCCCCCCGTCTCCACACCTGGCCTTGCCTCCTCCCTGCGGTGACAGCTTCTCTCTGGAATGGGTCCTCCATCCACGTCGCCAGGCAGATGGAGAAAGGCCAAACGTTCTTCCTGAGTCTTTTGGACCTTGAACGTGATCAGCCTAAATTAATCCTCATGCCAAAGAGACACATTGTGGGGTAGCATATTTTTTTCCCCTACAAATTCCTCCACTTGAGGAAAACCAATTTTATCCATTTTGCAGTTGGTCCCGGCAGTCCCTTACTCCGTGTGAGTTTGTATGTTTTTTACTTTTCCTTTGAATAGGCTATAACACCTGCCTGATCACGTCATATGAGTAAACAAATTCTTTAACATTAGCTTGTTTTTCTACCTCTATGTGAATCATGATTTTACTTTTTCCTGAAAATTTTCTTTAACAGTTCCTTACTCTATAAGGGTTTGGGAACTGTTAAGTTAGGTAATACATTCTAGGTCCTTGGCACATAATGTATTTTGTGTTTGTGGCTTATGTTATATAACGTCCAATGTTTCCCTTACAATAAACTGGAGATGTCTAATATTTACCTGCTCGTATCAATCAGTAGAAAGGCCTTTCATGAGTGGGCAAAGGTAACATGAGATTTAATCGAAGTGAATCACGTTCTCGCTTAGCAGATCAATTTATCAAATGGATTTATATGTTGTTCCTTTCCACTGGCTTTGAGCTACGTGTTGTCAATTTTAACAGGAAGCTCTCTCTTTGATTATCAGAGCAGACAGTAAACTATAATGCCAGTAAAGCCCACATTCCTTTAAGAAACGCAAATGCTAAGAAAAAGGCTTTCCATGGCATGCCTTAAGTTCGCAGACTTTGGACCTCTGGACATCAGTGGCTAACAACACCAGGCTTTAAGCCAATTCCAAAGCATTGGTCAATTCCAGGAAGTGGTGGTTGTTTCCAAACCCCTTCCGTATGTTTTGCGTTGTCAATCCTTTGGGTCAATCAGTTGGGGAAAACCACACTAAAAATTTACGACATCAAGAAAGCAAATAAGATCTTTTTCAATGGCCTTTCACGACCATGGAACATCAGAAGAATTCTTGAATTCTTCTCCACTCTAGGAGATTCTTGTTAGGTTTACTTTCCTCCCAAAATGTTAATCACCAATACGCATTCTGTGTCATGAAGATTTCCCTTGATGCCTGAGAAATGCTTTGCTCTTAAGCGTAGCTGAAATTTCTGCATTCTATTATCATGCTCAGCATTTTAAAAGAAAAGGATTTATTCTTAAATTGAAAATCAGTGATAAGAAAAGATAGTGGTTAATTCAGAAACGTTGAGAAGTCCTCCAGGTATTATTCTCAAAAAGATAGTGGTTAATTCAGAAATGTTGAGAAGTCCTCCAGGTATTAGTCTCAAGTCATAAAAAGAGAAATAAAATAAAATTTCTACAACATCATATATACACGTAGACCAATAATTGCAGCGACTTATAAAAAGGAATGTAGTGAAAGTGATTCAAAGAGGTGCTCTTAGAAAAACGGAGGGGTGGGTAACCCAAGGAGGAAGCCCCCTGGACTGCTGCTGAGGTCCCCTCTGCAAGTGGGAGACAGTGTGGGGATGGGGTTAGATCAGGTTTCGGAAAGTCATTTTAAGGGTGAGGTGAGGGCACAGAATAAGGGGTAGGGAGGTAACTGAAGTTCGAGTTGCCGTAAATGCTCCTAATATCATGGGCACAGGGTGCAGAAAGATCTTTTAAAAAGCAGTACGAGTTCTGAATCATCAAACACTTTCTGGAGAATGAGATTCAAGGTCCAGACACGTGCTCAAGCCAGAAGGGTCATCAAGGAGTGGGTCTGAGAAGGCCCCAGCCACTCCTCAGAGAGCGGAGGTGAGTGGTGGCCCGAGTGGTGCTGTGGTCAGAGGAGGGCTGCGGACGTTTCCTCCTCAGCGGTTGGAAGGAGGGTGTTAAGTCAGGGCAGGAAGATTCCGGAGAATCTGATGCAAGTTTTCTGACAAGGCATCTGTGAAGTCAAATCCGGCCTCTGTCCCCTGACACCAAATTAAATCTCAGAGACAGAGTTTTGGGTGAAGTAGAAAAGAGTAGCTTTATCGCCTTGCCAGGCAAAGGCGGCCACAGGGAGCTAGTGCCCTCGAAACTGTGTCTCCCAACCTGGAGGGGGTCGTGAGGAGTTTTATAGTCATGAGTGAAAGAGGGCGTGGTCAGTTCGTGGACGTTCTTCTGATTGGTTGGGGGTGAGGTCATCGGAGCCGGCATCATCAAGCTTCTGGTTCCAGAGAGTCCGGGGTCTATGTGCTTGTGGGCAGTATACTGTTAACCGTTAACTTCTCCCACCTGGTGTGGGTTTCAGAATCTGCAACACAGCTCAAAGGTACTGTGTGTACCCCTCGAGGGGGGCCCGGGACCCTGCCCCCAGGCTGCACCATTGTTTCCTGACTGCTCCTCCCTTGTCTCCGCATCCCCTCTCTTCCCTGATTAGCATCTATTTGAACCTCCTCCTTGGACCTCAGGGAAGATCACGGAGGCTGAATGAAGCCTATTTCCTGTAATCGAGAAACGGGGGACACAGAAAGGCTTTTGAGTCCAGGAGCCCACAGGGTCCTGCTCAGTTTCAATATTGGTGACAGAGGTCGTGTGTGTGTGTGTGTGTGTGTGTGTGTGTGTGTGTGTAAGAAGGCCCCCTACTTTCCTGAGAATAAAGAAAAGGACAGAAGACTTTTGAGGACCCCATGGACCATTCAGTGGAGATGCTCCAAAAGGCCTTGAATCTAAATTCTGCAGGTCATGCCTGGGACGGTGGGTCTGGGCATCATCACCATGCTGTCATTTATTAAACCCAAAGATTCAATGAGATTATTTAGAAGGGACCAAGTCTTTAACACTGAAGGAGAAATATAGGTTCCAAAATCTAATGCCTGCGAGTTAGACTTTTCCCTCAGATGAAATGTCATTCAGCCAAAGCCTTTAAAGGTCAGCTTGAAAAGGTTTGTTGAGTTTTTAGCCATCAATTTAGTGAAAAACTGTCATTATTGTTACGAAAACTTTGAGATTAGATTCCTCACATTTTAATACAAGGTCAGTAATCAAGTTCACACTCAGCGCACTTGTCAATTACAGTGACTGTTAAACTTCTGTGAATTTACCTGTTGAAGCACCTTGAAAGCAAGAGGCAGAGAGAACACTGAGCCCATTGGGGGACTGTTAAACTTTTCAAGTGCTTCAAGTAGCCCCCTGTGGAGACACTTAGTGAAATACCATAAAAATATTCTATGTGAAAGACTAATTTTCCTGCTGGTTAGAAAATAATTGTGTGTGTGACAAACATTTTTCCTGCCATGGTACATAGAATGGTTTTATTTCAGTCCTGACAGTAACCTAAGTATATTTCACTCCTGACAGTAACCTAATAATACTAGGATGATAGAGTATTCGTTCTGAAGACTGGGTGTTTAAAAAATTTTATATTGAGATGAATGTCAGTGACTTATATTTTTCCTGAATTGAATCTGCATTAAAGAAAGCCATTTTTCACAGCAAGCACCTGTATTTAATGATGTGGGTGATTATGGTAAATTGTGTTGTGGCTTTGTCCTTTTTCCTCATGTAATTTTTTTTCCCGTAATTAATTCCCTGATCTGTTGAAGCCTTGGTCCATGGTCAGTGCAGGATAGTCGTGGACGTGCTGCTGTAACAGCCAATTCAACAGTCTCAGAGGCTTCACAGATGAAGGGTGTGTCTCCCTCCAGCTGCTGGCCGTCCCGGCAGAGCTTCCACGACCTGAGGGTCACCGTAGCAGAGAGAGAGTGGGTTTAGCAAATTATGCAGTTACTCCTAAAACGTATGTACAAGCAAGCCTAAAGGCAAGGGTGGAGGAGACTGGAATCCTAGCGGATCAGTGCACAGCCTCCAGCCTCCACACTTTGCCATCAAGGTCATCGTACAACTCGGGAGCACTTAACTCTCCACACAGTCAGCTCTCCGCTCCCCATATCATGAGTGTCTCCAGATCCTTTTATGGAAAAGAAAAAGGGCCGCAGTCACTTGCCTAAAGCATGAGATACACAAGGACCACCCAAATGAGAAATGCCACCGGCGCGTGCATTTTCGCAGAGACTGGAAGGCAGCACGGCAGTGGGAGAGCTTTCGGGTGGACGCGGGAAGCTGGCGGTGGTGAACTAGGAGACATCCTATATGATGGGTTAGGGGAGCACATTGGGTTTTCTCCAGTTGACTCAGAAGTTGGAGGAGGTGCAAAACCAGAGAAGCCAGCAGTTACTAACCAAATCCTGACTATTGTGGGCGCACCCCTGGAGAGGCTGTGGCTGGGCTTCCTGGACTGGTCACGGCCAAGGCTGTGGGTCCGAGTTCTCTCGTGATACAGAGCTGGCGTTTCTCCATTTTTATATTCAACCTCTCAGTGTGTTTCACTTATTTTCATTGACTAATGAAAGTCACGTGTCTTTGAATTAGTTTACGATGGAGGAGAACTTCTGTATTGACCCATGACGACCACAGTCAGTGATTAAGATGGAGGAATAGCCTTTAAGAGTGTAATATATCTTTACATAAATTCGTTAACAAGAGACAGTCCTGGCAGCCATCGGCATGTAAACTTATGTTGATCTATTTCTCGGCACAGCAGGTGCTTTTATCCCTCATCTCCATTTTGGGGGGATAGGCACAGAGAAATTTCCATTTCATACTTCACAGTCAGTATGAAACCTTCTTTACAAGCAAAAATCTGCAGATATTCTCTGTGGTAAATATATACATACAAGCACATGTACACACATATACACATATTTATATACATATCCACACACATGCGTACATGCTCATATCAAGGACGGTCAACCATGCACGTATTCCTACTCATTCATCCATTATTTTGCCTCTTGAGTTTAGACTATTACGTAGATCATCTGAAATAGACTACATGAACATGAAAATAGACCATTTATAGGAAACAGGTATTCTAGTATAGTGTAAAAATTATCTTTCATAACATAAATTCATTGTCTTCAGTTAAAAAAATAATAATCCAGAGTCTGATGTTTTGCTTTTCTCTTATAAAGTCAATAAAGAGCACAGAAAATTTTTATTTATCATTTTTCATGAATTAGCCCATGTATATAACATGGCTGATGGAATCTGATATAAATCAGAGGTCAGGAAATGAATAGCAAAACCTTTAATAAGTAAATAGCCAATTAAATTGTTCGTTGGCAAACAACTCATATTTTAAAGAGGAGCTTAGTTTTAAGAAAGTTGTCTAAGTATGAAATAATGACATCATTATTTGAATAGAGTGTGACTCTTACAGGGTACTGATAACACGCCTCTGAGGCTATTTCTACACCCATCATCCCCGAAGATGCACGGGGATGCATCTGTTCTCTCTGCTGTCCCACTTGCCCATCACTGGGTCTCCTGGCTCTGCGCCCTGCTGCAGACCACACCTCTCACTGAGGTGCTCTCCCTGGGGTGCAAGCAGCTGTCCCCTCCTGACTGCACTCCTCACCTGCTGTGGTGCCACACACGCCCAGGCACAGCACTGACCAGCTCTGATCCTTTTTCCTCCTAGTCATTCTCTTCTCGGAGAGCTTCAGCTCTTCCATGTTTTTGACTGTAATCTCTCTAGCCACAGACCCTGTCCTGGTGAGCTTGGGATGCTATAGCCAATGAACATAGGCCGTGTGACTTAAACAAGTTCCTTTCTCACAGTTCCAGAGGCCGGGAAGTCTGAGATCAAGATGCCAGCACAGTCAGGTTCCTGGGGAGGGCCCTCTTTCCGAATTACAGATGACCATCTGGCCTGTCCTCACGTGGCAGCAAGAGGAAGGAGGAGCAGCAAGCTTTCACATCTCTTCCCGGGCGTGCCTCTTATGAGGGCACTGATCCCACTCACGGGGGCTCCACCCCCAAGACCTAGCCACCTCCCAAAGGCTCCACTTCCTAAGACCATCACCCTGGGGATTAGGATATCAACATATGAACTGGGCGGGGGGGGGGGCACAAACATTCAGTTCACAACAGTTCCCAAACTATAATAGCACAAGAATCACTTGGGAAACTTGGTAGAAGTGTACACAGCTTGGCCGGAGATGCTAATGGATCCAGACTTGATCTATGGTCCACGATTGCCTGAGTCACCGAAGCCCAAGCTGACCGTCTCCTCTGATTTAGAAACTCTCTCACCTCCTGTATTGGTATTTCTCCTTGGTATTTAACAGACAACTCAAAAGAAGCACGTGCAACACAGGGCTCCTCACGGCATCAGACATTCACACGCCCCGGCTCCCTTTCCTCTCTGGATTCACACGCCCCAGCTCCCTTTCCTCTCTGGATTCACACGCCCCAGCTCCCTTTCCTCTCTGGATTCACTTCAGCCCTCCTTCACTGTGTCCCATGTGCTATTTTCTTGATCCACATTCCTCATGTTCGGTAGCTCCTTCCAACCACTGGACTCTTGCCACTGTTTCTTCTGCTTGCATCCCCTTCCACTAGGGCTTTCTCTGGTTCTTTTCAAAAGCTACCTCTTTGGAGAGGTCTTTGCCACCCACTTTCTCTAGGGAGCCCCCGACTGCAGCCCACAACACCCAGCTGTTCAGTATCTCTTCACAACGAGGCTCTATTCACAGCTGTGCTCATGACCTGTGCTAACGTCATTTGTTACCTGTTTACTGCCTTTGTGCCAATGACAGGTGTACAAGCATCAGATAGCAAAGATTGCCTGTCTCTCCACGGTAGACCCAGAGCTGGGCACAAGGAAGATGTTAAATAGTAATGTTGGAAAAAAAGATGGAAGGAAGGAAGGAGGGAAGGAAGGAAAGAAGGAAGGAAGGAAGGAAGGAAAGAAGAGAGGGAGGGAGGGAGTGAAGGAAGGGAAAGAAAAAAAAAGGAAGGGAGTGAGTGCGGGAGGGACATGTCTCTAATACGTATCCTGTTCCCAAAAGTCATTCTGTGTTTTCACGTCCTTCATGCACCTTCTTTTTTTCAGCCGACCTTTTTCTAGCCCCTTAGCAGCTTAAACTTTCAGAGCGAAATAATTTGTTCAGATACAGTGGCTTTCATGTTTTCTATGCAGTAACACATAAAAAGAAAAGGAAGGGCTTTTCCCAGGGTATGCGGCAGAATTAGCACCTTTCCTGATTGGAATCCTTCCTGAATGCAGTCTCTAGTGAGGGTATGGTGGGGCGAGCCTGAGAGTTCATTTCAACCTGGTGGATAGAGATAAAGTGAAATTTAATTAAGCTAACAATATGATGGCCTTGTCCTTGGCTAACATAGAGGAAATCTGTATCCGTGGCCACGTGTGAGCAATTAGCTTTCTGGAAGATCTTCTTGCCTCTGGTAATTACACATGTTGTACGATTAACAAAATAACCAGCTCCTTGACTTTTCCAAGGTGGGACAGCCACAGGATGGCCCGGGAGCTGCTCTGGACCGGAGTCTGAAGCTTAACGACAGGGTGGGACTGAGATCTAAGCCCACAGAGGCGTCCTGCACACTTTCCCACCTCAGTTTCTTCCTGCCTAGAATGGGAATAAAATAGCACTTACCTCATATGACTGTTATGATAATTTAATTAGTGACTATATGAAAAGCATGTAGGAAGTGCTCATTAAATGTTCCTTTTCATAACCCAGTTTAGGATTCTTGATTCTCCATACCTGACTCTAGCCGTGTTTATTTTGTTTCCTACTTCCTCTTACACAGCATTGGTCTTGCTCTCAGTTTTGTTATTATTCATCATCTTCCATGTTAAATGGTAATTATTATTGTGATTATAATTGTAATATTTTAATTATATGCAGGTCATGGCTTTCTATAAGTGCCCTAAAGCCTTCTTATTAAACAAGTCATAATGTCAATTAGATTTGTTGATTACAACATACATTTATTGTCAGTTTTATGCCTGGTAGCGTTTGCCTTAAACTACAAAGCCTTTTAAAACTCTAGGTAGGAATGCAACCTCATCTACTCGGACTCCTTGCCACCCATGTGAGCATCAGTGCCAGGGAATTTGGTATTTTATGATTTTATCCTTCTAAATCAAGGTGAACGTTTATCAATAAATCAAAAATGGACCAGACAATAAATAATGGAAAAGATCTTCCAAGTGACTATTCCCCAAATAAATATTAATTTAATGAGATAAATATGACATAAAATAATATTTAAATTATTCTAGACTATACAGATAGCTATTTTAAACGATTTTTATATGTGTGTCAATTGTGTAATATTTCTATAAAATCTTTTTTATTTTTCAGTGTTATTAGGTACCTAACACACAGTACTTAGTGAGAGACTGCTGGCAGAATTGAAGAGTATTCACACCCTACCCCCTCAGTGTGCACCGTCCAGCCTTGTTGAGTATATATTTACACAGATGAACTAAAGCTATTGCTTTCGACAGAAATCAATTTCTAGCCCAGTTACACACAGTTTGATATTGTTGTGGTTTCTCTAACAGACACATCTCTAAAGTATGATCTCATTTATTGATACTAATGTTGATCAAAACATACACAACTCTAAATTGTGTCCTCTCTTCCTGGCTTTCCTTATTTTAACCGATTTTAAAATGCTACTTTCCTTATACTTAAAAACATGTTTCAGAGCAGGCTTGCTTTTGTTTCTTTGCTTTTGTCTTTTCCAAATTAGCAAAGTAGAGATAAGATGGACAGTGGCCTCAGAATCACGGCGCCAGCACTGGCTCAGCGGGTCATCCTGGGTAAGCTACCAGGCTTCTCCTTACCCACTTTCCCTCCCTGTAAGATGGGGATAATTCTCTCTTCCTTCCAGAAGCAAGCACTACAGCGTTCTCCGAAAGAGAATATGGCACGATTGTTCATATTCTCTCATGATTGTTATGTTTACATCCATTTAACTGTCAATTGTTAGCATTTAGAGGGGGGATAATAAATGCTTGATAATCGTGTAGAGGCTACTGCTTGGATATTATTGGCTGTTATTGAAGGACGTCTAGCGATTCTTTTGAAATTCTGTAATTTAGAGCATTACTTTTATGCTGAATCCTCCTAAGTTACTGTCATTGTCCCATAAATCACAGCCAGGAGAACGAGGTTTCTGACCTCCACTTGTGTTGTATCCACCTGTTTTCAGTCCGGTTACACAGATATTCACTGGCGGGGGAGAATCTAGGTTCCAGAACCCCTCTGATAACACAGGTGGGCCAGGCAGGGTGTCGCCCTGGAGAACAGTAAACTCTTAGGGGAAGAGAAGAGGGTAGAAGAAGAGTAAACAGGCAGAATTTTCTTTCAATTCCATATGATAAGTGCAACAATAGGGGAAATAGGTTTGGGAGGAGAAAAAGGCTGAAGGGGGGGTGTTAATGATGGGGGCTTTCCAGGGAGTTACGCCAGCACACTCACCTGGGAACAGGTGGGAGACTGCGAGGGGGTTAATGCAATAGAGCTGGGGCTGTAGAAGGTCTATTCTCACACACACGAAAGAGTGGCCCTAGCATCTCACTGCACCGTAGCTTATTTTTCTGGATTAAGCAATTATATATGCCTGTCTATACTATAACTGATTAACCCAGAAAAATAAGCTATGGTACAGTGAGATTTATGGGTCATTATTTTGTTTGTGTGAGAATGCAGGTGGGCATCCGCTTCCGGGGGTCACTGTTAAATTAGAAACTTGCCACATAGAAAGTGAGAGTCATCTCTGGTTGATGAGATGCCCTTTCTTTTTAGGCGGTGTTGTGTTAGGTTTTCCGATCAGCTCCGTGGAATGCCCAGAACACTCGGGGAAATGGACCTCACAGCCCATGAACGCCCATAAGTCAAAGAGCAGATGGACATAAGAAGCCTGTGGTGATTGGTCCATCACTTGACAGCCTGAGCAGAGTACAGATGCTTGAGGAATCCAGAGAGAATTGGGAAGAGGAGAGTATGAATAAGGGAGCAAATCCGTCAAATGCAAAATACTATTGGCACAATCTACGTGAAACCCGCTTGATGTTGATCATTCTACCACTTTCTCCTCACACCTGTTATAACATCTAGAATTCAAACACCTGTGCAAAAGGAAACACTTACGTGGAGGTGGACTTGCTCATAAACTATATTCACGAATCTCTATGAACGTTTCTACTGTTCTTGTATATAAGTCCTATGGAGTTGCCATGTTGTGCTCGGCCCCGGGCGTCCCCGGGAGTCCCGACCAGCAGGACAAATCCTTGTGAGTCCGAGGAGGAACCTGTAGGGGTTGAAAAGAGAAGAAGGGGCAGGAGACGCGAAAGAATGGAGGCAAGACAAAATCCTGATCAAGCCTCAAATTTTTATTGCTGCAGTAGCTGTATTTATACAGTACAGAGAAAAGGGGGGCGGGATCCAGAATAAGGGAAGTATTTGGCAAATTATCATTGGTGCTGCGTGCGCGGGCTTTCGTTGGAAGGGCGGGCTTTTGTTTTTAGGCGCGGGCTTTTATCTCATTAAGCAGGAAGAGAAGCAGGATGTCGGCCATCTTCTAATGGCGAAAACTTCTTGGCTCCCAACATCTCCTCCCTTTTTATTTCTTTTAAGGAGGTGGGCATTAACCGAGTGAGGGAGTAGTGACCTGAATCCTCCCGTGGACAATGTATGTGTGTCCACCATTGCTGGCTCTTGGTATCTTTTGGGGAGGAGAGGCAGAGCCGAGAATAATCTTAGATACTGAAGCCAAAAACAATGTTTAGATACCAACCTCTTTCATAATTCAGGTATACTCACAGGGAATAACAGAGATTACCTTATGTATAAAGGTTTTCCCTTGTGCATGCTTTGCTGTCACACTCAACTCGGTACCCATACCCTCCCATCAAAGAGGGGGGTAGGCATGTCTCTGTCTCATGCCGCTCCAGTGGAGGGGCAGCCAGAATCATCTTTTGGTTCTGCTTCAGGTTAAATTCTGAGGCAAGTGTGGAGGGGGTTCAGCCTGGCTGACAACCAGCAAAGATGACAGGATCAGGGTCACAACGGATAGTCCTTGTTGTCTTTGTCGTCTTTTCAATGCCAAGAGGATCTCCATCTTTTTCTGAAAAGGAAAAGAAATACAATCTCAGGGAAAAGGGCCCTGGATAATTTTCATTATTTCATAGAATTTATAGGTTTAATAAGACGCTCGGGCAGCCAACGTCTGGGTGAGGGGAACTTGTCCAGATTTTTGAGGAACAAACCGAATCGCCCCTTGGTTCGGTTCCAAGGAAGGGGCCAGGGGCTGACCCCGTGAAAAGTTTCCCTGTTTTTTGGCCATTTATGTCCGTTTTTGAATAACATTCCGAAGACCAATGTTTGCCTCTTTTACAGCGAGGACAAACGGTGGTGGGAGGAGCTCGGGATTGATGTTGGGGTTGTTGTGGGTTAGCCTTTGATGACTGTCCTTGTCTATATAGTGGACAATCCCGGGCAAAGTGTCCAGGTTGTTTGCAATTATAGCAAGTTTTTTGTTGTTTGTCTAGGGCGGATGTGTCTTTAATAAAATCTTTTAGGGCGGCTCCTATTGCAAGACCAACAAAATGGGAGGGACCAATTCCGGAACACAATTTAATATAATCAGCAAGGCTACCACCACGATGAGCCCGAAGGGCAGCCTGGCAGGCCGGATTAGCATTTTCATAAGCTAAATGTTTAACAAAGGCGTTATCAGTTTCACTATCGCCCACCAGACGTTCGGTGGCGTCCGTGAGGCGGCTAATAAACTCACAATAAGGCTCTTCTGGTCCCTGGCGAATTTTCGCCAAAGAAGTTGTGGCCGAACCCTTAGGCGGAAGGCGGCGCCAGGCCTTAAGGCCAGCATTTTGTATTTGAGCCAACAGACCAGGGGGAAAAGCAGCCTGAGCCTCATTGGAATCATAGGGGCTGCTTTAAGAATTGTTTCTCCGGTCTCAACAACCTTTTGGATATCGGGGTCAAAAGAATGACCCATAAGAATCTCTCTAATTAAATTCCAATATGAAAATGCAGTCACAGATACTTTAGAAGGCCCAAAAGTCTTATAATAATCATTTAAACAATCTCCTACACGATTCCAACATTTTTTATCTATCGTCCCTTCTTGTGGGAACCATGGGCAAACATCAGACAAAAATATAAAAAAAATCACGCAAATCTTTTTTTCTAGCCTTAATCTTTCGCATCTTGAGGGAATCCTCGATCCCCTGAAGAAAGAGTTCGTGGGAACTCAATTCCTGTCCCATTTTTAAGCTCCACTTACCTTACTCTCTACCGGTCACAACTGCCGAAGGGCGGCTAGTCCTCCGGGGACCTAATCGAGCTGCACTTTCGAGTTCACTCTCGCGGCGGCTCAGTGGGTGCCTGGCCAGGCCTTCGTAAGCGTGCTACCTCCGTTAGGATCCGTTCCTCGAGCCCCACGTTGGGCGCCAATTGTGCTCGGCCCCGGGCGTCCCCGGGAGTCCCGACCAGCAGGACAAATCCTTGTGAGTCCGAGGAGGAACCTGTAGGGGTTGAAAAGAGAAGAAGGGGCAGGAGACGCGAAAGAATGGAGGCAAGACAAAATCCTGATCAAGCCTCAAATTTTTATTGCTGCAGTAGCTGTATTTATACAGTACAGAGAAAAGGGGGGCGGGATCCAGAATAAGGGAAGTATTTGGCAAATTATCATTGGTGCTGCGTGCGCGGGCTTTCGTTTTAGGCGCGGGCTTTTGTTTTTAGGCGCGGGCTTTTATCTCATTAAGCAGGAAGAGAAGCAGGATGTCGGCCATCTTCTAATGGCGAAAACTTCTTGGCTCCCAACACCATGTATCTCTTTTCTCTGCAGTATGTAATTCTAGACAATACAATCAACTTGAAATGGTTTGAAAGCTAGCAGAAGAAAATTCGTGGCTGTTCGGTATAGAATGGGATACCTCGGTCCATCTTATTTCAGACTCAAGAGGTCCACAGCACCAAAAAGAAGGAGCTATATTGGGAAAAAGCAAATGGAGAGACACATTTTTTTTAAGTCTTTAAATAAGGTTTATGTTCTGCTCTCTATTCCTCTCGATGGAAGCCTCTTTTAAAAATACGGGGCGGGGGAGAAAAATTACACGTAACGGTCAATGCCTTTAATTTTCAAGGAAAGTCTAAACATTAGAGTCAATCTTACTGTTTTCCAAAAATGGTCTCCTAGACCTCCTATGACATATGCAATTTTAAGGAGGATTTGCATTCTGTTAAAGTCAAGTAAATGTATTAACTTTAAAAATAGAATCTTTAGCAAGATTGTAATGAGTTTCCAGGACAGAGTTGAACAGACACCCTTTATAGGTACACACCTGTATAGGAACAGAGAGACTGTGAGCTGATCTCAGTTTTCAATTTTTACAGCCTTCTTTGTCTAAGTGCCCCTCACTTTCCTGATTGACTGGTCCCTACCCGTCCATGTCACCACTTCAGGGACGGTTCGCCCAGGAAGTCTCTGCTGGCACGTGTGTCCCTGTCTCGGCTGTGCCTGTGTATGTGTGGTCATCTGACATACGGGACCCTCCCTTTGTTGTGATGCCACGTAAATGAATTACCTGATACAGAGTCCAGAGCAGGCAGTAACACACATGCTAACTGAAACCAGGGAAAGAGTGGAGAAACTTTAAGTTTTGGAATCCACAGTGGCTAGTACATAATGAACCCTCAGGATCACATACATGAAACAAATGGGTAGATGGACTGCTCTAATTCAAGGAGAGATGAGACATACTCTACGTTGAGAAAAAAATGGAACTTTAGTGAGGTAGGGTCAGGTAGGACAATAAATCAGTTTTTAATGAGGACCAGCATTGTTGAGGCGATGCTTCTGCCTACATGGCTGACAGCAAAGCAGAAGAACAGGCTTCATAGCCAAGGTGAGTTTTGCTATTTGGTGGTTTTCCACGTTACTTAGAACAGGAAGCTGTGACAGAGACGCAGGTTCAGTGCCCAGAATGTCCTATGACCAGAAAAGGGCACTTGTTGTTCTACCTCATCTTATTTCTTATCTGTTTTCTATACTATATATATCTGCTTTATTTTTAGTTAAAATATTACATTTATTTTAGGATCTCATGTAGCTCAAAAGGAATGTAAAAGTTTAAAAAGTTTTCAAATAACTCCCTTGAACATTTTGTCTTCTGACAGTCCAAGCAGCAGGTCAGGGAGCTTGCACCAACCCGGGGAGCTGAGGGGGAGCGACGGGCACTCCTCTCTCCTCCCTTCCTTATTATTTTCATATATTTTACTTTAATATACTTTATTAACCTGACAATATAGTTCCTAATTTTTGCTTTAAACATTTGTCTCCTAAAGAAATCTTTGAAAATGAGAAAATTGTATTTACCCATTTCTTTCCATTTCCAGCCTTTTTGTAAATCAAAGTACCCATCTGGTACCATTTACTTCAGTCTCATGAATTTCCGTTAACATTTTTTTTTTGTAACTCACGTTGGCTGATGAAGATTTTTCTTAGCTTTTATTCAGCTGGAAAAGTCTTTATTTTGCCTGCATCTCTTTTCAATCAGATGTAAAATTCTCCGTTGACAACTGAAATAAGCAGGAAGTCTCCACTCAAGAGAGACATTTGTACCTAGAATCACAGTTTTCCAATTTTTGAAAGTCCTTTTTGGGGCCTTTGCTTTCTCCTTCAAGATATAGGTCTTTGAAGAAATTATCTGTTCATGGAAACAATTTTATCAAAACCGCAATTGTAATTTATTAATAATTTTTATCGACGCAACCTGCAATGTCCTTGCAGCTTCTTCATCTGCATTTGTGACTTTGACACAAAGCTTAACAGTGAAAGATGGAGAAGTCCACGAAGACATGAAGTCAGACACTTTTTAACCAACGGGAGACATTTCCCAGGTGTTTCAGATTCTATTTCAAAGGTCTTCACATTTCGCCAACACTGTTCTTAATGGCGTGGCAGTTTGTTCTAAGAAACTACGGGGACAAACAGCACCTTTCCTTGCATTGACATCACTTCTGTATTTGCCCAGATTAGGTAAAGCTCCAACTGTAGCAGAACCAACTCCACTGGACAAAGCACAGGCACATTTTCCAGAAAAATGAAAGATGTAAAGACTGTAGGGCGTATCTTATTTTCCTATTCTTTTTCCTTTAAAGGGGAAGAAGTCCTGGGCCAGCTGTCATTACGATGCCTGGCCCCTGTGTTCACCGTGAAGAGACCGTCATCAGAAGACAGATGGCCCACAAGGGTCTTGCCTGGTCCACGGTGCGCCAGAGGGTCCTCTTCTCACAGGCCCGGTTCTCAGCACTAGGGTTCATTCTCCCCACCTTTCCTCTCTCTCTCCATCTTTCCCTCATCTGTCCATCTTCTCTTTGCCCTTTTTATTTTCCCTCCATATTTCACTCCTTTCTAGTAAACCATGAACTGAAATAAGCAAATAAAACAACAACAACAACAAACAGATTTAAAGCAAAGGAACAGAGATTTGGTTCAATGACTCAATTCATCCTAAAATTTTGGCAAATATTACAAAATTCAAAAATGCGGCCAAGTTGCTTAAATCACAATGTCTATCTTAATACAATACCAGGCATTGTATATGTATACATATATATATGTTGTGATGTGTAAGAAATAATAATTATCTGCCCTGATGGAGGTGTTAGCTAACACTAAGGCAGCAATCGTACTGCGACATATAAGTGCATCAAATCAACACTTTGTACACCTTGAACGTACACAATGGCATACCTTAATTATATCTCAATTTTTAAAATTCTGATTATAAATAATTGAATGTTTTCCCTAATTTGCAATGACTACCCATTCTCCTAAGATCATGCCATACTTATTAACTTACTAGCAACTTAATTTTATTTTATTTTTTTACATATTAAAATATTTCACAGATTGTGTAGATACTATTCTTACATGAGTACATTTTTATGCCACCCAGAGAAAATGTACTAATTGTTATTTAGCAACAGAACTGATCTAAATATATATGTGTAACCATGGGAAAGTAAGGGTATTTATTATTAGAGACATATAAACATATTATAATATTCTATATATTACATATACGTATAATGTTTCAAGTCCCCCTGAATATTGTAGAAGAAAGTATTGAGTACTTGTAAAAATCCCTGGACAGTTCTCACATCTGTTTCATTTCCGAAATCTAATCAGGACAGTTAATATTTGCTACCTGTGTTTTTAATCTACTAAATCATATTTTATAAAAGCAGAGTGTTTATAATAGTCTATGAACCAGGCTGTTACTTCAGAATGCCTCTTTCTTCTCATTAAAAGTACTTAGCAGCAAAGGGAACTTCTCTTGTATTCTGATTTTCCCTTATTTCTTTGTTTCCTCAGTGTCTTGACATATTGTGTTTTCCTAGTCCCCTTGGTAGCTATAAAAAGCTCCGCTTTCAAAAGCAGTAGAATATGAAATTATTTTAAGCCTCACGAGCTCAGCTTTTTGTCTTCTACAAGTGAACTTTGCTTGTTGGAGAAACAAAGCAATCCATCTCCTTATCTTCTCTCATCTTTTCAAGATCCAAATTTATCAAACCCAACTTTCTTATACATAAATCAATATAATGTGGGATGTTATTTATCGTCAATAATAAAGTGGAGTGGAGTGTGTAATATGGATTAGAACGTGGTCAGAAGATACAGTTGACATTTGGATATGAGCCTTCCTACTCCGGAGTAATGCAACGCTCCCTGTTCAGGGCAAGACATCCCAGGTCGGATGACTCTACCAGGTTTTGTGGGCAAGACGTGGAATTTACAGATGCAAGGACAGTTTCTGGATTATTTTCAGGTAAGATAGAATTGTCAATTCAGTTTTTAACAGAAAAGTAGAATTTTGTTTTCAAACATATGATTCACTACTGTTTGGTCACAAAATTTAATTTTCCCCTGGAGAGCTGGTTCATTTATTCTCATGTATTCTCCTTTCCTGCATGAGACGCAGGGTCACATTTCCAAGCCGCCATGGCTGTGATTTGCGAGGAACAGGGCAGGGCATGGAGGGTGCAGGACTGCTGTATGAATCTGAATACTTTCTGCAACATCTGACCTCCAACTGTATGCAAGCGTTAATTTGATCAAAATTAATTTTATATAATGTTTTCCTATGATTAGTCTATGATAAAGCTGCTATATATCTACTAACAGGAGAAAATAAATTATTCAGTGAATGTGGTTAACGTATAATTTGCTGACTATTTGAAAAAATTAAGTTAGTTATAGATTCCTACATCCTGATATCAAAATAAATCCCAGCTAAATAAAAATTTCTATAAAAACCAAACTGTATAATACATTTAAGCAAGGATCTTTTTCCATAAAATGCCTACGTTTAAATGGGGGGGAAATGATCAACAGAACTAAATATGTAATTATTTTAAAATCTGCATATTACAAATTGATAACAAGTAAAATCCAAACTAAATCAAAATCTGTAAAAAAACAGTGGAATACTGTAAGACAAAGAAAGGGTTACCAGGCTTCTGTATAAAGACAGTTTTTAAAAAATCAATAAGACATAGTTGCGGACAGCTGGACAATATTTTTGAAAGCTAATTTGTGGGAAAGTACATTCAATTATTGGTAAATATGTAGAGAAAATTAACTGGCAAAATTTGAAGTTGAAAAATTTCAAAACAAGATAATAGAGTCTTTATTGCTTATGGAATTGCAAATAATGCCGAGTTTTGATAAAGTGTTTTAGGAGTTTTGGATGTTTTTCTATGAAATACATCATAAATACAAATAATGCATGAAACGAATACTGATCATTTAAGGAATAATCAGACTGGCACCCATCACCCAGGTTAACAAACACAACGGTCTGGGTACGGTCTCACCAGCCACACCTTCCTCTGCTTCCCTCAGACTAACCTATCTTGAATTTTGTGCTGTGAAAACATTTGTTTTAAAAGCGGTCTACTGCCAACACATGTAGACATCTACATTTTATCATTTATTGTATATCAGTGTACAATCTATCATTTTCTGTTTCTAACAATTTTTCAAACGCTAAGCTCTTTCTTTGACTTGCTACTTTCTCTTAATGTAAAGTGTTTGAAATGGGTCCATGTTGCCACCTGTAGCTGTAGCTCATTCATTTGTGAGGCTCTACACTACTCCATAGTTTGGAAGCACCAAAATATAGGTATACCTTTTACTCCTTATAGATCTTTGTGTTTACATAGCTTTTTTTCCTTTAATGGCTCCGTGAGCAGTTTTATAGTTTGCCTTTTAGAGCCACATTTCTCTAAGGTATCTAGCTAGGCCACAAAATTTATGCATTCTCATTTTAACAAATAATGTGAAGTTTTTTTGCCAAAGTGGTGTTTCTGGTTTAGACTTTTATCAGCCATGGCTGAGTTGCTGTTGCCTCCCATTCTAATAGCTTAACTTTTTCTGAAACTGTTCGACAACTTCTTCCGATTAGGTGGATGGATCTCATTTTAATCGAGCTGGAAAGTTTGTAAAATCTGCTTTGCCCGCAGAGTTTCCCAGGACTGTCTCTGTTTTCATCGGCAGACCTCAGTTCAGCTGTTCTCCTTCTCTGAGCACTTCGCCAACAGCCCATCTTCAATTTCCCCCCGAACGTCACTGACGCCATCCACATCATGTTTGATCGCGTTACCCCCGTTTCATTTCTTGGAAGCAGGAGTCACCCTCTGGGACACCCCTCTTGGAGCAGGGGCCCTGCCTGTTGTCCCCTGTTGAGTTGGTCCTGCTCACACAAGAGGTGGGATAAAAAAACACCCCGGAGAGACACCCCAGGGGAAGGGCAGAGCAAGGGCGCCGCCGAGGGGCCGTGTCTTCCCACGTGTCCTGGCCCTTCTCTTCCTGCGTCTATGCTGGCTGCGCTGGGCTACGTTTCCCACAACCTATGAGCCTAAGGATGCCCTCGAAGCTGACGTGTGCCTGGGAGCCTGGGCGACACGTGTTTCCAGGACGCGGGGCGCCGACGGCCCATCTCCTGTCCTCACCCACACCCACGCCGCCCTCCCCTCCCGCTGACGGTGCAGGAACAGCGACGTCCTTTGACTTCTTCTGCATCCTTGCTTTGCTAATCTTACCTTCTCCTCACCCTCTGGCCTCCTCTGAAAACGGCCGTGAAGGGCGTCACACTTCTCCGACCGTTGTAACCGGATGCCCAGCCTTGGGTATTTTTGCTTTGGGCTTTTAATGTGTTACTTCATAAGTGACTACTTTTTCTCTGATTTAAACTGTATTTACTACAAGCGGAGTGGCCCTGTGTGTGTGCGCACGCGTGCACATGTGTGCGTGCACACGTGTGTGTACACGCGTGTGTGCGTGTCCTAAGAAAGTCAGAATCAGCTCTTTCCTCCCCACAGCCTGACGTTCACAGGAAATCACTGCCAACAGGGGAAGCTTACAACTGAGGTCAGTCTCCCCTTCAAGCTTGCTCAGAAGCCCACACTTAAGATGACAGGTTTAGCTGAAAGCAAATATAAATGAAAAACTTTGAAGATATCCTAAATGTACAAGTTTATCATGAGATTGTTATAAATATCTGCTCGACGGAGAAGAACTCTCAGATTGCGTCCACCTTTATTATCCTGCGCGACACTAAGCGCCCTGAGTGGTTCCAGAGCCTCCCAAATAGATTTGATCCTGATGCACTCTAGTTTTAAAATCAGTCTCTTCTGCGTAAATGCTGCTTCAAGTGTCCCCATGAACACGTCTCAATGACTTTTACTCTAATTGCAACGTGAAAAGCTCCAATCAGTACATTTGATGCTGTTGAACTGTAAGGATTTCTATTTTCAAAGGATTGTGAATAACAAACAATAATTAAGGTACTTACAATGGCCCTTGCTCTGAGGCTCCCCAGTGGAGCCTCAGGGAGCCTCTTTCCCCTTCTTCTGGGGAGATGTTTCATTGACATTCTCTCACCACCTCCTGGGCTTTTAATTCAGCTGTTTCCGCTGTGATGCGCTCTCCCCCGATGCCTTTGTGTTTCCAGATTCGTCCCAGGAGTCCCTTGTCTTTGTCTCAGGAACCTTTCATGAGGTGCTCACTTCTTTCCCAAACTGAAATCGGCCCCCCCACCCCCCACCCCGACCCTGTCCTGTGTTACCTTGGCAAATGCCATGACCTCGGTCGGGAGCTGCCTTTTCTGAGGGTAACCTATGTCATCTTTCCAAGCCTTTCAAAATGCTTCAGAAATCTACATTCCTATAAAAAAAAATCTACATGTACATGGCCACTGAGGTCGGGAAGACATGAATCATGTGGAAGCAGGTGTCCCCAGGTTGACAACACGTCCCCAGCCCAGGTGTCCTAACCACTGAGGTGCTACTTACACGGGCCATGTGCCTGGTAAGTGTCCTTATCTTTAACCCAAACTAAAATTAAACAGCATCTGGTATGGGATGAATTGTGTCTCCCCAGATTCCTATGTTGAAGCCATGACCCCCAGTACCTCAGAATGTGACTGTCCTTGTAGAGAGGGTCTTGAAAGAGGTAATGGAGTTAAAATTAGAGCACGAGGTGGGCCCTAATCTGATACCAGCTGTGTCCTTTTGAGAAAAGAAAATGAGGACACAGCAACATACAGGGGGAAGACCATGTGAAGACACAGGGAGAAGGTGGCCATCTGCAAGCCAAGCAGAGAGGCCTGAGGAGAAACCAAACCTGCTGACGCCTTGATCTTGGACTTCTGACCTTCAGGACTATGAGAAAATAAATTTCTGTGGTTTAAGCCGCCCAGGCTCTGGTGCTTCATTCTGGCTGCCCTGGAAAACTAACACAGCTTCTCGGTGGTTAAACAATGTCCCCCTTGTGCTCAGGCCTGGGGCCACCTTCCTGTACCTGGCTCTGCTCTGTTCACTCGGGGGTCTGCTTGAGCCCCCAAAGATCACTGTAGTAACAACACGGGTGTTAGAGAGAATCTTAGGTAGATATGAACTTTCATCTCTGATTTTTGTCTTCAAAATTTGTTTTCCCAAACAATTCAATCAATATTCCTAAATATGCACACTGTATATTTTGAAAAGGATTTTATGGATCTAAGCCTCCCTAGGCAGTGTACATATCCCAGACAAATATCTCTACCAATATTATTTCCACTTCTATATCAAACTTTACGTTTTCTAAAATCATATCAAGCTTTATTTTTCCCTTTATAACCACTTTGTTTCTCTAAACTTACTTGTTCTTGCAAGTCTGTATCACATGTTCTGATTTTTGCAGAACTGGGCCTATTTTTGTATTTATTGCCTCCAGGGTTTCCATGAAATTTATTCTTTCCCCCTTGGATTCCTGTTTCCACTGTCCCCCATTATCATGAATAATGCTCCTGTCCACCTATGATCCTTCTTCAGTGACTTGAATTCAAGGGAAATCGGTGGAAGTTAATGCTCTCCATAATTTCCAGAATCTCTCCACGTCTTCCCATCTTTCTTGTGTAGAATTGAGACCAAAATATTTAAAATTTTCTTCTAACAAAATACTAAGCATTTACTTAGCTTTATCACCGTGATTCAAGTCCTGTGACAAATGCTTTGATAGATATGATTATTCTCCATTTTCCTGATGAGGACACCAAGAGTTAGAAATTGAATGCATTTCCAAAACTCATACAGGTATTAAATTTTGGAAATAATATGTAAACCCAGGTCTCTCTGATTTTACAACTAAACTCAAACCATCTATATGTATTCTTTTTTAGAGATTCAGGTTTATTTTCTTTTCATTTTTAATGACATTTATTGTTTTCTTTCTAATTTTACGAGCAATACGTATTCATAGCAGACAAGTTGAAATACATTAAACCATAAAGTGAAAGTTAACAATCACCCATAATCCCCATCCCCCAGAGATAACCATTTAGCATTTTGATGCATTTCCTCCCAATGTCTAGATATATATTTTAAATTGAAGTATAGTTGACCTACGACACTATGTTAGTTCCAGTTATACAACGTAGTGATTCGATATTTTTCTACATCTCAAAGTGATCGCCAGGATAAGTCTAGTTACCCTCTGTCACCACATAAAGATATTACATCATTATTGACTCTATTCCCTATGCTGTACATTTCACCCCTGTGACTCACTTATTTTCATCTGTTTTGTAACTGGAAGTTTGTATCTCTTAATCTCACTCACCGATTTCATTCATTACCTCGACCCCCTCCTTTCTGGCAGCCACCTGTTTGTTCTCTGTATCTATGAGTCTGTTTCTGTTTTGTTCTGTTTGTTCATGTGATTTGTTTTTTAGATTCCATGTAGAGTGAAATCATACAGTATTTATCTTTCTCTGACTTATTTCACTTAGCGTACGACCCTCTAGGTCTATCTATGTTGTCATAAATGGAAAGATTTCATTCTTTTTCATGGTTGAGTAATATTCCATCGCATATGTATACTATATCTTCTTTATCCATTCACCTACTGATGGGCACTTAGGTAGCTTTCATGTCTTGGCTATTGTAAATAATGCTGCAACGAACATAGGGGTGCATCTATCTTTTCTACTTAGGGTTTTTATTTCTTTGGATTAATACCCAGGAGTGGAACTGCTGGATCATAGGGTAGTTCTATTTGTAGAGTTTTGAGGGGAACCTCCGCACTGTTTCCCGTAGCGGCTGCACCAGTTTACATTCCCACCCACAGTGCACAGGGGTTCCCTTTTCTCCACACCCCTCCAGTGCTTGCCTCTGAAACCTTAGTGCTCCCTTCCCTGTAATGAAGGACCAGGAAGCACGGACTCTTTACCCTGCTTCCAGGCTGAGACACTGAATGAATGTCAGGTGTGCTTCTTCAGGACACAGGTGTCATGGGCTTTGCCTCAGTTTATGCCATAATCGCCTGCAAGATATTGAATCCCCAAGGGATCCAGAAACTGCATTCTTGAGCTGTTTTCAAATGGAATTTTAAACTACCTATCCTGAAAAAGTTATTTATTCTTATAAATAAAAAGTTATTTATAAGAAACAGTTATCTTAACTTTGACATTTGGAACAATTATAGGTAACTTGGAACACAAAATTTATATTTTATTCTGAGGTTGACCATGGAAACTGCACATCTCATAAACCACCTACTGAGACAATACTGGTTGAATCAAGTTATCAGATGTTTTAAGATGACCTTAGCTGGTGAAATATGATGACCAACTTTTATCGCAGTACCTTGACAACCCCTAAGGCCAGTTGGTGCAAGCTGTCACCTGTGACACACGCACACTGAGGCTGCTAGGGCTCTGGTACGTCGTACTGACAGCTCACAAGTACGTATCAGTCAGTACTGCTCGGAGAGCCAGGAAATTGTTGTGCCTTTGTGGGCAAGATAGATTACCCATGCTAAGCCTGAAATTTTTAATTATGCGTGATTAAATGAGGCTCGCTCTTTGTAATTTGCATGTTCATACCCTTCAGAATTAAAAGAATACGTATGTGTATATTTACAACAGTACAGAGGACAATTACTGATACAAGTAGGAAACCCAACAGAATACACGTGAAGTATACATTTAATAGCAAACATTAGACTCCTCTGTTTAGAAAAATTAATATACAACATATTTATATTAAAAATAACTCTCTGGTTCACAATGCACCTACTCCAGTGACTATATTTTTCAAACATTACAGTGGAAATACCATCTTAAATCTGTCTACTTTATAGTTCAGAATGTGGCGAGGTACATGTTCACTTATGGTGAGTTTTCATGACAGTCCATTGAATTTGATCAGTTACAGAATGTTTTCTGCAAAATCTCAGCCTTGCTAATGCTTCTAAAATTTTGAAATTAAATCAGAATCAAAATTTAAAATTACATATTAAATGGTAATATGGTATGATATAATGGCATGAAAGATAAAATGTTCCGAAAAATGAAATATAAAATCTTGGCTCTCCTTTAAAATAGCATTTTAAAGCAAACAAATTTGCTTGTATCTAGTGCAATTCAGGGCATATCTCTGTTTAGAAATAAATGCAGAGAGAGAAGTCAGGACACCCAAGAGAAATGAGCGCTAGTCTCTTGTTAAGCAGAAAACTGTGTATATATATTCCCTAAGTTTGGTTTCTGCTCCAGAAACCTGTGCTTTGTAGCATTTCTAGTAACTTAATGAGGCGGCAGCGTTGCGGGGATCGCCACCCAGCTCCAACCTCGGGACTGTGTCTCAGCCGGCCTCACTGCAGCCGCTTTTCCCGCCACTCAGGAGAGCAGGTGACGCCTGGGTCCACTCCCAAGGATACGGTGAGGACCACAGTGACCTGACCCTCTTTTTATTCATACGCGTTTCTCGTGCTCATAGGTCTTAAAAACTGACTCCCCGCAGAGAAGATGTTTCACCTTCCTGTGTGTGAGCTGAAGGTGTGCGGATGTCCCCACCGTCAATCAGAAGAAAGGACGGGTTTGCCAAACCTGGAGGTGGAGGCCAAGTTCAGGAACGGGCCATGAGGCAAGGCGCGCCCGGGGTGCCGTGCACACCCGGAGATGCAGCCCTGCTCCATCTCACCCCAAACTGTGTCTTCGAGAGTCAGCCAGGCCTATTTTTTTTTTTTTTGCTGAGACAACCTACTTACCACAGCACAGACGTCATGATTAGTATGTGGTAAATTAGGTTCTCCATGAGGGGGTCTATGAAATTGGATGAGAAAAAAATTACGTCTTTACTTCCACTAACTTATTTTTTTTATAGCATCTTTATTGCTTTACAATGTTGTGTTAGTTTCTGCTTTATAACAAAATGAATCAGCTATACGTGTACATATATCCCCATATCCCCTCCCTCTTGCGTCTCCCTCCCTCCCACCCTCCCTATCCCACCCCTCTAGGTGGTCACAAAGCACCGAGCTGATCTCCCTGTGCTATGCGGCTGCTTCCCACTGGCTATCTGTTTTACAGTTGGTAGTGTATATATGTCCATGCCACTCTCTCACTTCGTCCCAGCTTACCCTTCCCCCGCCCCGTGTCCTCAAGTCCATTCTCTACGTCTGCGTCTTTATTCCCGTCTTGCCCCTAGGTTCTTCAGAACCTTTTTTTTTTTTTTTAGATTCCATATATATGTGTTAGCATACAGTATTTGTTTTTCTCTTTCTGACTTACTTCACTCTGTATGACAGACTCTAGGTCCATCCACCTCACTACAGATGACTCAATTTCGTTCCTTTTTATGGCTGAGTAATATTCCATTGTATATATGTGCCACATCTTCTTTATCCATTCATCCGTCCATGGACCCTTAGGTTGCTTCCATGTCCTGGCTACTGTAAATAGAGCTGCGATGAACATTGTGGTACATGACTGTTTTTGAATTATGGTTTTCTCAGGGTGTGTGTCCAGGAGTGGGATTGCAGGGGCGTCTAGTAGTTCTTCCACTAACTTCTAATTGAAATTTATCCGTTTCTTCAATTATGAGTGTACATAAAAATACAGCATCTTTGTACATACCAATAAACCCATAGAAATTTAAAATATTTTAGCGTTTACGCACAATTGTTACAGATATCTCAAAATATTGTTTTGCGTATCACTGTAGTCGTGGTATTTCTTTCATTAGGTCAGGGTACTTATTAGGTCCACTGTTAGAACTTATTTGGTTAATAAAGGTACAGGTATCATTGTTTTCCAATATAACTTGCTTCTTTTGTGAGTATCTGTATTTTATTTCATATATTTAAGTCATTCTTTGAGAAGGGGTCAAAGGCACACTTTTCCAAAGGGAGAACAGGGCAGAGTCTAAGAACCTTCCCTATGTCAGGGCAGAAAGCAGAGGCACCTGAATGTGGCCTCCTCTCCACTTCGCTATCTTGAAACTCTGGGACCCCTGAGAAGATTACCCTAAAGAAATGGTGGGAGAGGTGGAAACAGGGTGGAGAAGAGGAGTCTGTATGACGGCCAGGGTGGCACTTTGCTAACTGACGTCCCTCCCCTGCCAACCCTCTGGAGGCTCTGGCTCACGAGGTACACCTGGGAAAGTGGCACCTGGGCAGGTAACGATGTTAATGCATCTTGACATGGGCGAGTGGAGCGCTAACTTCAGAGGACCACGTGGACCCAGTCAGAGCTCTGCGATGGATTAGAGCCCATACGATTGTTTTCTGTGCCGACCTCCTCGACTCCCGGTTCAGACAGCTGCGCAGCCCTGGGGAAGGACGTGCAGGTCATGGATGATTGTCATTTGATTTACTGCTGCCACAGCCAAAGGCTCACGTGGAATCGGATTCATTCTGAGCTAAAGAAAAATGAATGAGTATTTCTCCTACATTCAAATTGGTGAAGAATCGGCCACGTAGATTACATTATTATTATACTTTATAATAACATTAATATTTTTATGATTATCATTTTGAGAAGTTTAGTGAATATTATTTCAAGTCACAGAAACTGGGGAGAACGATGAGGCATAATTTTCATGCTTTTTGAGAACTATACTCTGATCTGGAAGATAATTTGAGGGGATTATTTCACCACATTTTATAATATATAATCATGACCTTTAAACACAATTTTATGACTATCAACTTTAATCTTTTATTATGAAATATTTATAACATGCGGGCTACGGAACGTACTGAACAGCAACAGCAAAGCTGGAGCCGTGGACGAGAGGTCCAGGTGCTGGTTCCACGTCCATGTCCTGACAGGAGGGAGCCTCAGCTGACTGACCACCTCGCTCTGGCCAGTGATCTGGGGGGGAGGGCGAGGCTGGGGGCCGTACAGCAGACACTGCTGAGCCGTCGGTGGCCTACTTTTGTTGGGTGGTGAGGAAAGGCTGTCTGAGGACTTGGCATTAGTTCCAAGACGTGAATCCTGAGAAGGGATTAGTCGGGAGAAAGCCCTGGACTGAGAGACTACAGAAGGCAGAGCCTCGCCGAGGGTGGGACGTGGGGACTGTAGATCTGGATGTGCTGGACGGGGCAGAGTGGAGATGTGGCCCCAGCAGGGAGCTTGGGTTTTCAACGTGACGCTGCATACTTCGAGGAAGGCGGCTTACGTTTGGTAAAGATCACCTGGATGCTGCTTTGAGATCGGATGCACAGAGAGCAGTAGGTGCTGACGATGCCAGAGGCTTGGGCCAGCCTAGTGGGGGAGGGAGGGGGAGAGTGGACGGCCGGGCGGGGACTGTGAGGTCACCACAGGGCTGGCTGGAGAAGCGAACTTCGGAGACACGTAGCGATCGTGTAACTTACTGCCCGAGTCAGAACACTTTGAAGGTCAAAGGGAATGCTGATTATTAAGCCAGGACAAGAAGGGTAACCAGGACTGTCTTGGGTAAATCAGGTCCTACATTTACCCCAGGTTTAAGGAAGAGAGGAACCAGGACTGAGGTTCTGGTTATGCAGAGGGCGCTGTGCTTACTGGCGGGAACAGCAAAGCCTGGGGCAAGATAAATTTGGAAGAAGAAATCAGCTGTTCCTTCTTAGATGTTAAATCTCAGAAACCTAACTTTGCTTTTGATCATTGGAATCTAAGTAAGGGGTTAGGAGGTAAAAAGCCCCTTGAAATAACACATACTTGAAGTTTTGCTGTAATGTTTTGTCCATTAAATTTCTAAAAGAATTAGGCAGAACTTCATAATTTTAAATTCCGAACTAAGTGAAAAAAATCAGTGAACTAATTTGTTTCAAAAGACGTTTTGTTAAAAAAAACAGATGCTAGCATCAAATGGTCATCATTAAATACGTCAAAATATGTTTCCTTTATGCCATGCTCATCCTTTATGATTTGTTTACGTAGACTTGGACTCATCACTTTAAAACTGGAATAATGAGAGTAAAGCATAATGACTCAAGATTGCATTTTCTTTTTTTCTGAGACTCCTGTGCTGTGTGTAAAGCCTTCAACAGTAGCACTTATCTCCTGAAGATAATTAGGCACATTTACTTTTCAAGAGATGGGCGTAGAATTGAGAAAAATGTGTCCAATCGAGAAAAAAATATATTATTTGCTTGATATACTGTACTATAAATTGGTCACATAAACCTTAGATGAAGACTGCAAAACGTCCCACAGCAATGGTTTCCAACTCCGGGCCGAACACACCAGGGACACACAAAATGATTATGAGTTACAGGAAATAGCTATAGTTATTTATTTAGTCTACCAGATCCAAGGACGTTTTAATATTAATAAAATGTACCGGCATGGTAGTCCATTTATAAGATGTGCATATAAAATCAGTGCTCAGGAAATGTTTTATTGATACAGCTGTGCTGTCAGAAGTGTTCAGGGGAGCGGTCCTGTCCTAAGGCACTGATGATGGTAGAAAGTATTTTCATGTTCTTGAACTTTGTCCCTGATGAGGGGCTCTCAGTCTGGCCAGTCACCTGCAATTTGTCTGGGCTCGACACCCACCCAGAAATCTCCAGGTGTGCTAAGTGTTTCCCAGTTGCCCGAGAAAAAGTCATAAATTCTGACTCGGCAAGAAATTATCAGAAGACCTCAAACAAATCTCTTTTTCTATCTCAATCTTCTTATCTATGAAACCAAGAAAATTGCAATTAATATCGTGTTGAATTAAGCCTGAGTGAATAAATGACCATAGAGTGAGAGGCTGTACTTAAACCCCCCAGAGGTCACTTCATCCTCAGATCCCTCATTTCAACCCTCTGAACCAGAAGGAAGAAATTCTAGCCTCATCTTCAAGGATTCCACAACTCGAGATTGAGTACTTCATGCTTTCTTTGCAGATACGTGTACACACATATGCACATATTTCCACAGGAATTATAAGTGACACCATTACTAACAGGGTCACGTATACACACAGGGAACAAGTAAACCATCACAGGCCACCACGCGGTAAAGTGACTTCAGTTTTCCAATATTTATGGGAGACGCTGGCAGAGATAAACTTAAATAATTCATTTGATCGCTTCCTGGAGGGAATACTTTTTAAAAACATTGGAAATTTTTAACTCAATGGATTTTCTGTTTAATGTCGGAGAAATGTCAGAAACTAGATATTTGCATAACTTCTGGGATTCCCCCTAAATGAAAAGATTTTGTAAAATAATTAGAAGTGTAATATATGCAGCCTTATCTTGTCTTAAAGCATCAAGTAGATGAACAAAGCCCTGGAACCATAAATATTAATGGAGTAAAACCTTCACAAAACAGTGATGTCTATCAAAAGTGTATTTACAAGGTGCAGTGGCAAGGATACTTCCAGACCATGATTTATGAAGTCATAATGAAGTACATACTTCATAACACAGCTATAAAACTAAGGAGGGAGGCATTACTCTATTTTACGGAAAATAATTTAGATGAACTTCGATTTTCATTTCAAATGCCATAACTCTTCCTGTGACGTGTTAAAAATGCCATATTCCTGCCTCCGTGATTTGTTAAAAATGCCATCTTCCTGTCTCCAGTAAATCTGCACGTCTATGTTTCATTGCTAAGTACCATTGTTTGAAAAATGTCTCTAAGGACCACGTTCCATTGAAAAGTTTGTTCCTGACACTTTCTGTATAATATTGGTAAGGTGCAACTAATACTTGATAAATCAGTGTGTTTCCATACGACATCTAGGGAACAACGAACCCAGCTAAAACTTGTGAGATGCTTTCAGTCACTCTATCCTGTGAACTACATCATCGTTGTCATCATCTACTGGGTAGATAGCATGATTGTTTCTCTATTCATCCCTGCCCTTGAAATATTTGTAAGTTGGTGGATATTTCTGCTTCACCTTGATCTTCGATTAGCTTTGTCCTGCCGGGTCATTCAGAACGCAGCCAGCAGAGGAAGCGTCCTCGGGTGCCAGAGGGGAGAGCTCTGGACACTCCACTATAATGCTGTTACCAGGGGATGAGCCATAAAAATTGGTTACGGTATTTGCCTGTCCACTGATTCATCGTTGATAAGAAGCACCTTTCCTGTTGTGATCAGAGAAGATTTTAAGGAGGAAGCAGATAAGAAGCGGTGACCACCTTGCCCCGAGCAGCGGAACCTTACGCGTTCTGAGCAGTAAGGCGTGAAGGGTGTGAAGACCCTCCAAGTCCGTCCCACTCGATGTGATTAGTGCTGATGAAAGAGCAAGGCTCTGAGGCCGCAAAGAGGATAAAGGGGTGCTTCTTAGATCCAAGCTCAGATCTTGGTTTCTAGGTGTTTCTCATTCCGGGCCAAGGGACCCCAGGCCAGTGGGACCAATTAGACCACTTCTGCAGTGTGGTTCTGGGCTTTTCTCCTAACGGCTATTTTCTGAATTTGATTCTCTGGCCTTTTGAAGATTGTCTGAGCTACTTAATATCCTCTAAAAAGCTCCTTTTCTGTGTAAAGTTTTACTCCCATTTGTGGAATAGCTGTGGTTGATGAGAGACCCCGGAGGCTGGTGCAGGGGCTGAAAGCTTTCCTACAGATAGCGGGACCCAGGGTCACCAAGCGCGCTTGCTGGGAGCAGCAGGGTGGGCTGGTGGAAGCCCTGTAAAGCCCTACACTGTTACCTCTGTCGGGAGGCTGCGTGTGCGGACGCGGAGTTCACGCGCCTGGCGTGCAAGGAGTGAGGCGCTGAGGCCGGCCCCGCTGGGACGCTGGCCACGGCCCATTAGCACAGCGCGGAGGAGGCTACACCCCTCTTGGGCCGTCACGCTGGGCATCTCCAGGGCAGACCCAACCTCTCCTGATGTGATGTAACAAAAAAGTAAATATTTGATTTTGCGCCCAGTTTCTGGCACGCAGCTTCTATAACCCTTGGAGTTTCCAGACCGGTGAGAGTATAGTTTGTGTGCTAATGCGATGGCCGGTGGCCGGGGTCCCCACATAGCTTCAGGATGGGGGCCGGTCACCAGAAAGTCAAGGCATGATTGGAAGGTTGGAGTTTCAGCCCCACCCCCGACCTTCGGGGAGGACAGAGGGGCTGGGGACTGAACCGATCACAACGGTCAGTGTTTTCATCAGTCGTGTCTACATAGCGAAGGCTCCGCAGGAACCACTTAACAGTGGAGTCCAGTGGCTCTGAGTTGGTGAACACACCCACGAGACGGGAGCGTGGCCCGACCCAGCCCCCCGGGGACGGAAGATCCTGCTCTGAGCCTCTGTCAGGACTGGCCCTGTATCTCTTCCTCCCGCTGCTCATTTGTGTCCTTTGCTGTTATATAAGTGAAGTGTCTCCCTAAGTTCCGTCAGTCGTTCTAGAGCATTAGCCAACCTGAGAGGAGGTTTGGAACCCCTCAGTCTACAGATGATCTGTCCAAAGTACAGATGGCAGCTGAGAGCCTTCCCTGGTGTCTGAAGTGGTGGCAGTCCCGTGGGACCAAGCCCTTGATCTCTGGGTTCTGCGGTAACCCGGGCAGTAGTGTCAGAATTGAACTGAATTGCAGGATGCCCAGTTGGTGTCCAGAGAGTTAGAGAATTGATCAGTGTGGGAAGACATCCCCATATATATGGTGTCACAAAAGCACTGTGAGTAAAAGTAGCTTATACCTTCCTTGGAGGTTATTATTGACAACAGATGGAGAAATGCTCTCCGAGCCAGGTGTTGCGGTCGCATGGCACCAATGATACAGGAAGGTCGTTTTACCCCAGCCAATGTCACGGCCAGTGCCTGCACCAGACGCCCTGAGGGGGAGGTGTGGGAGCTACAGAGAGCTCGGGCCTCGGTGATGCCCTGGTGTACAGGGAATAAGGAGGAACTAGGAAGGGGAGGCAGGCGTGCGGCACACGAGGGTTCTCCCTCCAAGAATGGAGACACACAGTTACATGAAAAGGGGTCAACACCACATAGTGGCCTAAGTTTCCACCCCTGTGGAAAGGTGGCTGGAGGGTTACTCTTCCTGGAATCAGGGATTGAAGGACTTTGCTCAAGGAGGTTCATTACCAGCTCTACATCATAAATCAGAATCCTTACATACCCTGATAATGCAATTTATGTACAGAAAGTGAGGATATGTGTTGACTCCCATACAGAGAACAATTAGCTTAAGGTGTACATTTCCTTATGATTCAAAATGCCCTGAATTTGATCTCAATGATAGATTTAAACAGAGAAGAGTATTCGGTACTTATGGCTGAGAAAGATGTTGGGAAATGAAGGGGAGTCTCTCTGCAGTTTGAAAGACTGGATCAGGGTCACCACCTTTCAGTGGATAGTAAAGATGATGATGCTAATTATAAGAATAAGAATAAAACCAAGTATTTTTGAGAGCTGAGTCTGTGCTAAGTGCAGTTCCAGGTTCCAAATATGCCAAAAGGTATTTCATTTTCCTAACGACCCATGACGCAGGTATTATATTCAACCCCCATCCCCCCATGTGATGGAGGAAACAAGACCCAAGGTCACAGCTGGCAGATGACATCAGGACACCCTAAGGCAGTCCGTCTGGAGAGTGTACAAGGGTGGAAACTCTTCGGAAGCGCGCTCAAGCACGTGGACGGGGCTGTCGGAAGCCTAACACCTTCTTAAGGTGCTAACCAAGTCGAGGGCCACCGTTAGAACCGCCCCTTGACAAGCGCTAAATTTGCGGGACACAGTTTCTAAATAGGAAGGAGATCACGATGGAGAAGACAGTTCTGCCTGTATCACCACAACTCTGTTAAAACTTTGAAGACCTCAGAGACGAAAGGCAATTGGAGGCCATTCGTGGAGGTCAGCCTGTGACCTGCACAGGATCCTATCCCCAGGCCTGGTCCGGGGTGGTCAGGGGCTGAAAGAGCTCAGAGACCGCTGGCTGCTGCGCTCACCTGGGGCAGGATGGGGCCGCGCACTGGGGGCGGCTCTCAGCGCCGGGGCCGGCCGGTCTGTGCCCTTGTGCAGACCCTTTGCTGAGCCCGGCAGTCCTTTCACTGGGCTGCAGGTGCAGGTTTGGAACCCAGCGATTACTGAATCGAGACAAAGATAATGAGTAGAAACCCTTGACATCTGCAGAGAGTTTTTCTGACCACAGAGTTTTGAAAAATTATATTCATAAGAGAGAGGTATTGGTGAAGCGAGCCCGCAGGGGGAGAATTAAGCATATATTTTTCATACGTTTTCACAGAGGGCTGACACCCCTGCCCTGACCACTGCAGGAAGGAGGACAGCGGCACAAACAGACTCACGCCTCAGCCCTGAGGGCATCAGTCCTACCCCTGGGTTACGGCAGCCTCACCTCGGACACCTGACTTCAAAGCTCGCAAGAGAGCGGGGCTACGTAGCGCAGAAAGCAGGTTGGTTTCCTAAACCTGTGCATCTGTGGCGTCAATACCGCAGGGAGCTTTGACAGGAGGATGAGCCTCCACGGGGTTTGTGTGACCTTGGCCCATCTGCCTCACCTGAAAAGGGACAGGAGGCTATGACAAACAGTTCCCCGGGGAGACTAGGCTGCAGAGAGGGAGCAGGGAGGACCCATTGCTAAACACACTGCCCTGTCCAAAAAGCTGGAAGAATAATCGCAAGTGAGTTGCAGAAAGTTAATTTTGCCACAGAAATATTGCATATGGGAGAAAAAACAGTCTAGAACTAATGAGTGATCCCAAACCCTTCCAGCGTATGGTTCCAATCTTACCCCTAAAATGTTACTGCTTCCTAGTTATTTATGTATTGTGTCACTAATTATACCATTTTGAAGTATAATCCCTAATACTCATTCATGTGTATTTCATCATCAAGATTATGAATGATAAATCAGATAATATTGAAATAAAATAAATGCATGTATATTAGACCTTACCGTGGTGATCAGTAAACCTTAAGTCAGCCTGACTCAGGTACACGGAGTGGAAGGAACACTTCCTGTGAATTGATTTGCCATTTGATAGTGACCTTAACAGTCTTCACTTGGGTATTCCCTGGTGGTCCAGTGGTTAGGACTCTGTGCTTTCAGTGAGGGTACGATCCCTGGTCGGGGAACTAAGATCCTCCAAGCCACGCGGTCGTTAGATTTTTTAAGATGCAGTCTGATAACAACTGCAAAATAACAATGAAATCTCGTCCAAGGAACACTACCTGTAGGAGGACGATCTCTCCGATTTAAGTGTCTCAATATTCTTAGCAGTCAGTTTCTTTTTCCCTCATGAAAGCTATAAATCATGTCACTGTTTATCTTTCCTTCCTTGCATTGACAGTTACAGTTCAAGGCCAAAATACTGGTCAACTGTAGTATTTTCAGAAATACATGGCTGATTTGGGATATTATTTTGATCACCAGGTCCTAAAGTTTTCTGCCTTTATTTTCCCTTTAAGATCATCTTTTAAACCTTTTGTTTAATCTCGGTGTATAGTATCGGTTTTAAATCTTTATCTAAATATTTTTGGAATAAATTGGGGGAATATGTTGGAGGTAAGCAAAAACAAAAAGAATCAAATAAATAGTTTAGAAATTAAATACACATATTTTATTTCAAAGTATTTTCTCTCTTGTGCTTCTAAACTATTATGGTTTGCCAACTGCTTTCTCAAAATACTTCAAATCCATGATTATCTCTGTGATCCTGAAAGCAGCTAAGACTGAGTGTTGTGACATGGGCTCCAAGACTCAGTTCTATCTAGCCCCATGCTGGCTTGCTGTGGTGTCTTCATTTTTGGAAGCATTCCGGGAAAATGCTCACGCAGTTCTCGGCTTAGCTGCTCTGCAGTTGGAAGATGTGGCTCCTTTTCAGTTCAATTTCCTGTTCTTCTGGCTCTAGAGCAGTCTTGCAGATCCGTTGCAGGGGGTCTAAGCACTGCTATTGCCTTCCCTGTGGCCCCTTTGGTGGTCACGTGATGAGAATCGCAGAGTTCCAGACACAGTTAGACCAGGAGGTGAAATAACTCAAGGACCTACTTCACACAGATAGCTTGTTTTCATTCTTTGTGTCTGTAAGGCTGTTCAGAAAGGCAAGTATTCCTCTGGGTACTGACTGCATCCTTCATATATCACAATAAATATCCCATTTTTAAATGTAAATGTGTAGTAATTCAAATCTCTCATAGTTTAGCTTTGTGAGGTCATTAAATAAATTTAAACAAGTGATACAATTAGTATCAGCAAATTTTAGACAGATTTCTATTATATCTGGTTGAATAGTAACAAAACGACCTGGACGGCATGATTGTAAGCAAACAGGGACGTCCCGTCAAGCAGGCGCATGACCGTTGGTTACCCTCTACAGGAGGGGGTCTGTTGTGCTTTGAAGCTACTCTCCACGCATCTCTTACCGTAACCCGTATAACTTAGCAGATTTGTATCAATGGATAGTCCTTGCTCCATAAGGGGAGGAGTTGTTTCTTAAGATAGGAAGCTGAGGCGGTGGGGGAACTTTTCTAAGTACGTTTGGGGGTTCGACAGATGGAATCGAGGGTGGACACTCTCAACTTTAAACCCGATGCCTTAGGTGCCTGTGTTTTCACTGCCTCTGCTCCAAACTTTCCGCCTGTAGAAGGTATAAGTGGTAAGATTTGGGAGGTAATGTGATGTTAGGAACAGGAAGCCTGAAAATATGATTTTCTAGAAAACCTGTTCACAGCCCAGGCCAGGTTCCCACAGGACTACTCCCAGCCAGAACTGATCAGGACTGGATCAAGTGAGGTCTGTATACGCCTCTTGAGCAGGTAATTGGAGAGCTTACAGGTGTGGGCTCTGCCGGGAGAGGCCTTTAAGTGTAGGAGTAAAAAGAACATCAGGTTCTTTTCCAAAGGTACAAGACTTCCGAGTCCCTTTGTTTGAATTTCAAAGGCTGATAAGCACTTCTTAGCCAAATCAAATAAAAAACGTCGCCAGTGTAGCAAGGGGATCTTGGGGACACACAGAACCTGGAAAGCAACCGCTGTTTGTGGAGTTGAAGCTCAAGGTCTCTGAGGATGTGAGGATGGCCTGGAGGGTGACATAAGGTGACCCCGTAGCCTTGGTGACCTATGATGGGCACCCAAATACGACCTCCATTCAGTGCTGTGTATGCTGGACTTAATTTTAGGGCTGGGTTAAGAAACTGCTGGGGGGTGGACATCTTGCTGGAAGTAAACAAATACTGTTTAATCCCTGAGGAATATTCTGGAACAGCGCCCTCCTGGGTAGAGAAGGACTTACCCACAGGATGGGCGAGAACGGTGTTTGCAGAAGAGACCATGTCATGTAAGGCTGAACAGAAGACTAGTGGGACAAAGCAAGGATACGAAAGCAGACTGGAAGGGTCTGAAGGGCTCTTTGAACATTATTCTTGTGAAGTACAGAAGTTGGCAGCTAAATCAAAAAGCTCAGCCCAGGGGCTTCCCTGGTGGCGCAGTGGTTGAGAGTCCGCCTGCTGATACAGGGGACGTGGGTTCATGCCCCGGTCCGGGAAGATCTCACTTGCCGCAGAGCGGCTGGGCCCGTGAGCCATGGTCGCTGAGCCTGCGCGTCCGGAGCCTGTGCTCCGCAACGGGAGAGGCCACAGCAGTGAGAGGCCCGTGTACCGCCAAAAAAAAAAAAAAAAAAGTTCAGCCCAAATGATGCAGAATTACAGAATTCAGGAGATCACCTGTGCTCTCAAGCTGAGGATTTTACCATAAAATAAGAGGGTGGGAGAAGTTACCTGGTGACAGAAAGCAGTGCAGGGTGACTCATCAAGGGAGACGTTCCAGCAAATACGTGGCCCCAACTGCCACTGTCCCCTACAGGGGTGCACACATACGGGACATGTCCATGGTCCACTGAATTTAAAACCAACAAGAACCTACTGTCTAGCACGGGGAAGGAAATGTCTTGTAATAACGTCTAATGGAAAAGAATGTAAAAAAAGAAATACACACGTAACTGAATCACTTTACTGTGTGCCTGAAACTGGCACAACTTTGCAAATCGACTGTATTTCAATAAAAATTTTTAAAAAATGATTAGGCGGATACTGTGGAAGAGAGGTGCGGGGAGAGCAAGGACCGGCACCCCATGCGATGCTAACCCCCCCACCTTCTCCGGCTGCTGATTCAGGGGGATTGTTTCCCTGTACGTTTGTCATGTTTCAGTGTAAACTCATCTTAAATTGGTCGTGAGGGTGAGGGTGTGGGTGTTAGGATTTCTCCCTTCAGAGCGGTTTTTGGCGGCCTGCTACAAGAATTTTATTACAATTCTCTACCTTTCCCAAGCCACAGGCCTCATCTCCTGTCTAAATAGGCTTGTCCTGGCACTAAAACCCGATTCCCTCTGAGCGCAGGTCAGTAGCACTGCCCCCTGCCAGTCCAGGGCTGTAACGGCACCACGCCCTCGACACGTCGCCCCAGCCCTCCGCGGCTTCTTTGCTTCTGACCTTGGGGATGGCCCCTTTTCCTCATGGGCTACATCCTACATCTTTTCAAGTATTTGTCTGTGTTTTTAAGACAAGCTTTCCAGCCAGCTGCCCGAATCATAACACTATTACCTTTTATTAATCAAGAAAATGTTGTAAATACATTAATTTTAACATAATTTTTGTTTCGTTTCTTCCTGAGGGTGTTAATGGTGTCTCCTTATACACTTTAGCAGCACTTAACATAATTCAAGTAGCTGCATTTCACAAGGGCTTCTTGCTGACTGAAGTTTTGTCAGAAAAACTTCCATAGCATTTATTCCTCTGTCACTGCTTTGGTCTGAGCTTTTTAATTGCCTTCAAAAGCAAAACAAACACGATCTGCTTTTGCTAAATCATGTTGGCTTTTGGATGTGTAGTTCTAACAGTTAAAATTTCAAAGGAACGAGGTTTTGATTCTGTGCACCCGTGTTCTAATTCGGAAACAAGGCTGCAATGCATGGTCAAGCGGAAGATAGGAAAAGAGACAAAGGGAAGAAGTAAGACACCATTATAACATTATTCACAGGGATACGTTCAGTTTCTAAAATGTATTCTCTCTCCAAAGATTAATATAGATCAAAATATATGGTTAATATCTCTGTATATTATACATGGAAACTTATACCCGTATAAAAAATCTCTACAGCTGTAATCCACACACATCATTTGTTAGGCCAGTGACATGGGTTCAGTATGCCTAATAATTTACAGCAATTGTGTGATTTTCATGATATTTGATATGTAAAGTTTATGCTACATCTTCATAGCATTGTACGTGGAGAATTCTAAGAATCGCGCTCATCCAGCTTCAAATATTCTCCACAAAAAAAGCAAATATTCCAAATGTAATTGAAGAAAGAATCATCATAGCTTAACAACCTTTGATAACCGATCGTGGGTGGCTTGAACCATGTTTGCGCCCTAGGGACAACGCCCTTCTTCAAACGAGTCAGTACGTGTTGGATGGAGAGCAGGTGGTGGATGGGGCTATCGCCCTCGTACTTCACCAGGGAGCTCGTCTCCTGCGCGGTCTCACCGCTGGGGGACGGGTGTGCTTCTCACTCCGTGGGACTTGCTTTGGCCAAGCAGATGTTGGCAGAAGTGACACAAGTAGAAGCTTGAAGTGTGCCTGAAATGTCCTGCCACTGTCATGAGAACAGCAAGCTCGCTACCCCCTGGTCCTGAAGGCCCTGGGGACGGAGACTTGGGAGCCTCCCGACCAAGCCTGCAGCTCAGAGCCAGGCCCAGACGGCTCATCCCCAGACACATGGACAGAATAAATACTTATCGTTTTAAGCCATAAAGTTAGGAGCTGGTTTATTGTCAGTATCATTGGGTCAATACTAAAACTCTATAAGAAAATATTATTTACAAAACAGAAATAGAGTCACAGATGTAGAAAACCATCTTATGGCTACCAGGGTGTAAGGGGGGAGAGGGATAAATTGGAAGACTGGGATTGACATACACCCACTACTATATATAAAATAGGTAACTAATAAGGACCTACCGGATAGCACAGGGAACTCTACTCAATACTCTGTAATGAACTATATGGGAAAAGAATCTAAAAGAGGGTGGATATATGTATATGTATAACTGATTCGAAATAAATAAAATATGGTATATTCAACTAAAAGTTTATAAAATATGAAAAATATTAATAAATTTATCCGAACTCAATCTCTTAAGACAGAGACTTTGCTTTTAAATTTTATCTCTCCATCGATTCAATAGTAGCTTGGGTTATTAGAATTGAGAGTTTTCTTATTGACCCAGGTTACTTTTTGTTTTTAAGTCTGATGAGTTTATTAACAACTATATCTACTCTGTGCCCAAATAATCTCATAGAATTATCTTCGAGTGTGAAAGAGAACGAGCGTGGTTTATATGCAATTACAGATTTATTATCTTGCCAAAAAATTAGTATTCTTCAACTGTTTTGTGTACATGTGATTGACCTCAATTTATATTATAAATTCCAATTCAAGAGGTGGCATTTCAGATATTAGTCAAATAAACTAACCACCTTCAGAATAAAGGTAGAGTAAGTCAAAATTTGTAGTTCGATATTGCCATTAATACAGTATAAATCCATAGGAAAAATTGTTCTATTGAGGGCTTAATAGGAGGGGGATTATAAGAGGGACACTGTCGTCGTGTTTACCTTTTAGCTCTGCTGAGAGCCTGAGCTCAGAAGTTCGGAGCTGCTCTGGTTTGACAATAACTCTTCGCTTGCTAGTTGCATGGTCTTGGGTAAGTGACTGAACCTGTTTCATCATCAGTAAAAAGAGATTATAGAACTCATAGGAATGCCTGGCATTTAGAAACAGCAACAGATGTCAGCTGTTATTACTATTACAATAATAATAAATATCTTCATCGTCATCATCATGAATGTCTTCCTGTGGCCAAGCAGCTATGAAGTGAAAATGTTTCACATCAGGGAAACTTACAGGGATTTGGCCACTTCCTGGTAACTGATACCTTGAAAAATGATTCTTACGGGTCAGACAATGAGATTACTCCTTCCTAAGGCAAATAAATTCAGGTAGGTCAGTCCGATAAAGGCACGGAGTGCAATGCTAGAGAGAAGAAACACACATCTGAAAAGCAATAAACGTTCACAATTCATTGAATTTAAATGTCACTTAAATTACTTCACAGTGTACCTGTACAAAAAGACATGATGCTTAAAAGGTAATTAAAAGTCTTTAAATGTAGAAGCAGTTTCTCCTTCCCTAAGTAATTTGAGCTGTATTAACTTGCATCTTAGCAAGTAGCATGGAGACAAACAGGGCATATGCTCTTATGCTCTTGAAATCTGAGACCCTGCAGTGGTTTGATTTTGAGGGGGGTGTGTGTGTGTGTGTGTGTGTGTGTGTGTGTCTCCAGTGTGACGCGCTGTTCTCTAGCAGGCGTTGTGCTTTGGGTAGTGTGTGTGTGTGTGTGCGTGTGTGTGTGTGTCTCCAGTGTAGCGCGCTGTTCTCTAGCAGGCGTTGCGCTTTGGGTAGTGTGTGTGTGTGTGTGTGTGTGTGTGTGTGTGTGTGTCTCCAGTGTAGCGTGCTGTTATCTAGCAGGCATTGTGCTTTGGGTAGTGTGTGCGTGTGTGTGTGTGTGTGTGTCTCCAGTGTGGCGCGCTGTTCTCTAGCAGGCATTGTGCTTTGGGTAGTGTGTGCGTGTGTGTGTGTGTGTCTCCAGTGTGGCGCGCTGTTCTCTAGCAGGCGTTGCGCTTCGGGTAAACAGGTAAGCAGACTGTTCTCAGCATATCAGGTCCACACAGAACCCCCATGATGTCAGCTTCCTCCTCGGTGTGCTGCTGGCATCACCCCTGAGCCACGGGACGCACTGTTAAAGAACAGGGTTGAGGCTGCTCAGCTTTTTAAGGGGCCCACCATTACCGTCAGAAATGCCCTTCTTAGTGGAGGTGTTTCTATAAAGGAAACCATGTGAAAGACAAAAACCTACTACTTCTCAAAAGCTGTTCAGAAGAGAGCTTGGGTGTAGGGGGCTCGTAGTGGCTCTTTCCATTTTTTTATTTTTCTAGAAGTTATTGGTTTAAAAATGACCACAAAAAAGGAAGAAGAAATGACTTGTGCACATAATTCTCCTACCTACTTACACTTGGAAAAGCTGCCTGCTTCCCACACTCTACGCACAGGACTGGTCGTCTGTGATGAGCACGCTTTAGGACACAGGCTCCCTTTTCCCCCAAGCTGAGCAATGTACGTCAACACCTTTAGTGGCCGTGGACACAAGAGACTCTGATAAGAGCTGTGAACACTTTTACGAGAAAAAGGCATGTATATACATCCAAGTGGTCAGCATTCAACTTACGTGGTTCATAGGGACGCCCTGTGGTCCAAGCATTTCAAAGACCACCCTGATGTGTGTGTTTGTGTGAGCGTGCGTCATGTGTAGCACCCTGCAGTGCAGACGTGCCTGGGTTAATTGCAATGAAAGCTGACCAAACTAGGGATCACGCTGCCATTCACATGGCTGGCTGTATATTAAAGGTAACTGCTGATTAGAATAGAAGGTAGGTTAAAGCGTAACTTTAGGGAACGGAATAGTTAGACTTGACCAGTTGTTCTGCTCGATGCTGAAATCAGGTAACTCACGGCGAGCACTGTCAGAGTAAGCATGACACGCACATTCCGAGCTTTCACAAAGGACACAGTTTCACGCTGCTTCTTAGCAGTAAAGAGGTTCAGAATAGGCCACCCCTAAATGGACCATGTAGGCATGATGCTTCGTTTGAGCTGAAGGCACCTGAGAAAGTAGACACAGGAGAAACTCTGCCCTCCCTCCCCGTTTTTACCTAAAAGCAGGGCATAAATTTCCCTTTGTGAAGGGGTCTCCCTTCTATAGCAGAAGAACAGAAAACTCTTAAGCCAGAGCAGGCTTTTATCTCTGGACTCCTCACTGACTTTGGTCTCCATAAACAAACCTTCCTAAATAACTCTGATTTTCCATTAGTTTCCCCCATAGATTTACCTCCCCACAATTTACCATCCCCAGATACCCAGACCACTCTTCCTGTCCAGTCACTTCACCACAATTTATTTTCCTTTGTTAAAATGGTACAGAAGCTGCCAGGCCTAAGGGCTCCTTTGGGGTTTCACTTCTTTTCTGTGAAGCTGCCCATAAACATGTAAAATCAACCTTTTGCCTGTCAAATCTGTCTTTTGTCAGTTTAATTAGCAGGCCCAGCCACTGAACCTAAGGAGGTAGAGGAGACTGTTTTTTTTCTTTTCCACAGTAGCTAGATACAGCCCTCCCCTAAAAATATCAGACGATTATCAACCCTGCATATCTCCCTCCTGCCCACTTTCTCCATTTCCTGATGCTTTCTTCTTGTATCTCCCCTTTAAAAGACCACATTTATAAACAAAGGTGAAATTCTGGCTAAGATTGCTAGTGTGAGAAAATGAAAATGAGGAAATTTTTTTTAAGTTATCATTGTACTGAAATGACCATGTATTTTGAATTAAAAAAGATAACTTGGGCTGGAACTCATGAAAATGAAAAATTAGAAATGATGAAAAGTAGTTTTCCTCCCTCTCTCAAGTTTCTATAAAGGCAAAATAGAATATGCACATTATACAGTTTTGTGACAGAAAATGTGAAAGTTTATGAAAATGATGCAGTATTTTACAGAAGGAAGCCAAATGGGGGGAAATGGGGATAACTTTTAAATCTTTTTAGAAATGAAGTAAATTTTTTGTTTTGGTGTGTTTTGCTCGTTTTATTGTGGTAAAATGTACATGATACACAACTGACCATTTAACCATGTTTAAGCACACAGTTCTGTAGCACTGAGCACACTCACACCGTTGTGTAACCGTCCCCACCATCCGTCTCCAGGACTTTCTCATCTTCCCAGACTGAAACTCCTCCCCATGAGACACGAGCTCCCCCTCCCCTCCTCCAGGCCCTGGTAAACCACCATCTAATCCTGTCTCTAGAGGTGTGACTATTTCAGGCACCTCATATGATAAATAAGGTTTTATTATATCATTTTACGAAGACATTCTCTTGGATGAGATTATTTTAGGATCGATGACAGTATTCCCTATTTGCCTGTGGACCGTATTGAACAAAACAGAGATTGGAGCTTTTACATTAAAAGGAAAAGTTAAAATATAGGATATGCCTATCTAATGACTATTTTTTTTAAGCTGAATAATTATAGCAAAATTGGCTCAATGCTGTTGTGGAGAAAACAAGACTCCCCAGTTCCCTCCTCCCAAGTGGAGCATCTTCAAGGCCTGAAGTCTCACAGAAGCTTCTCCTCAGAATCCTCCATCGCTATGATGCTTTATCGGAAATGTTCTATCTCCTTTCTGTACTTGAACCGTCTCTTACAAAGGAAGTTAAATGGAAACGGTGTTTCTCAGCAGCCACACAGGCAGCAGGACTGGCCTTTCCGGGGTGACACCTGGGCAGGAGGAGAGGAATCTGCCTGGAAGAAACGTTGAATATATTGCAAAGCCGTGAGACCCTCAGGAATCTACAGCTTTGCGGAGAGGTAGTAACAAATGAAACCAGGGTAGCCACGAGATATGGATGCAATAAATAGATGGAGTGTAATCATATTCCCTTCTCTCTTATTTTCCTATATTTGAGCAACACGGCAAAATGTCAATTTAAGGTATTGTCACAAACTACTGGTCACTTAATTTAGGGGATGAGATGCTTTGCTAAGCGTACATTTAGAACTGACGTTACATAGAGGCTCACATCAGCATCTCTTGTACTGATCTACGAGAAATAATACGGTTTTGATACATCATACCGAACATAAAATTTGCGCTCTGCTTTATATAATCCCATATTTTTCAGAGCAAAAGTTCAGGCTTATAATGTAAAATGTATTAATTCTTTTTAAAAATTCATATAAATAATTAGAAGGCAAGGTTGGGCAGTGAATGAATACATTAGAAAAAAACCTTTTTCTATGAAATTTACAAACATGACATAAACATTTTTGTAAAAGGCAGAGGGCTGAGATGACTAGGTGTATCTTTTTACCTTTCAGCACAGACAGATTAAATTTATTTTATCGATATATCTGTCTATCCATCTATCTATCTATCTATCAGCCAATATTATAACCCCAAATCCATTAATCTAGTCCATTCATACAAGACAAGCTGTTTTAATCCTCCTTGGTGCCCTCATGTTTAAAGATTCCTGCTACATTTAAAAAACGTTCAGTAATGATTAATTCAGTCAAGCTTTTGATGGTTTTGCAGATACAGTCATACTGGCTAAGGTCAGACGGTGGAAAATTCTATAAATTAGCGTCAATATCACCAGGTGACTTGCCTCTAGATTTATATTAATAATTTGAGTAAAATCATAAATTAAATTTTAAAATCCTAAATTCATTTACCTAGTAGGGGTTATGAAACACTTTAGCTGTTGTTTTTATTTCCTCCCCTCGCTGGAGTTCCAGTAAACTAATAGCCAAGGATTTAGATGAACAGTTCGGCCTGATTTCGCGCCTTTTATCTGGGAAAGGGCCCAGTGTCCCCCCAAACACTACGGGGCTTCTCCAGGCCTCGTCTCTGTTCTCTGCTGTCAAGAACTAGGAAAGATCTGAGACTTTGCCCTCCTTCAAGCTAAGTTACTCTGCGCACTTTAAGGAACGCTGGCCAGAGACTCAAGACTGAAGAGTCAGACACCAGGGGCTCAGGACACAGCGAACAGAAGGAGCCTCGTGTTCACATCAGTTTCTCTTGTCCTGTCCTTCATCCCACGGGGATGATGCAGGGCTTGGGGGTTAGGCACACAGTGTGGGTTTGTATTAGGCTGAGGGACACGGGAAATTTCCAGTTTATAACAGGGCTGCAAGCAAACCTGCTCAACTTTTGCCCCATCCTGCCCCACCGGCAGACACTGTCTTAATTATCCTGGTCAGAAAATATCTTCCTTCCACATGGAAGAAGTCTCTCTACCCCCTCTGCCTTCCACAGATGTTTGCTGTACAGACGTCCTTGAAAAGATGATGCAGGACAGAAACTGTCACCAGACACGCAGGAGCTCCGCAGAGAATCTCGACGCCCAACATCCACTCCCCCCTCGTCATCAGCTGGGATGAAAGATATCTGCCTTTTGCCATGATTTTAAACCAAAGGTGGGTGTGGGTAAGGAAGAAAGAATCAAAACAATATTTATAAAAAGGTTAATGTTCTACCATCACCATGGTACTATGTTACAATTTTTTTTTCTGTTACAATTTTTAAACACACATATTCATCCTCCTGACTACTTCTGCATCACTCGTGATCCAAAGGGATTGCCATTCTAAAGAGTGTTGAATTTAAGATGACGTCCGCAGCAAACGCTGTGCCATGTTTTTCTCTTCCATACCATTGCTTATTCATTGCATACAAATTCAGAAATAAAGCATATGCGTATATTTGTCACCAGAACTGGGGTAGTACTAACTATGCTGTAGATGTAAAATAACAATAGTTGTGGAAATGAGATATAGTGTTCTCTAGTCTCTGTGGGTGAATTCTAGGGTTTTCCACTAATTCCTGAAATATATTTGTTTTTCTCTAAGTAGAATACGTGCAGACAAAACAGTAAATGTTTAGGACCCTATACAAAATTTCCTTTAACATGTGTAAAGTATTAAATGATATCAAATATTAAAAATATATATATATATATATTAACGTTAAAATTCCCAGCTCTTACACTGGACCCTTTAAAATGCTTTTGCTCTATTTGTTGTTAAGATTTTACACTAGCTGATCCATGTTCTGGTCATTAAAAGCAGATTTTTTTTTTAATGTCCTAAAACATTTCGCTATTATACCGCTAAGCTAAGTTGTCCCAAAATGTTCTTTAAACTACTATAATTGTATGATTAGAGACAGAAAGCTATGTCAGACATAATTTGGATAGATTTTTTTTTTTTTTTATGGTATGCGGGCCTCTCACTGCTGTGGCCTCTCCAGTTGCGGAGCACAGGCTCCGGACACGCAGTCTCCGCGGCCATGGCTCACGGGCCCAGCCGCTCTGCGGCATGTGGGATCTTCCCGGACCGGGGTACGAAGCCGTGTCCCCTGCATGGGCAGACGGACTCTCAACCACTGCGCCACCAGGGAAGCCCAATTTTGATAGATTTTAACAAGACACAATACTTCTTGCATTTTTCAGACAGTGAGACGTATTTTCACCCTAGTTCTTATTTGGGGCAGAAATTCTTTCCAAAATACTCAAGGTATAAGCAAGTTAACTGTAAGTTGGAAATTCTATAGTTTTCTTTGGTTTGTTTCCTTTTTAAATGTAATCTGAAGGCCGCACTGCTTATTCTTGGGAATAACAAGCTCCAGGCACGGTCTTCTGCCTTGAACTCCTCCTGTGTCTGTCAGGCTGCAGGCCTGTCCTCCCGCGGCCTGACCCGCCCTGCCGTTTCCAGGAGGCTGCATGCGAGCCTGTCTCCGGCGACAGGTCCTCAGAGCCTCCCGTCTCCCTGCAGCGCGAGGGCCGCGGGGGCCTGAGGCGGCCTCGGCGGTTCGCCTTTCTGGAGTCACCGGGGGCTGCCACCTGCTCAGGGCGCGGGGCTGCCACCTGGGGCTGCAGGGAGAAGGGCTCTGCAGCTCAGTGTGTAGCTATTCTGACCCCAGAGACGGTGGCCTTGACCTTGTAGAGTGTCAGCTTCCAGGGAGAGGTCAAGACTCGAGGGCCCTGCCGGAAAAGAGAATAAACGGACCCACCCTGTACAGCGCAGACCACACAGCCCCTGCACGGCCTTGAGCTCTGGAGGGGGCGGCTCGGGTCCTGAACTCGGGCCAGCGAGATGCTCGCCCACCGAGCGGTCTTGCTGCAAACAGAAGCCCTGGGGGCCGCGGCGAGGGCTCCGGGCCTGCGGTGGAGGCGCAGGGGGCTCAGTCTGCGCGTTGTGACGCGGGCCTGATTGTCTACGTCACTTCCCTCCCAGGGCCCTTGATCTGGGAGGAAACCTCATAAACATGAAGCGTAGCATGACGAACGTCTTAATTTCCTTCGGTACCTGGAATACTTGCCCTGGATCCGTTTACTGAGCCACGAATTCCCTTCCACTCACGCTCGTGGCTACGTTTCACGGGCGGGGGGCACCGGGGGGGCCCGGGCGCAGCGTGCTGCTACCCTGCCCGTCACCGTCCTCGACGGCGCTCCACGAGCCCGGGGCTGGCCGCGCTCCCTGCGGTCCGCACACGGCAGGTCCGCGCTCACCGCTGCCCCTTCCAGGCTCAGGAAAGCGCCCGCACGCCGTCCGCAGGGAGCAGCCGCCCAACAGCGTTTGCCACTGACCCCACCGAATAAAGGGACGAAGGAACATAGCGCAAGGAGCCGTTCTAGACAGTTCGAATTTCACAGGACACTGGGGCTGTTTCAGTGTAATAGGAGTGTTCCTTATACACACAAAGCCTGATTATTGAGATCTTTGAAACTTGAGATCTGAAAGTATGCTCTTACCACGCGAGGGCATCAGAAGACACAGGACAGTTTTGCTCTGCATATATATATATATATATATATTACACAGATAAAATCATTGGTTATGGAATCTTTGTGTTGCATGTTTCTGTTTTCTGTATAGAAGAGAAACTACAAAGAGGAAGAAGAAGGAGGAAAAAGCCATGACAGAGTGTGAGGAAGCAGAAGAGGAGAAGGAAGCTGGAGTGAACATGAAGGAGGAAAGAAAAAAAGAAGAGTTCAAGATTGGGGAGCAAACCTTCGGTTATTACAGATGGTAACAAAACATTACGGGCGTCTTCGGCCAGCATTCTTAGTACCACCTTGGAAAACCAGGACTCCTCTTGAACGTGACAATCTGTATTCAGAGGAAAAGAAATATAAAATTTCCAACTAAATTCGGAGTGTTAATAAAAACATAGAAGTACAAAAATGTACAGAAAGTGCATTTGCTTGGTATGAAAATATTCCTCTGTGCCTTCATATCCATATAGTGTATGTTTACGTGTACAGTTTTTAGAGAGGAGCTATACGATTCAAATTACGCACACATTCTACAATTATTCCAAGATTATAACATATGTTTGGCCTTTATTTATGAGGTTCCGCAGTGCAAGGATCTGCTTGCTGAGGGAACAGCTTGCCTTTCTCCCAGGACGAGGGGTTTACTTGGAGTTCAGGATGACTGTACTGTTTTCACACATCTGAACAGGGGAACAGGAGGGAAGAATTTCGAGATTAGCTGAGGACAGCGCGAAGTCTTGCAGCTGACAGTCCCCTTTGCGATCGGGTTGAGAAGGAGAAAGTTAGCAGGGATTTTCCAGGGCGCTGACCACACACAGGACAGGCGTGTGCCTGCTTCCATGGACTCTCTTGGGTATGTACCAGCCCAGGTGTCCACTGCTTGCCAGTCTAACCATGTCCTTCCATTGTCAATTTCCTAATGAGACAGATATGTAGGCAGTAAATGTTCTTCCCAATTCTCCTTCTAGATAGTCAGACTATGGAGCTCTCTAGGTCCAGCTTTTCCACTAAACGATTAGAACCCTCGGCCGACTCGGAGAAGGAAGAGGGCAGAGGAGTGGCAGTGACCTCACTGCAGGTTGTAGCTCCAGTACCCAAAGTGGCTGATCCTACTTCTTCTTGGGCTTCCCCTCGTGAGAGTCAATACATTCCCCCACTTTGCCGTAAAAAACTCCAAAATAACAACAAAAGGAAGTACGATTGAATGTAAAAAGTGCTATAGAATGGTAAGTTGGGCTTTTAAATGTACTTACTTCAATTGATTTCATTACAGGAAAAAAGAAATTAAAAAGAAGTCTGTTATAGAAGCAGAGAGGAGGATGTGACCACTTCATTCAGGTTGTTTGGAAAAGGATTCAGGGAAAAATGTGACATTTGGACTCCAAGTAAAATGTATCATTTCAGTTAGTTATTGACATGAAACAAACTATCCTGAAACTTAGTGTCAGGAGTCTGGGTCATCTTATCTCAGGTGGCCTAGAAGGTCTGTCTGTGGCTAGCTGGGGGACAGGTGGGGAATGTCTGGGCTGGGTCAGTGTCAGCTGAGAGGACCCAGCTCTGCCCGGTGATGTTGTCCTTGTTATCCAGGTGGGAAAAGTTCAAAAGAGAACCGAAGAATTCAAGGGCTCTTGACGCCCAGATTTGGCATGCACGCATCATTTCTGTTGCTATTAGTAACAGCAAATCTCAAAACTACCCCAGTTCAAGGGGTAGAGAAATAGATCCCAGCTCTTTATGTAAAACTGCAGAGTCTCATAGCAAAGTATGGATACAGAGAGGTTATTGATTAAATTTGTTAATTCAATCAATCCACTAGCTAGGTAGATAATATAGATAGATGTGTGTGTTTCTGAGCCAAAGACTGTCATGTGGTCTATTGTGTAGACAGATTAGAGCACAGCATATGGTTGCATCAGTGCCAGAAGTTTGTTCTTTCATTTACGGAATTATGACAAAGCAATAAGTCAGTTTGAAAAGACAACAATATTTATATTATATACAATCCATAGTTATGGGAATCCATCACAAATTTATATTTTTGTACATTGCCTTTGGCATTGTGTTTGGTTCCAATCATTTTGAAAAATAAATATATATGTATTAAAAAAGCAAAGAAATGAAAAGCTTTGTGCTTACCTGTCTTTTGTCTGCTATCAAAACCTGAGTGAGTTTATGCTTGGGATGATCTTACTTAAAATAAAAGAGATAGTCTATCTGAACTTTACATGGAGGGACCTTGGAGAGAACTTCAAAGATATTCAGTGGTCATCACCCAGAGAAGCATGGCTGAGAATGTATTTTCACCTCACTCAAGTGGCATTTTGGGGTGATTTGACATTTGTCTGTGGCATTTACAGAATTCACTCTTGGGTAATTGGGAGTATACCTCTAAGAGGCAGATGGTCTTCCTCGTGAGCAGTTGGAAATTTAATATCACAAGAGGTGTGCAATATGACAACATATGTTAAGATGTGGAAAGAGCAAACAAACAAATATAAGCCCAAAGAGAGAGTCTCAAGGAAAAATTACATGTATCAACCTGACATCAGGCTACAGCTCACACGGGAAACTCTATATAGTGGGTCCTAGAGAGAATAAGAGCAAAGCAGCATTTATTTCTCATGGGCACGTGGTTAACGGTTACTGATCTCCCTAGACAGAGAAGACAGAGTAGGCCAGGTCATTTCCTCTCTTACACACACACACACCGTATATTATGAACCATAAAACAAGCACCTAATTAAAACCATTATTTACATTTTTGTCTCTCCCACACACAAAATAATGTAAATGATAGGAAAGATATGTTGATGAAATTACTCATATAAGTAATATAGAAGTCTGAAAATACATTAAATGTCCTAAAACAAAGGTATGGCCAATTATGTTATTTCCACATAAAAAACCTTTAAAAAAAGGTTTTATAACAGCATAGAAAAATCTTGCACATTGTGTCAAATTAAAAGTATTAGTAGGGCTTCCCTGGTGGCGCAGTGGTTGGGAGTCCGTCTGCCGATGCAGGGGACACGGGTTCGTGCCCTGGTCCGGGAGGATCCCACGTGCCGTGGAGCGGCTGGGCCCGTGAGCCATGGCCGCTGAGCCTGCACGTCCGGAGCCTGTGCTCCGCAATGGGAGAGGCCACAACTGAGAGGCCCGCGTACCGCAAAAATAAAAAACAAAAAACAAAAAAAAGTATTAGTAAAAATTGTAAGCATACTGCGATACTTAATGGGAGGTGGGATGATACAATGAAACATGTTTAGGAAAAAATACATTAAAATTGTGATGTAATTTGTAAGGATGTGCCAGGTTGTTTTCTTCATTCTTCTCCAACTTTTCCATAGTCATTATACTTGTTGTTATAATAGTAGATGCGTTTTAAAAATAAAAATAATTACTTACCTATTCTTTCTACAGAAGCGAAAATCATGAAAGTGTAACAAATGTAGATCAAAGAGAATGAGGGAATGGCTTAGAATAAAATCTGTGCCCATGCACTTACTTTTGTTTTTTTCCAGACAATGAATAATTTTAGTAATTTTAAACATGAATATCCATCTAGTTAATTAGACTGAAGAGTTTAATTATAGAAGCATATGAGGTGAATCTCTCTAAGAATAAATCCTTATTAAACCTTGAAAATGCATCTTTGATAGTTTCAAAATAGATGAGCATATTTTCTAAAAGCCATTGTTATAAAAAGTAACCATAGTATTAAAGCTTTTATTCCTGTAAATAACAAATATTTCCCAGGTTTGAAGAGCAAACACATCATTCTGTTTAATTTTGTACTCTTAGCAATTATCACAGACTTTCTGGTTTTAATCATTCTATTTCCAACCGTTTACGGAGTGCCCACTATGTGCTGGACACTGTTTTAAGGAGGAGTCCTCACAAGTTATTGCTTCTCTGCAGCCTGGGTTGCAGCGGGAAAGGAAAATCAACAAGAAAAAAACACTAATGTGTCCCCAGAGTGATACCTGTTATGAAGACATTAAAACAAATCGATGGATACTCCAAGAGAACAGGATTGTCTGAACTGGCTGGTCAAGGGAGGCTTCTTTGGTAATATGACCTGTGACCTGAGACCTGAAGGAAAAGAAGGAGCCTGGTTTGTAAAGATCTGGGGTGGGGGGGGTCGTATTTCAGGTTTGGGGGATAGCACAAGCAGAGTTCCTAAGGCAGGACTGAGCTTGGCCAATATGACAACTTGGGATGAAGGTGATTCAGGAGGAGAGTGTGGCTGATGGGACCAGCGTCAGCCTGGCAAAGCCGGGTGTTATCCCCATTGTACTGGGAACCCCTGGGAGGGTTTGAGCAAAGGCATGACGTGGAAGGATTCATGTTGCCAAAAATTCATTCCAACTGCTGTACAGAGGAACTGGGGAAAACTGGCTACCCTGAAATAAATTAGTGGACTATGGCGTTCAGGCAGGTAAGAAATTATAGCAGCTTGCACTAGAGTGAAAAAAGTTGTCCTAGCGGAAGTGGGTGGATTGGGAAATATTTGAGGAACAGAAGCAAAAGCCCTTGCTGATTCCCTGGTAGATGAGGGAGGATGAACACCGAGATGAGTTGTTGGCTCTGAAGTTTAACTGGGTGGTGGCGGGGAGTGCATTTACTTGATGAAGAGCGTGGTCAGAGGAACAGCTGCACGGGGTTGGGGACCTGCTGATTCAGGCAGGTCAAGTTTGAGATGCTAGTAAGCATTCAAGCACACATCTTAATATGCAACTCGTATCTCTATATGTCTGGAGCTCAGTGGACAGAGTTAAGGGTCAGTGTCATCTAAATGATATTAAAAGCAATGGCATTTGAGATTGGATAAGATCATTTAAGCAGATAATGCAGAGACAGAAGAGTAGTGGCCCAAGAACCAAGTCATGTGGGTTTCCAACATTAAGGGGTTTGAGCTGGAAGCTACCAGCAAGGAAGACTGAGGAGGAACAGCCACGTGTGAGAAAAACATCACAGCAAAGATATAGGAAGACAGTTTCAGGGAGTGAATCACCAAATGGATCAAAGTCTGCTCTGGAGTCTGGTAACAGGGCTGAACTTAGTGAAGGCAGAGTAATGACCAGTGGATCCAGAAATAAAGAAAGCACTGGTGACCTTGACAGAGAAGTCTAGTTAGATGGGTCTAAAAAGAAAGAGAGAAATGTAAAATGGTAGATGAGACCCTTTAGACAATATTTCCAGGATATTTTTCTGTAAATGATTGGGCACCAGTTGGAGGTATCAATATCATATTTATTTTTATTTGCATATATAGACATAGGCATGCATCCAGTCATGTACATACATGTGTCTGCGCACACAGACATGATACACATGTGTTTTTTCAAAAAGGAAGCTACTTTTTTTTTTTTTTTTTTTTGCGGTACGCGGGCCTCTCACTGTCGCGGCCTCTCCCGTTGCGGAGCACAGGCTCCGGACACGCAGGCCCAGCGGCCATGGCTCACGGGCCCAGCCGCTCCGCGGCATGTGGGATCTTCCCGGACCGGGGCACGAACCCACGTCCCCTGCATCGGCAGGCGGACCCTCAACCACTGCACCACCACGGAAGCCCCAAGGAAGCTACTTTTAAAAAGCATATATGTATGCTTATTAGGAAGGGTGTATATCACTAAGCAGTTTAAAAATATTTACTGTAATAAATACGCCGAATTGATAGTATGTCCTTTAAAGATAGTTTTATTTTTTGTCAACGGTTAGCAACTTGCCACAGTGTATGACTTGATGACCTGTAGACAAAACCTGTCGTGGTTTCTACATCCTTGTAACAACTATTCACATGGATGCACTTTGAATAAAGCAATGTTCTCTGCTCGATGCTAATGAACAAGAAAGTCCTCCAAGGCACTGTTCTGTGTGTTGGAGAGGCGTGGGAGGGAGCGTGTGCCATAGGTGGAGCTCCCAGCCATCTGCTGTCCATCAACTCAACTAAGTAGGTTGCATTATTTCCATTTTGAAATGAAGAAATAGACTCAAAACAGTTTAGTAACTTACCATGTAGCAGAAAGTAGCATTCTTTCTCAAGCAAGTTATGCTCAACTTTTTATGAAAAGGAAAGTAAAAAATAAAAAGCTAAGGGCTCAGGGAACCATTGTCTAAAATGAAATCTCCCCCACTGGGTAGTTGTCCTTAATTTCCTGAGTTTCTCTGACCTCCACTTGTTACCTCCCCTGAAACAAAAAACACACAAATCTAAACGATGGATTTTTTTTTTTTTGTAGTCAAATAGCTACAGCAGTTTTATTGCTAATAGCCAAAGCCTGGAAACAACCCAAGTGTCCACCAACTGGCCAATGGATAAACAGATTAACCGATGGATTTTTGCACTTCAGTTAATTTAAGGTGAGTGGAATTCTGAAATTACATCCACCTTCTTCGTGTAACTCAAGTCAGTTGAGCTCAACTAATACAGAAGGAAACACATGAGGTTGTTAGCCAAGATTTGAGAAATGGAGACCTGATTGAAATAAAGAGGTGTTTATTTGGAGTTTGTTAGGACTGCAGCCGGGGAGACACAGATTCAAGAAGCACTTGAATTGTGTCCCCGACTACAGAATGGGGGAGGCTTATAAACGAAAAACAGCAAGGTTACAGTTGGTTCCATGAGTTGTTTATGAAGAGTTATAACTGGAGCTTGTAAGAAGTAAGGCTGCTTGTCAAGCCAGGGTGGGTTGGGGTCTGAAATGGTTGCATAGTCACAAGTCACCTTGAGACCACACGGCTGCAGCTGGCAGGTGCTGTTCTGAATGCGGCGGGTGGTGTCCTGGGATCTGATGCAGTTCAGAGAAAGTTCAAGTTCTCAGCGGTGCAAGGACATGTCTGAGACCAGATCCTTAATGGCCTCCGGACTCCATGTTTGTACGTCTGGTCTGATTGCTCCATTGTAATTTCAGTTTGTCATTGAAGCCCCCTAGACTTATCTGACTCAAGCAGGCTAGAACACCTTGGCTAAGGAAAGGTATGTCTTGAGGGGAGGTTCTTATATAAAAAGGGGTCAAAACAATATTAAACTCAGCAATATTTCATTAGAAAACCCACAGAAGGAAATAAATAGGATCATTGTCCCAACTCAGAAATAATTGGTAATAGTTAAGTAACATTTAGCTGTACTTGAACACGGTAAAAAGAACGACTTGGAATGATCCTAGACCTGTTGAAACCACGAATTGAGAAGGGTTCAGACGTGGGTATTGGACTCATATAACCCTATCTTTAACAGGAGCCATGAAGTTAAGCACAGAAATAATAAGAAAAAGATGTTAATCAAAACAGAAACCCTAAATTACCTATCCACGCTTGAAATTGAGGTGTAGAAATAGCAACCAAAGGATACTCCATAGATAATAATATTACCTATTTTTAATAGAAATATACCAGGGTATATGAAGATTTACACATATTGTTTGCGTATGACAATTCGAAGAGGTTAGCAGACATTTTATGTATGGAGTCAAAATGACTCAAAATAGGAGGCTGGGTGAGTGACACAGCCAGTGTCAGAGTTTCACAGACAATGACTGTTACTCTAGATCATATTGGGGGGAGGTTTTGATTTGCATTTCAAACTCCCTCCTCCAAAGGACTTCCAATTGTTTACAAAATGTTTCACCAGCTAATGTTTTCCAAGACTCTTACACTGTGAAGGAATCCCAGTGGGCTGGGTGGGTGGAAACTGTATTCTAGTTTTGTAAGCAGTGAGATCGAAGGACCTAGTTTCAGATTCACATGCTAGGGTGCAAAATTTTCTTGTGAAACTTATGCTTCATATATTGTATTGTTTTGATGATTTACATTCACATTTTACTATGTTTACATTCTAAACATAACGATAACTTAAAATAAGAATGACAATTTACATTTAAAATAAAGTTTAAAAGACTGCTTTAAGGGTGAAATTTCTTAAACTATTTCTAGTTCATCTCAGTTTATCTGTCCCCTGGTTTTGTGTACTTTGTTCTATTCATTTGTAGCATCAGATGTTAGACTGCATTTAATTTTCATCATGTTAATTTCCATAACTGGTTACACAACTTGATGAAGACAATTTGGAGTAGATATTGCTTCTTCAAAACAACAACAAAAAAGACATCAAACTAACATAACCTTACTGGGACTGACAGTTCAAATTAATCAGCTGTTTCTGTTTTCTTTTCCTGGCAGAGAGAGAGGGAAGGGGAGGGACCGACAGGCTCTGCACCCACGTCAGCCAGCGCTGGACAAGAAATCTCTTTCTCCGGGTCTGAAATATCAAGGGCATATGTTTTTAATTAGTCACATCCTCGTCTTCTGCGCCTCATTTAAATGCGGTTCTTTTACTTAATGCGTTAAATTTCTGCTATTGTTCTTGTTTCTACATGTCCGGAGAAAATCATTTAAGCAATCAATTGCATCCGGTGGATTAAATTCTGCGGAGAAAAGTGCCTTCACCCGCAGGCGAGCGTAGTCCTCGCTGGAGGAGGTTTGTTTCCGCCCTCTAACAAAAACAGCACTTTCTGAAACTTATTTGTGGAGGTGACACGTACGTGCTGGTGCACATCCAAAAGGCATGTGTTTTGCCTACATGAGTCCAAGGGAAAAGGGAAACTTCCTGTACCACCATGCCGAGCAATCCGTCTACTTTTACACGGACCGTAAAGCAAAACACACGCTTCCACGTTCGCCCCAGGGAACAATATCCTAGGAAGCTTCGTGTGTCCCGGAGAAGCCAGACGACTCCATCCGACGCGGTTTGAGAGGCCCACCGGCACCTGCAGCCAGGGCCCGTGGTCAAAGGCCCGAGAGAGGGCGGGCGACGCGCCCTCTCGCTGCGCGTGCAGGTTCCCGCGCGCATCCCCCAGCGCCAACCGGCCGGAGCCGGTGGGACCCCTGCGCGCCGCCCCCCGCACCGCATCCCCACTGAGAGCCCCGCCTCCTGTCCCGCCCCGCGCGCCCGCCCCCCACGGGCCTTCTCCGGCGAGAGCCGGCCGGCTGCTAGGCTGAGGGCCACCGGAACGCGCGGGCGCGGCGGCGGCGGCGGCGGCTCGCAGTCTAAGGAAACCCTGGGCTTCCCGGACTGAATAGCGCGCCTGTCCGGTCTGCACTCCCAGGGACCCCGCTTCAGTCCCGTTTCGCCTCCGGGGAACCAGAGGCGCCGCGCTGGCCGCCCCACCAGCCCGGTCCCGGGAGAGCCCCCCGGCGCGGCGCCCGCCCCTCGGCTCGGATCCCCGGGGCTGGCGTGGAGGCCGGCGTTGCGCGCACGGCTCCCTCTGCTGTCGGAATCCGGGCAGGAGGGATCCGAGCTCCCGGCGGGAAGGGCGCCTGGCACCCGCTCCGGCCGCCTCGTCCCGCACCCCGCCATTCCTTCCTGAACTGCCCCCAGGTCTCCGGGCGCAGAAGCCTGCGCTCACAGTTTCGGTGCCGGGAGCGGTGGGCCGGGGCACGACCCTCGCCCCCAGCTCCATTTTCCCTCTTGGCTACGGGTCCGCGTGGACGTGATTTTGACCAGTTTCCTAGCAGGTTCAACGCAGAGTATCTCAGTTCCCCGCCTCACCCCACGCGCGTTGCCGAGGGTGGGTGGCGGAGCCCTCGGGGGCCGCCCGGGGACACCCACCCCGCCCTCCCCGGTGCGGGGACCAGCGGCGGTGCGAGCGGGTGCAGCGGGCGGACGTGGGGTCTGTGCGCCGCGGGAGCGACGGGCCGGCGAGGCCTCGGGGCAGCGAGGAGAAGCCGGGCTGAAGGGCGGAAACCCGGGCCGGGGGCCGGCGGGCGGCGCGTCGTGGCGGCGTTGAAAGGGCGGGGACAGCCGAGCCTTCCCGCTGACTTTTTCGACCCCGGCTCGATCCTTGAGCACTCGGCCTCCCCCGCCGCCCTGCAGGGGCCGAGGCTGCAGGCGCTCGCCAGCCTGGCCCCGGGAAGGAGCCCGCGCCCGGCGCGCGCCGCTGCCTCACCAGCCTCGCCGCCCGGTGCTCCGGCGACCCGCGTCCGGCCCGATCCCCCGGCGGCTCAGCTGGGACCGCCAGCCAATCCAGCAGCCTTTCGCAACATAGCGGGTGCCTTTCTTTTTCTTTTTCCTTCATTCTCTGTCTTTTCATGTAACAGTAACCTGTCGTTTCTGCTTGGAGGGTCTAAGAAGAATCCACGATCGCTTTGCTGTGTCTAACCTAGGAATTTCAAATGGGGCTTCTCAGAATTCACATCTGCTTCTCCTAACTGGCGATCAGGATTGTGGAGTCTTCCAAAATAGCCCTTTTCATCTTACGTAATGAGAGACCCAGAGAAGCTCTGGCTTTTCCACGGTACATAATCTATATTTACTCTCCCCCTCCCCGACACACACACACGCCCGCTCCCTCTCCCGTGCGCGTGTGTGCGCGCGCGTGTGCGTGCGTTTCCTTTCGTTTCTAGCATTAGGAAACTCGTTCGCGGCCACTGAAAAGTCAGGAGCGGCTCAGATCTGATTTTCCACGGATTCCTACCTCCACCGTCAGATACTGTCCGGAAACGGTGCCACCAAATAAGCATGGGACTGTGATCCTGGAGAGCCAGCGCGCCGCTACCCAGAGAGGAAGCGCCAGAGAAAGGCGAGCCTGGAAGGCGAGCAGCCGTTCGCGTTGGCTGGCGAGGAAAAGTGCGGCGCGGGGCCCGGCCCGGGGTTCGGGCCCCTGACTTCAGCACCGGAGGGGATGGACAGCGTCTCCGGACCCGGCTGCCGCCGCCGCGACCGGACTGCGCCGCCGCGGGCCTCGCCAAGGGCAGCCCGGCTCCCCGCGCCTCGCAGCTAAGAGGCTGCGTCTCCCGGTGCCCCCGCGCCCCCCTCCCCGTCCGTGACCGACGGAAAGGAGCCTTCTTTTCCCTGCTGCGACCCCCGAACAGGGCTCCGAGGGGCACTCCTGTTCCACGGATCAAACTCTCCGCAGCAACTTCGAGAATAATTTCCTCCGGGGGCCGGAGGGATAGGGGCCGAAGAGTGAGGCCGAAGTTCTCGGAGCCGCTGAGAAACCATGGGCTCTGCAGGCGGGGTCCGCGTGCTCCAAGGCCCACGCTTCTCCAGATAAACAGGATGCTCGTGAGAGGGCTGCACCTGTTCTGGAAATAGCTTTGTGAGACGAGGTTGCAGACCTACTCACAACCTGACGTTAGAGAAGCCGCAAGAATTCCAGTTCCTTTACTTGGCCGGTAAGTGATAATACTATTATTTCTGCTTGTTGATAACTCAAACGGTTCCCCACCCACCCACCAAGATTTTAACAGAAAGATTAGAACAGTATTATTTTTGCCTTGTGGATTAGACGATAAAGAATTTGATTTTTACATGGTTGTTCCTGGATAATGATCTTTGGGAAAATCTTGCCTAGTAAAGCAGTTGGATATTTTACTTCTCTGAAGTCCGTTGTGTGATGAGAATATTCAAAATTATATATATATATATATATATATGTATAAGCTTCTATCAGTATAGTAAAATCTTAGCTGGGTATTTTTATTGATGAGCTAATATCTTTCTGAATGTGTGTGTCGTGTTTTCCCCCCAGATAATACAATCTGGCATTTTGTGAGAGTTCTGTTATTTTTTTTTCTTGGCATTATGCTTGTAGTTTAAGCTGATCCCTGTCTGTGTTACATAGTATGCAAGCCTCAAAAAGTTACTAGTGGTGATGGCTTAACCATCTATTTCCTATGGTTATAATGTGCCAGACTGCACAAGAACAGACACATGCGTGCACACACCTGATCCCGCTCTCTACACCAACCCCGAGTATACCTGCACCTGTGGATCTTACCTAAAGAAAAACACACGTTTTCATGCAGTGTTGCCTTTCCAGCCTTTCAAAGCTTAAGACTACTTGCTCAAACCAGATCTGCCAGGGGCAGAGAATGAGAACCTTCAGCGTGCCTTTTCAGGAGAGAGGGTTTCCATAGCATTCTGACTTCTTAGTGCTACAAAATGCATTTGTCACTGAAATCCCAAAAGTGATGAGGGGGCCAAGAGATTCTTGATGAACCATAAGCTTTAAAGCCTTAATTAAATCTATTTTCTGTTAATTCTTACTTCGGGAGTCTTCCCCTGGGGCTTTAAAACTACGGTCTTTCGCAGTGACCTTGATAAACATTCTGCTCTAATAAAAAGGGTTCACTGGGTAAAGGTAGTTGTACAGATTTATAGCCCATGCCTGACATTTCACTTAGAGCTCGATGGGTTCCGATGGGCACATGCGGTGAGCGGAGAGCTTGCCTTGGCAGGACAGACTTTGACAATCCTTGAAACACACGTGACGCTGTAAGCGTAGCCAACGCTGTGGAGAGAGTTGGGCCCTTTGAGAAAGCACAGTTCTTCGGGTTTTCCTTTTAATTTCTTAGGTCACCTACAACTGATACTAAAATACGTTTCCATACCTACCCTCTTCTCAATTTCATCGCTAAAATCCTCTGAGGCAGTTAAAATGGTCTTGGTTGCTGCGCTGAAGTGCCCCTGTTTTGCGCTGGCTGAGAGCAGCAATTGCACTCTGAGGAAACATCGTTCTCAACTGTCACTTGCCATTTACCATGAACCTGCTTGCTTAGCAGAAAGGGAGCAGAGGCATCCGTGTCACCGAGCTCCCTGGGGGCTCCGTTGCCCTGTATAGGTCGCAAATGATAATCTCAGGAGGCGAAATGCACTGCTGACTTGGGTTCCTCGCCGGGGGACCTACAGTGTGTCCTGGGGACCTACAGTGTGTCCCTGGCACGGCCGGCCTTTGTTTGTTTGCTTGTTTTCCTGATCTGAGATATGTGAACGTGAAATTACCACGTGGACTGATCAATCATGTTTTAAGAGAGCTAAAACCTACTGTTAGACTCTTAGTTTGGTTGTCAGTTAATAGCCCAGACAGACTCCCCTGGTGGGCAGAGCAGAAGATGGAAGCGGAGAACGTGTTCCAGGAAGCAGGCCTGTGGGTACGTGGCCGCAGTTACCTTCTCTGTGGCAGAGGGGGCAGGCTTTCTCCAAATGTGGCTCAAACAGCAGAAAGTAAGAGTTCTCCTGGCCTAATTCCTTTGGAGATTTGGTTACAGAAATAAATAACTCATTCACCGTTCCAAGCTCAGGCAAGCTGCCTGGAAGCTTTCCTCAGCCCTTATCTCTGGGGAAATGTCGTTACATTGAGACAGAGCTTTGTAAACCAACCTAATGCCTGTGGAAATTCTAATCTCTAACTGCCCATGCCGCCCCAAAAAAGGAGTGGGTGGGCTAATGCAACCAAACCTTCTTTTTGCACAGAATCACCTGTCTTTAAAGAGAGATCAATACTTAATTCTAGGACATCCATATCCCACTAAAACAGCTCTTTCTCCTGATGTTTTTTTGGTCTGTTAGGATGCATGAGGTTCGGGGAGTACCAGACACAATAGTCAACACCCCTTCCCAGAGGAGGGAGTTTTGTTGGGAGGGATCAGTGTTGTTGTGTTGCTTATATTTGAGACTCAAAAGAGAAAAGTGAAATAGGATCGCACAGTCAGGAAAATGTAGTGTATACCGTATAGGACCAGAGGATAATTAGAAATGAGCCCTGGAGTCTGTTCAGTTCTTTTTCTTCTTTTAACAAGAAATGGTATGTATGAGAGTGGGACAGAGAATTCTGGCTTGAACCTTTAAATTATAAAAATATTATAAAAAGTCAGCCAATTTTGTCTAGACCATCTAAATATGAATTGGATAGTCTAATGTATCTATTGACCATCAGATCCTAGTGGATTTGAACATCCACAGTTTGCCTTTGGAATTGCTTGCATGGGTTTGAACCAAGTTATGTACATAGTTACAAAAAATGTAAAAGTGTGAGGTGATTCTTATGGAATTTAAGAAGAACTTCCCAAGAATTGACTGTTATGTTCGTACCAATTAAAAGATATCAGTTCCAGGCAAGGAACCTGCTTATTCACCCAATTCTATCAGGAAGGCAAAAGCCACTAGCGAAGAAAAGTGTATCTTAAGTCAGAAGTTATTTCTACAGTTGTCTGACTGCCCCTGAAACCCATCCGGTGAGTCATAGACTAGCACTCAAGTGGAGAGAGATCTCTTATTTCGTATTTTTGTCCCGTTTAGCTTAGCAGAATGCGTTGTACATGGCATGCATGGTAAGAGACAGCATCCTGCAGTATAAAATATGTTATGCATCGTGACGTAGCAGAACAAGGACTGTTTGACAGTCAGAAGATGGGGATTCTTGAAATGCTGGTCGTAAGAGCTCGGACAAGTCACCCAACCCACGACTTACGGGGATACTTTACTTGCCGGTTAAGCCGCAATCCTCTGTATGTGGTTGACAGCTAAGTATTTGTGGCATAACTGAATAGATGCGTACTCCGTGGAATATTGGAAAGTCTCGATACTATGCTTTCAAGAGTGTTTTGGAAACTCAGGTGCAGTATCTTCGAATTACTATAAATAGTCTCCAGTAGCAATCATTCCTTCCTTTATCAAAAGAGTCCCTTCTGATTACTATATGGCGACGTGCCTCTTACATTTAAGAGCTTCAGTGTAGGGAATATAATATTTTCTCATTAATTCAGCATCAATTTTCTTATATCACTCAATGGAAAAATATTTTAATGCAGGGAGGACCTGATTTTAAAATATCTATTATTCAAGATTGATGCCATGTTTTATACCAAAACGGTGGAGCCTAGGTCAGCATGACCCAAGCTCATTTTAATTACAGCTGACCCTTGAGCAGTGCTGAGGTTTGGGGGCACCAACACCCCGTGCGGCTGAAAATTCACATATAACATTTGACAGCCCTGAACTGCTAATAGCCGATTCTTGACCAGAATCCTTACTAATAACATAAGCAATCCATCAATATGTTTTGTATGTTATATGTATGTCTATTTTATGCATTCATGACATACCTACATTTTTCTTAATTTTTTTCGATATTTCTAGGCTATGCATTTCCACTGTTCGTTTTTTTAAATTGTCATCTATCTCCAAAAAAATTCCAATATATTTATTGAAAAAATCTGGGTATAAGTGTACCCGTTTAATTCAGACCTATGTTGTTCAAGGGTCAACTGTACTTTCATTTTGACTTTAAATGAATCAGTCACTGCATTTTTGTCATAATTTTCGGGTATGTAAAGGAGAACTAATATTTATCATTAGTTATACCAATAAGGATACTCCAAGGATTAAGTGGACTTAAAAAACTCAATATCTGAAAGTATCTCCAGAAAGCATTTTGATTTGCTTCAGTGGCTAGTGAAGATGGAGTGAAGTGTGGACAGCGTGGGGCTGGTCTGTGTAGGTACCCTGGAAATTTTGTAAGGATGTGGTCTTGATTTAGTCCAGAGCTGAGATTCTGTTCCTGGGTGTCGTCAAGAAATCTCCAGTTAAGCAATATCTCATGGCTTATTTTCTTTCATCAGTTGGAGTTTTAAAAGTAGCTATGGTTTTTTAAATGTAACCTTCAAACATTTTCATCTGTACAGATTTCTAGATTATCACTGAAAATATACCAATAGTAAGTTTGAGAAATCTAAATTATTATTTGGTGTTATAGTCAGTTTCCATGTAGTTTTGTGGTTAAACTATTTGACTGAACCAGAAATGGAAAATTTTATAATCACAAACGATGCCTTGTTTGTGATACAATTATGATTTTTTTTTTGGTCTGATTTGTTATCACTTACTGAAAAAGAAAAAGCAAAGAAACAACAGAGAAAGAAGAATGGGAAACAAGCAGACAGTGAAAGGTCATTAAAATAATGTCATGTGACCAAGAACTTCATCTTTCAACCATTATTGTGAAGCTAGTTCAGCACATTCTACACATGACGTGTCAGAAGATTGTTTTAGATGTTCATGAATTTGGTCTTCAAATTATCAGTGAAGCTGAAATAAGTTGTTTTTTTTTTTAAATAAAACAATCGTTAAATCAGTGCATTAGAAAAGTGGCTAATTCTTTATCACCTTTAATGTACATACTCACGTACATTTTTAAAATTTAAATTTGTGAAGTAGTTATAACTATATTTATATTTAGCAAATATATTGCCATTCACTCAAAATGTCAGCTGCAGATTTAATTTTATAAAAGATACCTGATAAATTCACAAAGTAAATTAACATAAAACAGTCTTTTAGAAAGGGTACCGGAATTTTAACAGTAATACGTTACTCATACAAAACTATTTAAAAGAATAATGCATCCTCTGAATCTGCTCAAGGGGCTTCATGGTAAGACATAGGTAAGTATCTGAGATTAAGAAATTTAAGAAAGTCAGTGAGAAGGTAGTATTGCATGATTAAAAATGCATTGAGTACATAAGTCTAAAGTCTAACATGGTTTTCTCAACAGATTATGTGACCTTGGGTAAATCACTTTACCTTAATAGCGCATCTGTTTTCTTGATTCTTTTGGGAAATCATTATCACGTCCATTAGAAAACAAACAAAAACCTACAGATTTAGTTGAGCTCAGAAACGTTCCTTCTGCTTCCTGCAGACTGTTTCTCTTGACTAGGACCCTATACTCTTACGGTGAAAAGTATATGCGACTGATGATCAGATAGGTATGAATTTGAATCCTGGTATAGAGACTCAGTAACTATACAAAGTTGGGCAAAGCATGTAAACTCTGAGTCTCTCTATTTCCATATGTGAAACAAAAGACAGTCTCACCTCAATACGCCGTCGGGGACAGTTAGTGTAACAAGGCATAGGGCGCGCCTGGGCCGCTGTCCGTACACAGCAGGAGCTCACTCAAGGTGGTGTTCGTTATTATAGCCCACCCGCATATCTGCAGGCTCTGCATCCTTGGATCCAACCAACCACAGATCAGAAATACTCGGGGAAAAAAAATTCTGGAAAGTTCCCCAAAACAAAACTTGAATTTCCTGCACACTAGCAAGTATTTACCTAACATTTACAATGTATGAGGTATTGTGAGTAATCTAGAGATGATTTAAGGTATACAGCAGGGTGTGTGTCGGTTATATGCAAATACTACGCCATTTCACATAAGGGACCTAAGCAGCCATGGATTTCGGTGTCCGTGGCGTGTCCTGGAACCAATCCCCCTCTGATACCCAGGGGCCTTGTTAGGCCAGTCTGCATATTGATCAGCTAACCCACAATTGTTCTATTATTTCTTCAGATGAATCCCTTGTGTTGTATGTTGTCCAAAACACACTGTGCTCACCGCTACCCAGTTCTTCATGCTTTGTCCTAGAGTGTTTCCTTTTCTGTCTGTGTATCCATTCCTGCATCTCTTCACATGGGTTGTAAGTTCAGTGTCTGCTGGGCTGTGGCAGGTTGGCCGTTCAGTGGGACCTCGGAGGGCAAGCCCCGCAGGAAGCTCCTGACTCTGGCTCTCCTCAGTTAGAGCGAAACCTGGGAGATACAGCCCAGATTTTATGTGAAATCTCCTCATTTTCACCTAATTTAATTGGAACAAAATGGACTACAAGCTGGACTCGGCACAGAATGCTTTCCGGGTCCTGGAGCCTGCAGACCCATGACTTCTCTGATTTTAGTGGCATTTGTTAAAAACCAAAATTGACATATTTTATCAGCTTTTCTCCAGGCCTCTCTGTTTCTTTCTAAAAAAATGGGAGAATGAGGGCTTCCCTGGTGGCGCAGTGGTTGAGAGTCCGCCTGCCGATGCAGGGGACGCGGGTTCGTGCCCCGGTCCGGGAAGATCCCACATGCCGCGGAGTGGCTGGGCCCGTGAGCCACAACTACTGATCCTGCGCGTCCAGAGCCTGTGCTCTGCAACGGGAGAGGCCACAACAGAGAGAGACCCGCGTACCGCAAAAAAAACAAAAAAAAAAAGAAAAAAAAATGGGAGAATGAATAATGACTTGGCAAAAAACTTCATCTTAGTATCTTTTCAAAGTTTACAAGAAAATAAATCTCAAAAAATGAGGAGTGGCTGAGAGGAAATAAATACTCCGTTTGTTTGACTGGTCAAAAATACTGTGGGAAAAAAGAGTCCATAGAAGAAGTAGGAATTAAGCCACATCAACAATATTCCATGATGTGTTTATTCCACCACCTCTTCCCCAACTCTCTGTCGTCTGATACCTGCAACAGCGACTGTAACTCAGACAGAAACCTTGACAAACTGTAAGACCAAGAGAGAAATAGATAATCAGCTGTTGACTATGGTCGGTTAAATGCAAAGCCCCCTCCCTCCATTACAAATTTTGGTGCAGTTTTCAGAAAAGGGGGGGTTATATTATAGGGTAGAAAGAAGAGCAACTGGCCGCTGCAATGGCACTGAAGAATCTACCAACGATTTCTAGGTCATTTTCTGTACCTGTTATGGATGGCATACTCAGCAAAGGTGGGCTCATGGGCTGTTGTCTCTCTGAAAGCTTGTTTTTTTGGTTTTCTTTTGCGGTACGCGGGCCTCTCACTGTTGTGGCCTTTCCTGTTGCGGAGCACAGGCTCCAGACACGCAGGCTCAGCGGCCATGGCTCACGGGCCCAGCCGCTCCGCGGCATGTGGAATCTTCCCAGACCGGGGCACGAAGCCGCGTCCCCTGCATCGGCAGGCGGACTCTCAACCACTGCACCACCAGGGAATCCCCTAAAAGCTTGTTTTTAAAGAACGTTTTAAGATGAAATGTTCATAATGTGACCTTCAATGTAATTAATGCACCCCAGCTTTGTGGGTGTCCTTTCACTTTATTACTCAGAAATGAGTAATATCCAAAGGGCACAAAGAGTCATAGACCAACGTGGATACTAGTACTTCTGACTGGATAGCTTTATTTCTGTATTTGTTTTTATTTTCAGCAGTTTTCTATAATATTTCCTCACTTATCATGTGGTAAGCCTGCACCAGTTTAGCTGGACTATTTATCTTTTGTTTCTCTGGTCTGGTTTTAACCTTGAAGAAGTAAAACTCCTAAGAGCAGATTAATCCAATTGTCTGAACACTTCACCACTGATTGCAGGTCATATGACCAAGCAGTGATATGGTAGTGTACATTTAGAGCTAAGGGAAGTAAGATTAGGGTGTTCATCTAATTCATTACATTCATAAACAAATAAGCTGTTCATTTTTCTCTCCGAGCCCATTGTTTTTCTCTACTTATAAATACTTTTAAGTGATCAACGAAAAATAAAATTTGCCAGTTATCCATCATCAGTGCATTTTTATTTTTCATTTTGTGTTTTCTTTCCATGGCAGTAAATTTCTGGAAACTCCTGAAGTTAAGAGTATTTCATTGTTGCATGAAGTCTTCCTGGGCCATATAAGTATGTTCCAGGGGACCCAGCCTTCTCTAGTTCCCCTTCTCAGTAAGATCCCCCCACTTTGTGTGGCATTAGCAGTTTTGTGAAACTTCCTCTCTCTCTCTCTCTCTCTCTCTCTCTCTCTCTCTCTCTCTCTCTCTCTCTCGGGAATCTCACATGTGATTCTCACAGCAGGACTGAGAGGAGAGGCAAACATTATCATCCCTGTTTTGCAAATGAGACAGTTGAAGTCCGGGAAAGTTAAATGATTCTCCGTACATTGAGTCAAAATTAAGATTTGTGTCAATATTTCATATTTTCCATACTTTATAGGTGGTTTGGGAAGAAGAAATACCTTTTGTCCCACTAATTACATGCTTCACTTGCTTCAAATTATGATAAAAACAAAGTAAGCAATTATATTTTACTAACTTTTACTGGCTAAGGAACTGGAGAGGTTTAGATTCTCACGGATTGGGAAGGGCTCGCGTATTATCTTAACCTTAATCTTATACAAATAGGGAGGTTTTCGGACAATCACGTGTTGAATGTCATCTTTTAGAGGAATTGTCCTTCAGGAAGGATGAGGGTTGATTCTACTGCAGTGATTCAAGTTTCAGGTGATGAGAACATGACCTGATGGGGCAAAGGTTAGCAGTGAGTCAGTTGAGACTGGATGGTAAGGTGATGGGTGATGGACTAACAAACAAGGGAAGAATCAAGATGAGATCATGTGCTTGATACCTGCCAGGTGCTTGGTATACCAACACAAATGCGTGTAGATGTAAAATGAGCTTCCTTGGAAGGAAAGGTGTCACAATTGGGACATGTCCAGTGGTGAAAGGGTGTAAGGACCAAATAGCAGGGGAAGGAACCATTGGTTTCAGAAAGAGGTACACCCTGACATATCCAGCTCAGAGCTATCAAAATGGGGGTTGTTGCTGAAGCGTGAAAATACATTAACTGTTTGAGAGAATGAAGGAAAAAATCAATAGTTTATGAATGTTTGGGGAACGAGAAATAATAAGAGAGAAGGTTATGTAAGTGCACTTAGAAAAGTGTAAAGGAAAACAGTTTCAAGAAAAAAAGTAGATTGTTAATAGTGTTGATACTGCAGGGAGTGAAAAGGAATAAAGATTCAAGTGCATTTGGGTTTGTCCAAGTGTAGATCATTGGCTATCTTGGAGAGAACAGTTTCTGAAAAATGGTCATATTCCAAGCAGTATATGCATACAAATTACATACTATCCTACCCACTAACTCGCAGGTATCCTGCATTGTTTAGGGATACTGTCACCAATATTGATTTATCAGTCATGCTTATGAATAAATGAAATTGTTTTGAGAAATAAGCAACTCTATTACACAGAATTCAATGGGCTTTTTTCAACGAAAATGAAATTTCTTTAAATCGTATTGGAACCTTATTTCTCTGACGTTTTCTCTTTTTCGGGGGGGGGGGGGTTTGTGTAAAAGCAGTATAATCATAGAATAATCAGTTAAATGGAGGCTGAAATCATTTACATCACTTTTACAAGCATACAAATCCCCCAGGAGGCTATTTTCTCCTGAGCAGAATGAACAAAACTCCCGATGAGATGCAGTCTCTTCCTTCCATGTGTGTCTCCCGAATATTTGCATGCGAGCTGCTCGTCAGGGTGCTTGGCTTTGCCAAATCACTGAGCGTTTTCAAGTTTATCAAGGATGCACATTAAGAGATTGAATCCTAGGAGCAGGATGGTACTGCAATGGATCAAAGCCCTGGGCATCCATCTGAGACTATGTTATAGCTATTATTAATGAACGTAGAAGTTGACCACTTGGATGAAAGCCGAAATGTGGCCAAAACCGGGTTTGGCATCTGATGAATTACTTAGCATCTCTCTTCCTAAAGGATAAAAGCTCTCTGGCGTCTAACAAAGAGTTTGTGAGCTGTATGGCGGTATTTCGAACAAGGAGATCATTTATAAAAGTAGTCTTTATATTTAGGAAATAATGACGGATGCAGCTGCAGGTTTTAAAGACTTTTAATAAAGAATGTTATAAAGTGAATTAGCAATAAATATTTAGGTGATACTGAATCAAGACATTATAGAACATCATTAGATCTGTATATTGGATTGTTAAAGCAATGTATGTGTTTATGTAATACCAGTGGTTTTGTCATTTTCTAGGATATTTTGAAGGGAAGTTCAAGGTGGGTTGAATTTTAATGAATGGGATGAGTATATCAGCTAGCTCTGCTAAACTAGTAAACGTTTTAGTTATATAACTGATAAAGTGAAGAATCTGAAAGCTTCTTAAATTTCTACAATATATGGAATTATAGAACACTATTCGTGTTAAAGATACAGTATTTCAATCATTTAAAATGTTTGAGTCTTTCATAAAGAAAGTTGAACGGACTTTGTAGAAAATAAATACTTTGTTAAAAATAATCGGTGCTCAATACTTGCTTCGCTGGCATTGCCAGAATCTAAATTTCGTGTCAAGTGGTCAGAATATGGATGAGTAGGTGCATATACGGCTCATAACTTAGCAGTTTGTTGGTCCAAGTATTTTCGGGCCACCTCAGCATGCAGGATGATACAGTATAGATTCCTTTTAAGGACGAGGCTTGGTCTCTGGCCTTAAGAAGGCCAGAGTCTAATGAGGCAAAGCAAGGGTACCTAGAGTCATGAAGTCATTGCAAGGTAGAGCCGGAAATGTGCTCACAGATGATCGGGTTAGGAAGCTGACCCTCAGAACATTTCTGAACTTTGGGGAAAGGTTCAAATTTAGTTCGTGGCTTAGTTGAAATAGAACCATAAATTATGGTTTAATCAACGATGATGCTCCAAGGATGGTAAAGGAAAATTGAATACCGTTTATGGTTCCTTACCAACTCATAGTTCAGAGTAAATGAGCAACCTGGGACGCGAGAAGCTAGAAAAGATACAAGTTGTAAGTCTTCCAGAGTCTCAGGCAAGTGAGATTGAATGTCCATCAGAGATGCTGCTAGGGATAGCGATGCTATATTTGGATAATCACCTTTTTAACTTTTAATTTATTTGTAAATAATTATAGGCTCACGGGAAGTGGCGGAGATGGTTTGTGGTGGAGCCTTCCCCCAGTTTCCCCCAGTGGTAGCATCTCAGATGGTTAAAGTGTGGTGCCCAGACCAGAAATTGACCCTGGCACCAACTATCACACAGGCTATGACTGTTACTTACAGTCCGTCAGTTTTTATCTGAACTCATTTGCGTGTGTGTGTCTGTGTGGTTCTATGTCATATACCTCATGTACCCCACGTGCTGATTTGCATATCCATTGTCACATAGAATGTGACTGACCCTTAATAATGGGACCCACTCCCCACCCCCCTGGATACCCCTATCCGTGCTCCAGCTCTAGAATTTTGTCCTTTGGAGAATGTTATATACATGGGGTCGTATAGTACGTGATCGTTTGAGACTGACTTTTGTTTTTCCGCTCAGCATAATGCCTTTGAGGTCCACGCGAGTAGCTGCATGTGTCGGAAGTTTATCCCTTTCCTTGCTGAGTAGTAGTTCACGGTACGGATGCACCAGCTTTCCGGCCCATGTGCTATGTGAAGGATATTTGGGTTGTTTCCCACTTGGGGCTACTATGAATAACGGTGTTATGAACGAACATTCACACGGGAGTAGTTTATTATGCAGCACTATATAACTTGAATATCTCTGTGTAAGTTCACTTGAATACTTAACAGGGTATATTAATAATATTGAGAAGGCAGGCAGTAGACTGGAGAAAGTAAAGGATTTTGAACAAGTAATACTGTTTAAACTCTGGCTTTCCACTGACGGATGATGATGGTTTTATACCAGTTAGTTTTGCTTTGTGAGCACTGGTTTCTGATATGTAATAGGTGTAAAACAATAAGTTTTCTAAGACTTAATGGAAGTTTAAGCCATTCATTAATGGTCCCACCTAATTATTGATTTTCTAAGAAGAGATTCTAGTTAATGTCATATTTACTTGGTTTTATAAGCACCCCACACACTCCATAACAAAAAATAAGGATACAGGTATGCAGACTTTAAAAAGTCTGTACAAAATATGTACAAATATAGGATACAGTTGACCCTTGAACGACACTGGTTTGAACGCCGTGGGTCCAGTTATACCCAGATCTTTTTCAATAAATATAGTACTGTATTTTCCTTTTTTACAGATCTTTAAATTAGCTAAGCGTGGGGAAAAGTTTGTGTTCGATTAGAAATCACAATGCATGGAATCAAAAAGAACTAGGGTTTGATTCCTGATTCTGTCCAAACTGTTTCAGCCTCCTGCCCTTGGGTGAGTTGTTTATTAATTCCTTCGTTCTTGACGCAGGGATGGCAATAGGTGGATTTTCAGCAGTGGGAGGCGGGGGACAGTGCTTCTAACCCCCGTGCTACTGAAAGGTTAACTGTATCGACAAGTTACATTGTTTAGAATTTCACAAACACGTTTACAAAAACTTGACCGTATATTGTGCCACAAAGCAAACCTTGCCAAATTTCAAGCGTTTAAAATTCTAAGAGCGTGGTCTTTGGTCAATACCTTTAATTAAAAAAGAAATTAATAAAAAATAACTAGAGTCTTTTCAACAAATGGTGCTGGAACAACTGGACATCCACATGCAAAAAAAAAAAAAAATGAATCTAGACGTAAATCTTACTCCCTTTTTAAGAATTAATGCAAAGTGGATTGTAGACCTAAATGTAAAACACAAAGCTATAAAACTCCTACAAGACAACATAGGAGAAAATCTAGATGATCTTAGGTATGGTGATGACTTTCTGGATACAACACCAAAGGCACGATCCAATAGAGAAATAATTGATAAGTTGGACTTCACTGAAACTAAAGACCTCTCCTCTGTGAAAGACAATGTCAAGAGAATGTGAAGACAAGACACAGATTGGGAGAAAATATTTGCAAAATACATATTTGTTAGAGGACTGTTATCCAAAATATGTGAGGAACTCTTAAAACTCAACAATTAACAAAATGGACAACCCAATTGAAAAATGGGCCAAAGATCTAAACAGACTCCTCACCAGAGAAGATATACAGATGGCAAATAGGCATATGAACAGATGTTCAGCATCACATGTAATTAGGGAACTGCAAGTCAAAACAGCCATGAGATACCACTGCACACCCATTAGAACAGCCACAGTTGCTGGGGATTCAAAATGGTGCAGCCACTTTGGGATACAGCTCCGTAGTTTCTTTCAAATCTAGGTATACTCTTATCATAAGATCCAACAACTGTTCTCCTTAGTGTTACCCAAAGGAATTGAAAATGTATGTCTACAAAAAACACAGTACACAGATGTTTGCAGTAGCCTTATTCATAATTGCCAAAACATGAAAGCTACCATGCTGTCTTTCAGCAGGTGAATGGGTAAATAAGCCTTGGTACATACAGACAATGGAATATTATTCAGCACTAAAAAGAAATGAGCTGTCAACTTATGAAAACACCTGGTTTCTCTGAGTTTCTAGTACTTTGTCTGCAACATAGTAAGTGCTCAAAAATATTTGTTGAGCGAGTAGAATAGCTACCTTTTTAAGGAAGATTATTATTACATACAATTTTTGCTCTGCTGTTTAATTTCAATACAATTCCATTCACTTTCTAACCTTTTATTTTGAAAAGTTTAATCTTACAAAAAGGTTGAAAGACTAATATTTATTGAATAATACAATAAAACCTATAGACCCTTCACCTACTTACTGTTTATTATCACTTTCATTGTTTATGTTCAGTGTTGTATTACGTTACATATTGTTTTTAATCTATCTCAGACTAGTCATTATTGCTGTTTTTTTAAATGGTCAGCACTCCTTTCGATTTACTGACAATTTCTTTGCTCACTATTGCTTTTTTAAAAATAACTTGAAAAATAATTCCCATAATGTAAGATTTACCTTTATAAAGTATATACTTCAGTTGTTTTCAGCGTATTCACAAGGTCCTGCAACCATCACCACTATCTGACACCAGAATATTTTCATCACCAAAAAGAAACTCTTTATCCATTAGCAGTTACTATCTATTCTTCTCGCCTCTGGGCCCTGGGCAAACTCTACTCTACTTTCTGTCTCTATAGGTTTCCCTATTCTGGACATTTCATATAAATGGAATCATAAAATATGTGGTCTTTTGTGACTGGCTTCTTTTATTTAGCATAATGTCAGAGTTTATGCATTATTGTAGCATGATGGACGTTTTGGTGTTTCTGACTATTATGAATAGACATTCATACTAACATTCACGTACAAGTTTTTATGTGAACACATACTTTCCGTTTTCTTGGGAATACGCCAGGAGTAGAATGCCTGGGTCATATGGCTTAACATTATGACTAACACTTTGAGAAATTGAAAAACTGTTTTCCAAAGCAGCTGCACCGTTTTATGTTCCCACCAGCAATGCAGGTTTCAATTTTTTCACATCCTCACCAACATGTGTTACTGCCTGTCGTTTTGATTATAGCCACCCTGGTGGGTGTGAAGTGTCATCTCCTGACGTTGATTTTCATTTAGTGATGTTGAGCATCTCTTCATGTGATTTTTTGCTATCCCTGTGTCTTCTTTGGAGAAATGTCTATGCAAATCTTTTGCCCGTTTTTCACTGGGATGCTTTACTTTTTGTTAATGATGTATAAAACTTCTTTATATATTCTGGGTACTGGAACCTTATCAGATAGTATATGATTTGAAAATGTCTTCTCCCATTATATAGGGTTTTTTTTTTCACTTTGTTGATAATATCCTTTAAAGCACAAAAGATTTTAAGGAAGTTCAGTTTATCTATTTTATGTTTTGTTTTCTCGCCTGTGATTTTGATGCCATAAATAACCCTCTGCCTAATTCAAGATAACAAAATTTCCATCTTTGTTTACTTCCAGAGGTTTTAAAGTTTCAGTTCTTACATTTAGGTATTTGATCCATTCTGAGTAAACTTTTTGTGTGTGCTGTGTTGTAGGGGCCAGCTTCAGTTTTTTCTCACGTGGCTATCTAGTTGTCTGACACCATCCATTGAAGAGACTATTACTTTTTTCATTGGATCTTGATTTCAAGATTCAACTGGCCACAGATGTAAGGGTTTTGTTGTTTTTTTTTTTAACTCTCAATTTTATCCATTAGTTTAGGTGTTTGCTGTCACCCCGGGACCACACAGGCTCATCACTGTGCTTTTGTACTGTTCGAAATAGGCAAGGGGACCGCATCCACCTTTATCGCATCTTGCGTGATGCCGTTCATTTATGTGATGCATATTTATTTGTAACTTCCTAAACTCAGTTTTAAAGGGATACGAGTACATATTGTATGGGTCTGCTTAGCTAAGAAATTACTTGGGAAAGGGAAAAGGCATAAAAATGAAAGAATAAATAAATATATAATAATTTATATTATTTTAATAATTTATATTTTTCTGTGATTCAGTAAGTTCACAACAGAAATCAAATATGTTTAGGCAGAGAAGTGAGAGGTTCACTTCAAGGGACCAGTGTGTGCTGGTAGCTCTCTTATCTGGTTAGTGGTCCCAGGCTTCCACCCATAACCTTGACCTACATCTGACCTAGTTATCCTCCATTTCTTGTTATGGATGCCTTAGTTCAACTTGGATAACTTCCCTGGTTATGTACACCTTTGCTTGCAACAAATACCTTTCCTGGTCATATATACCCTTCCTCTCTCTTTCTCTAGGTGTCATAAAGTATACAATGTACATGCATATAATATACATGTATATATAAAATACACAATATATTCTTCATTATATTGCCAGGTAGACCTTCTTTGAGGGAAAACGTGTTAGAATGGTATTTGCAAATAAAGCAATTCATGAAGGTTTGAGTCACATTCCAGTTGACTATTAAATGATGAATTCAAGGAGGAAATACTGTGACTGAGAAAAGAAAATAAATATTAATGTGAGGGTGGGAGAGATGTCAGGGGAAGGGGTGACTGGACCCCTCACTGGAAGGCGCACCCATGAAGGGTATGTGTCTAACAATAGTGTTTGTTCTGGTGACATGAGTGCAAACACAAAAATACTCACCGTTGCCGTGATTACGTCTGTAGTTCACAGACATTTCACCCAAAGATGGTACAAAGATAGGAGCGATACGTTTACGTATGCATGGGAAATATCTTATTTGAACAGGTAAATAATTTGATTTAAAGCCTGATTTTGTAGGGAAATATGAGTTTCAGCCTGATGCCCTAATCAGCCAAATAATTCAGACAGGCTTCTGCAGGTGGGCTCCAAGGGGACCTCTGATAGGGTTAGAAGGAAGCCTCCAGGCAATGCAGGAATGAGGGAATTGCTTCTCCTTGAACTTTTGGAGAAAGTCTTAAATGTGTTTGTAAAAGTTACTGTTATTTACCTCTGTGAGAAAGCATGAGAAATCAGTGCCAACCCACATGTAGCACCAGTCCATCCAATGCTGTAAAGGTTGAGGGAAGTAAAAATTAGTCTAGATTTGTGGTTAATAAAACCGCCCAAGCAGTTCTCAGGCTTTTGAAAGTACAGTAGACCCTATTCCAGACTTGCTAAGTCCTAATCCCGTCTCTGAAATGAAAGAGTGTGTGTGTGTGTGTGTGTGCCTGTGTGCGTGCACATACATGTATGTGTATGCGTGTGTGTGTGTGTGTGTGTGTGAGACAGAGCTCCTGGGTGTTCGAATGTCATCTTCTGAGATGAAATGTCTGCAGAGCATCCTAATGAAACAAGGAACTAGAAGCATTGCTTCAGGGATCCCCATATCATTTCCCTTATTAAGGGCCCTCAAAGCCATAAAGCACAGGCAGGGGCTTAGGAAGATTTTCCAGGTGGGGATGCTGGGTCATAGGTGAAGCAGGTCCCAGTGAGAAGGGAGAGTTCAGACAAGAAAGGATGGTCACAGCAGAGGAGACGGCTCTGTCCAAAGACGTGCTGGTCCTGCCTTCCCTGTCCAGTGGGGAAAGATGCCAGGGCATTGAACCAAGGGCTGAAGCACCTGGGCTTGAATGTCCGTCAGCTGTGGCCTTTCTGAGGCGCACCTGTCACAGTTCCTTGTTGCCCACCTGCAGCTCTGGCCCAGTGGATGCGAGCTAGCGTTCCCACACCTTTGCCAATGCAAAACCCATTGCTGCAATGTACCAGGGAGCCTGGCAGATCCCTCATTTGTGGTCTTGAAAGTTTTTGTTCTCAGGGCTTCCCTGGTGGCGCAGTGGTTGAGAGTCCGCCTGCCGATGCAGGGGACACGGGTTCGTGCCCTGGTCCGGGAGGATCCCACATGCCGTGGAGCGGCTGGGCCCGTGAGCCATGGCCGCTGAGTCTGCGCGTCCGGAGCCTGTGCTCCGCAACGGGAGAGGCCACAACAGTGAGAGGCCCGCGTATCGCAAAAAAAAAAAAAAGTTTTTGTTCTCATCTCAATCCTCCATTCATTTTTCTTACTGGACCATGAGATATGGTTGCACCTTTTCAGTTTTTTAAATGCCCTGCTACAGTTTCTCTGATTTTTCAGTGGTATGTATGGCAATGAACTTTGGCATTCACAGTTTAAAGGAACTAACTGATAACATGAAAAGGAACCCAATGAAAACCAATTAAAGTCAAAATTTAAAAAGTCTCTGAACACTGAATAGAATCCTAATTGGAATGGATCATATGAACTCAGCTGGCAATGACTGAGTTTCTGAAATGCAAGGATCTTGAGCTCATAGCAAACTAATGGATATAATTTAAAGGCTTCGTGAATGGGTAAGGGCCATTAGCGGGGCTGGCCAAAATTAGGTCAACCAAATAAATTTAAAAATTGATTTAGATAAAAGGAAGATTTTCTTTAACTTTTATATGTGGCTTTTCCAATTATTTGCCTTGAAAAATTCAGGCTGCTGGAAGTATCAAATCTACTTGGGCTGTTTATTAGTACGGAATTGATTTTATCGTGAACTTAATATTCTTCTAAGAATTATTATGCAACTTGCAGGTATAGAGAATTGTAGAAGTATCATTCATTTAGTAATTTAAATATAAATTGCCAATTGGTTTAAGTAAACTTTTCAGTATCTTGATTGTGGTGATAGTTTTAAACCGTGTGCATTAAACATATGCAGCTTGTTTTATGTCGGTCATCCTCACGAAGGCTGTTAAAACGTAATTTTATCTGTCTCTTTGTACTTTTGAAAGGTGGCTCTTAAAAAGTTTAAGATGATCTACGTGGCTCGCGTCACATTCCTGTGGGCGAGTGGTCGAGGGCTTCTGTGTTGCAGGAAATGTGGGAACGGGAGATGTGTTACACATCACCCCTGGGGTTCAGGGAGCTACGTCCACAAGGTGGAAAGTGTAGGACAAAGGGCCACCCTTTTTCAACAAATAGAAGAAGAAGTATAAGTAAAAGCGTTTATGAAAGATAGCAGGCAGATGCAGGGTTGACTTCGTCAGGCCTTGAGTTCCCGTTTCTCTTTAGGGCTGTTCAGGTCTGTGACCGCACTGTGTTCTCTCTACCCCCTTCTTGTACGACCTTCCCCTCAACTTCTGGGATCCTCGGTTTGTGAGACGTTTTTTACTCCTTCTGGATCCACAAACTGGGAATTCTGGGACAGTCTGACTGCCGCTCTACCTCCTTTTCACGTCCTGTCAGTAATCAGTCTTAGACTCTGCACGTACTTATCTTTGAATCTGCTTCTCCCCTCCGAGGGTGTACGAGTAGTCTCCTAATTGGTCCCGTGACTCCTTCCAAGTCCACGCCACTCTCAGGTTCATTTTCTAAACCAGAAATCCCAGTCTTGCCACACCCTTGCCTACCGACTTCACTGGCCCCACACAGCTGCCAGGGTGACTCCTCGGCCTGATTTGCAAACCTGTTCACAAGCTGTTGCCACCTGTCTCTGTAATCTCACGTGTGCCCTTTCCCCAGGATACGATCCAAAGCAGCAGGATGAACACAGCGTGTGCTCGCCACTTCGCAGGCCGCTGCTGATGACTCTGTGTAGGAATCCTAGAAGGGAGACGACAGTTGTCACCTCCATTTTATAGATGAAGAAACAGGATGCGTGTTTATTAGATTGGATACGCAGGATGGAAACAGTGGCTCCATAGTCACGGTTCAAATGAAAGGCTGCACTGCCCTGCCAGGGCCTGACGTCTAGGGTGCTTCCTCCCTCTCTCCTCCAGCCCACCCTCACCTTTCTTCCCTTTCTTCCATTATTTTCTTGGACTTCCGGATAGGAGTCTAATTAATTATACTACTTACTATCAGTCAGTGACTCAGCAGGAAACTTTGATCACTGACAGTACGTAATTAAAGGAGTTTAATAAATGGGTTATTTACAAAGTGTGGGCAGGATATGGGGAAACAGGATGTGGGAGCACAGACCATCCTACTGGAGGAGCCTCAAGGGGCAAAGGACGGAGGCTGGCAGGCCTCACCTGATCCCAGAGAGCTGCGTGCCAGGACCTGTGTTCTCCTTAAATGGCACTTTGCCACCCCGAGGACTTGACGGTCCGGGGGCTTGAGAACAACACCCCAGCCCTCTTCCCCAGCCTTCCTGTTCCCTGCTGGTGCCTCTCACCCAAGGCTTGATCCAAGCAGAAGCCAGCGGAAGAAAGATGTAGTCTGACAGGTCAGTCTCCTGTGTCCAGAGGTGAGTGAAGAATGCAGATGAAAGAGGCTTTATTCGTGGAAATATCCTTATAAAATAGGTGACATTTTGTGTGTGTCTTACATTTATACAGATTATATTGTGCTATAACCTTGTTCTGTTTATCGCTTTTTTCCTCCGGTGTTTTTGAAGATACCGCTCTTTTGCTCATGTTCCTATAGTTCAATGCTCCTAAGTAAGTGCTGCATGGTATTCCTACTAGTGAACTGCATTATACCCACCCGTCTCCTCGAGGTGGCCCCCAGATTGCTTCCAATGACCAGATACCGTGGTTAGTAGTGGAGCAAAGCCCTTGCATACGTCTCCCGTTGACTCATGGGCTTGCTGGATCAGAAGGTTTTCACATTTTTAATTTCGTTAAGTACCGCCAGACTATTTTTGTTTGAATATTTACTCTCCATTAGTAAATATTCTAATGGAGTATTATTAGAATACTAATAATACTACTAATAAAATGCTTTTGATTTTTTACTAAAAATAGTTTTGCTATTATGTTGGGTGAAAATTAATAAGTTGGTGTTTGAATTTGTATTTCTATTATTACTAGTAAATTCTAGAATCTCTTCCATTTTCTTCGACCATTAGGATCCCATCTGTAAACTGTCTGTTTATAGTCAGATGCCAATAAATGGTTTATTTGAAAGAAAATTACCATAACGTGGTCTTTTCACAGCGTTTTAAAAACCCCTTGCCATTGACCACTTAGTAGAAACACAATAAATTCTCATTTAATAAAAACAATGGACCACACTTTAGTTTTTATACATGTAATTTCTGCCATGTGTCTTTTGAGATGGCTCAGTAACTATAGGTAACAAGTCACGAAATGACTCTTTTAAGCTGTCAGTCAATAGACTTTTAAAATAACCAGACTGACAATTTGTTCTCTAGCTGTTTCCTATGTCCCATCCACCCCCAGTTCTCCTACTCTCCCAAGGAGCACTGGGTTTCAGAAGAAATTCTAAACACAGGGCTTGTTTGAGAAGACAGCAGCTGCTGTACTGAGAAGGTCTGGCATCCGGAAGGCTGAGAGCATGTCCTCTCTGCCTCTTATAAGAAAAAGAGCAACAACTATACATATATATATATTGAGGCTCTTTAAATGCCCAGTGTAATTGTGCTGGTGACAGAGGACACAGAATAGTTGTGGTCCTGCCCTCAGGGAACTTACGATCTGGTGGGGGAGAGAAATATTGGACATAAGATCATGCAAATGAAGTTACCATATAAACATGCTGCATGAGGACCATGCGGGAGAGATGCAGGCTGCTACCCGGTGGGCATCCTGATCTCAGGTGTCCGGAGTGACCATCCCGAGGAAATGACCTTTGAACTGATACTCGAAATATAATGAACTTAAATTGGTAAAACCGAGGGACCTTTGATGGACCAATATTTACTGCACTCTTGGGACCACTCTGGATGTCTAGAGACTAGAACATTAACTAGACAGAATTCAGAGTAAAATGCCCCTTTGCAGGTGTATCTGAGTGGACAACCATCTTTTCAAGACAAACTCTTCACCCCATGTTCCTCTGCATTCCAGCCATCAGAAAGAAAGGTAACTCGCTCTCAGGTAGCTTCACACGACACTTCCCCTTTGACCTTCACCCACCTTTCATCCAAGAGATACCAAAACATGGAAATACCGGCTCCCTGCTTTTTCTTTTGAGGTGACTTGATGTCACCCAGCAGGTCCCAGGACTGTCTTCTGCAGTGACGTCCCCTCCCCACGGAGCACGTGATCCCACAGCTCGGCCACCTCCTGGGAGCTCCTACACGGTCATCCGCCCGTAACCGGTGTTACCTTAACAGTCTGATGTCACTTCTTACCTTAATTCTGACTTCCCCACTGAAACTCATTCAGCAGTCGTTGCTTATATTAAAACACTGAGCACATTTTTAATGAAAAGTAGCATTTAAAGTCAGTCATGGAGGTCTTTGCACATCTTCAAAATTGCCGGGGAGCACAGCTGACAGCCCGATTTGGCACCTTTGGGCTTGGGACGCCCAGCCCGGCCAAGTGCCCTGTTCTCTCCGTGAACCTGACAGGTGTTCTCAAGAGGAACCCTCTAGGGACTAACAGCCAATGAGCCACCGCAGACCAGTGGAGACCTCAGACCAGTGAGCGGGGACCTCTGGGTAAATGTCCTGCCCTCAAGCTTCTCCTTCCTCCTGTCTTCCTTGATGCTGCCTATTGGACAAATCACCCAGCAGCTAGAGGTTCAGAGCCTGTTGGTGTAATCTGGAGGGTCAGTGCCCCCGCAAGGGAGGAGGGAAGGGGGTGGTGAGGCATCCAAAGGAGCCACAGGAGCTGCCTGGCACAGAGAGCAGCGTGATTTAAATCAAGCTTACGGAGCTCACACGCTCTTTCCTTACTTACCTTTAATGGTATATAAGTGCAAAGGAAATGTAGAAGATGTCTATGTTGTTATCTCCCCAGGGTACGATGAGAATTAAATTACTTTAGACACTGGAAATCACCTTGAAAAATTTGAAGGCTTACGTAGTGATTAGCATTGTTGTTGCTGAGGCCAGGTGTCCCATTGAGTGAAGGAAAACACAGCTTGTGTCAGAAAAACAAATCTGATTTTGTGGAGGCTCAGTTCACTTACTGGAAAGTCAGGTCCCTGAACAAAAAGAGTATTACAGCACTGTGTAAGAACATTGTGAAATTATTTTAAGTAGTAACTACAACTTGTTACTTTTTTCTCCTCCTTTATTTTTCAGGCATTTCTATTATATTTCTAATAGAAATTTTCTGTGACTAAAAAATAAACTGGTAGAAATGCAAGTATCAGAATGTATTTTTACTCCATTTCTTCAGGAGAAAGTTAAGGATAGAAATCATCTGTTATGTTTTCTGTTCCAGTCAAAATATAGGGGTAGAAGATATGGTTAGAAATGTTATGAGAATGGTTTGTGTAGAAATGATGGTAATAATTTAGCATCTATTTCATTTGATTCTCATCTCCCTAATAATTGGTAATAGTTGGGTAATTTTAAAAGAAACCCAACCAGAGAGAGAATTCCAGGTGGCCAGAAAGTCAAGTTAAATGAGTGTAGTAATTAAATTAGCAGAGCATCTTCAGAGAGATGTCAGATGGTGGTTCACACATTTGATTAGTAACTATGTATCAAACAGAAGAATCACTAACACGCTCGTCAGCAAAGATGATTTCAGGCTGCAAAGTCTAGCGAGGATGGTGAGTTAGGCCCAATTTGTAAAGGCTGCTGTTTAGAGGGAGGAAAGGTGACCCAGTTTCTAGCTCCTTAATTCTCTGTTAAATTTTTACAGAGAAATTTGGGGCCAAAAGCAAAACTTGAAATAATTAGAATGTTTATTTTCTCTTTCCTTTCTTTTAATCTTTAATTTATGTTTCTAATAAGGTCTGCTATTTTCTTGAAATTTTACAGGATAGAACTCTTTAGTTAAATCAGTAACTCTCCCCCTTATGAGATATTGAGCCAGAGAATAAATGGCCAACCTTACTTTTATTATTATTATAAGTTCAGAGTATTTCCCAGAAAGACCAACATGTTTCCACTAATAGTTTTTCCTGTTTCCTTAAAAGAAGACAAAAAGCCTATTGACTTATTAGTATGCAGTATTGTGTTAAGTATATACGTGTTACTGATTGCGTCAAAGAAATCAGAAAACTACAGTATTCTTAGTTCTTCAAGATCCATAGATTGTAAATATTTATCTACCATTTTTTTAAACAGAAATGTTTATTAACTGGCATCTCTGCAATTGGCAATGTCATACGACTCCAAAAATGTGAAAAAATTTTAAGTGTTTGCGTGAACATCGAAAGAATAATTTTTCTGGCATCATTTTAATATTAGGTATCTTCTGTATTCTTGTTTCTTAAAGGTTCTTAATCCACATATGTTATGAGTGAACACTTTCAGGCAGCGTTCAGCATCCTTCTTTCACTGCCTTCCAGATCATGTATTTCAATGTGTATTCAGTTACCTAGTAAATCCGTTGTATGTAATGATTGGACAGATTGCCTTTTCTCTTTTAGCTAGTTAAAATACTTTTTAACTGAAGATGACCTCAGTAGAGTGTATTCAGCAGCAGTGAAGTTCTTTCAGAAGCGCCCTCACCCTCTGCTGGACCACGGCTGGCTCAGTGGCTGGCTGGGTTAATGCCCAGCTGATGAGGTGAGGGGAGGCTCCCACCTGCAGGGGCCTGACTGTTTCAGCCACTTTTGTGCGTTCAAGTGCCCAGGCAGGAGGAAAAGCGTTTACGGTTACAGATAACTGGCCGAGACCCACGGCCGCGTGTCGTCACTGACTTATCTTTCGTGGGAGATGGATTAACGTGATGTATCTTTACCATGTACTCAGTATTCCTCTGTTGTGGTGGATTTTCTGCTTTAAGATGTCATTAGCTCCCACTGGCACCACTCTCTGCTGTACAAGACCGAGACGAAGTCTTGAGGCCTTGCACGCACACGGCGGTCCCCACTCGCTCAGTAGGTCTCCACACCTGCATCTCGGTTTCACCGTGGAGATAAATGCCGTTTACGGGCTTTTCCCAGGCTGGCCTCCTTGAAGGCGAGCAGGGCTCTGAGAGGTTCTTGGCCAGATTCCTAAGCCCTCGGCAGAATACTTCTAGGACCCATATATGTCATCCCATTTTCAGTACCGTTTTTCATCTGCTTTCTTTGGATTGACATCTGTCTCTTTTGGGTGCCACATTTTCCTTCTATCCAGCTGGATAGATTTTCTCATCAAAGAAATCTCCTGCGGTGTTACATGGATCAGTTGCTATTTATTCCACAAAGAACATACAGACTTAAGATTCTTATCTGGTTTATTTTGCAGGCAGACATTTTACTTATTCTTACGTGGACAGTTATAAAAACATGGCTTTGGAGTTTGAATGAAATGCAATGTACAGCTAGTGAGTGGAAGAACCCCACTGGGCCAGTTTGTGCTGTTGAGACAAAACCTAAAACAAACAACCCGAACTGTGTCCGGTGACTGAATCGTCTGGATTGCAGGACCTGCTCTTTCAAAATAACTGTGTATCTCCCAGTTGGCTTTGCTGCCTTGTAAAGAGGGTCCTAGCATAGCCCACCAACTTGATCTCTTCAAATAACTGTATCTCCCACTTTGCTTTGCTACCTTGTAAGTAGGGTCCCAACATAGCTCAGCAACCTGTATGAAAACAAATGCAGTGTGAAGGCTGGTGCAAAGTGTGATGGTCCACGTACAACCCCAGGCAGTGGGCACCACAGGTTGGCTCCGATGAGACCATTATGCAAGTTTATCTTCAGACACATACATGAAAGTGGGACCTCAGGAAATAAAGTAAATAAGAGCCTAACTTTTTAAAGGCAGCCCCTTCCAAAGCTTTAAAAAAACACAGTGCCGTCAGCTTCACATCCCAGGAGACTCCCCCAGTCGAGACAGCACTTCTGCAGCCCGGCGTGCCAAGAGCAGTCTCCCCTCTGCCGCACCTGGGATGGAACACGGTGGTAGAGAGCGAGGAGGGAGAGAAAAAGGAAAGAAATGTCCTTTCCGTGGTTTATTATTATTAAATGTCAGTGAGAAGTAGGAAATTGTTAACCTGGAACCCCTGATTCTTGCTGCCAGAAGGTGAAGGTTTTAGAGGATATGTGATACCGTACATTCCTGGCATCACACTTCCGGATTGTTCTTCTGTGGAGATATCAGCACACACTTTTATAGCAGCTTTATTGAGAGAGAATTCACATATCCTAGTGCACACCTAAAGTGTGCAAGTTTTTGAATTTAGATTATATACAGGGTTGTACAACCATCACCATCATCTGATCTTAGAACATTTCCTCACCCCACACAGAAACCTGGTATCCTTCCCCCAACTCCCAGCCCTAAGCAACTGCTAATCCAAATACTTCCTGTCTCTACAGATTTGCTCGTTCTTGGCATTTCACATAAGTAGAATCGTACAATATGTGCTTTTTTTTTTTGCAACTGGCATTTTCACTTATTTCAAGGCTCATCCATGTTGTAGCATGTATCAGTAATTCATCGCTTTTGACGGCCAAATATATTCCATTGTATGGGTATTTCACATTTTGTTTATCCATTTAGCAGTTAATGGATATTTTGTTTGTGTCTACTTTTCGGCTATTATGAATAATGCTGCTACGGACATTTGTGCCCTGATTTTGTGTGGAAGCGTGTTAAAATTTACACTTAGTTTCTAAAATACAGATCATAACTTTTCCTGATGTGCAGAGCACACATGCTGACCCATATATAGTACTAAATTCCATAAGGGTATTTTAAGACTAAAGTGGATAAGGATTTCTAGTTTAACCCCTTCACTTTGGGGATAAGAAAACTGGGGCCCATGATCTTAGTAAATTACCCACAACCTTGCAGCTATAAAGTGTCTGAGCTGGAACTCAAAGTCAGTCCAGTCTTCTTCATATTATGCGTTAGAGAACCAAACTGGGTACCCTTGAACTGAACTGGAGTCATGTGAGCTGACCTGGAAAACTCATTTTTTTTTTTTTTTTTTTTTTTTTGCGGTACGCGGGCCTCTCTCTGTTGCGGCCTCTCCCGTTGCGGAGCACAGGCTCCGGACGCGCAGGCTCAGCGGCCATGGCTCACGGGCCCAGCCGCTCTGCGGCATGTGGGATCCTCCCGGACCGGGGCACGAACCCGTGTCCCCTGCATCGGCAGGCGGACTCTCAACCACTGCACCACCAGGGAAGCCCGAAAACTCATTTTTATAAATTTTGCTTTTATACTCTTTTCTTTAGAGAATGTTTTACAGACAGCCCCTATTTATAATTGAACTTTTGTTAAGTACCATATTTGATGCTTCAAAGAGAATGCAGTGTTAACCGTGCATAATCGTCTGCACATAACGTTTTAATGACATTCTTTACAAGTGTTGTCTAATGAAAAATTCAACTTATGTTGTTTTGAATTTGTTATAAGACACCATTCGTAAAGAATGGCGTATACAGATTTTCCTTGACCTACAATGGGGTTACATCCTGATGAACCCTTGGTAAGTTGAAAATATCCTGAGTTGAAACGGCATTTAATAACGTGACCTAGTGAGCACCTTGGTTAGCCTTACCTACCTTAAATGTGCACAGAACACACACGTTAGTCTACGGTTGGGCAAAATCATCTAACGCGAGACCTATTTTATAATCAGACGTTGACTGTCTCATGAAATTTATTGAATACCGTATTGAAAGTGAAAACCAGAAGGGTTATTTGGTGCAGAGTGAGTTGTTGCCCCTCCTGATCACGGGGCCGACCGGGAGCTGCCAGCATTGTGACAGAGGATCAGACTGCCTGTCCCTGCCCAGGAAAAGGGCCAAGTTCAAAATTCAAAGTACGGTTTCTACAGAATTCCACATGGATAATGGGGGGAAATTGCATGTTCTAAGGACAATAACAATAAAATGCAGACTTGACTATTAAAATACAGATTTGATGACACCTTAGATACTAGTTAGAAATAAGATTTTGAAAAAAAAAGTTTACTTCTATGATCCAAGTTACCTTATCTTTGAGTGGATTGGACATGTTGATATCTAGAGCATTTGACAGCCGTCAGATGCGATGGGCGAACGGCACCCTGAGTCATTTCGAGGAGTGCACATGCAGACACACTCAGAGGCATGATGCAGAGAGGCTCACATGTGCTACACGGACGTGAATGGAAGGGATGGAGCTCCAGGGAGCGGGGCCCTATCCCAGCTCTGTTCTGTTGCTGAAGGCTGGTGTGGCTCTCTGGGTCTGTATTTCCCTGGTGTGCCCCTACCCTCTGTGGGATGCACTGAGGTGCTGGCCTTTCTATTCTCAGGTAGAATGGGGAAAGTCCCCCATGAACAGGGAGATGTGGAGGCATCCATGGCCTGGATGGGGCTCGGAGCCTTAACAGGACAGTGTTAGGAGGAGGAGAAGGAAAATCTACTTTATTAAAAGAGCATCATGGAAACTGTTCTTCTGTGTCGTCAGGACTGTCAGTTTCCAGAATGTTAGCTGCTGGTTGGGTAAGAATAGGACACCTGGAGAAGTAGCTGACCTACCGTCTTAGCTAAAGCTTACCTCTCTGGGGTTGCTTGGGTCCTGTTCTCTGCAGACTCCACTTCAGAAACACAGCTGGCCTTCTTCTCCCCCTTTAGGGTTGTTTCCTTTTCGAAGGAGATTTCTATTCACCGTTGTTTGCTGGGCAAAGCCGTTTACAATACCACCAACAGTAAGTGCTGTATTTAAGACTTTCCAGCGTGACGGACAGTACGAGGAAAAGTCTTCCCCCCAGTAAGAAGTCCATATGCCACGGTCCTCCACAGGCGGAGACTGCCCCTTGGATGGAAAGCTGTGGTTGTGAGAAGGACCATGCTGGTGTTTTCCAAGGGCAGAAACACCAATCGGCGATGGGGCCGCTTGTCATTCCTGCATCCTGACCCACTGTCTTCCTGAAACAGAATTTTCACTACTTTTTTTTTTTTGAGTCTGTGTTTGTTATCCTGGTAAATGAAAAGCCTGGGATAAAGGACACCTATGTCGGTGCTAATGATGTTACTTCAGTGGGTGACTGATTAGTGCGCCCGATCGGCTTGGAAGAGAGCCATCACAGCTCACGTTGATCACACTCGTGTGCTACACGGAGTCGTCACCCTCCCAGGACGTTTGCTGGGGTCGCGTGGCTCACACTTCCCTCCTGAGCCTGGGACGCCCGTCATCGCCTTGGATGGGTGAGGCAGAGACTCAGGAGGATGCAGTGACTTGCTGGAATCAAATACAGTTGAGTAGGACCAAGGTCACCTTGGATTTTCCATCAGGCTCTAGGAGGAAGGACATAGTCTCTGCTGGTTTCACAAAAATCCTTTGTAGTTGGCTTTGAGGGAGTCGGAGGGTGGCAGGCAGGTGCACACCAACCCCAGCTCCGCTTGCCTCCGCGCCCCTCCCTGAGGCTCTGGTCAGCAGGCTCCAGTCCAGGGGACACTCAGAAACAGACATGAGCCTCTGAGGAGGTGTTGGTGGGGTCTGAGGTGCAGAGGGACAGGGACAGGGTAGGGGTGACACTGGTGACTGAGTCTGACTAGAGGATGTGCGGAGCTGGCCTCCATGGTCAGACGTTGAGCCATAACCCGCAGGTGAGCCGGATGGGGCGTGGGTCCACAAGAGTGAGGGGCACGGGGACGAGTCCCAGGGCTCTCACGTAGCTGGGGGCGCGGTTCCAAGGACAGGCTCGTTGGGCAGGCGGGCAGAGGCACCCCCGGGGCTCCCTGAACCCTGGTGCTCAGGCCAGAAGAGGGCGGCGGTCAAGGGTGCAGGTTCATCACAGCACCTCCCACAGTTGTGGGAGATTGAAGCTAAACAGGTCGGTAGGAAAGGTAGGTGAGTGGATCAGGGACTAAAGTACAGATGGATGAAGAAGTCATCCAGCGCCCGATTAGGAAGCCCTTCCACCTTACCCGTCGGTCCTTCCTCGGCCATCTCTGCCTCAGGAAGCAAAGAGACCCAAGGCAGGTGCCCGCAGCACACGCTGTTTGAATGTCTCTCTGGACTCTCCCAGGAACCAGATAGGAGACTGTAGATGAGTGTTTGAAAGTGCCATTGGCACACTGCCCGTTTTTATCTTGGCAGGTCTGATTTTGTTTCGGTTTGGGCTTGCAGTGTTCATTCATATACGATGATTTCACAATTCTATTATCTTTTTTTTTTTGAGTCATAGTTTGTAGGGACTTATATTACTATTTCAATGCAATTGGGTTTCTTTTTTAGTATTTACTATATTTTCTGAAAAATTAGGCGTCGTTTATCTTGCTTCTTTACCTTGCAGGCAGGCGTTCCTCCTCGCAATTCTGTAAGCCAGGTAGGATTCAGGTCTGGTACGTACAGGCCTGGGTTTCCTTTTCTGTAAACTACTGGTCTTTCTATTGTACTTTTGGTTGACTATTTGAGCTCAGATTCATGAAGCAGTGCTATGAATAGCTCCCAGTTTATTTCAGTGAGTGCTAAAACCTGTTAAAAATAGGACCTTGCTGAGACTTCATTTTCTCCTCTGTTTTTCGTAGCTGATCTGACAAAACATGTCTTTGCAAGTCTTTTCAATTTAGAAAGAATGTTGCATTGCCTCCCCACTAATGTCTGATTTTTTTTTTTTTTTTAATTTTTTTATGGTATGCGGGCCTCTCACTGTTGTGGCCTCTCCCGTTGTGGAGCACAGGCTCCGGACACGCAGACTCAGCGGCCATGGCTCACGGGCCCAGCCGCTCCACGGCATGTGGGATCTTTCCGGACCGGGGCACGAACCTGTGTCCCCTGCATCGGCAGGCGGACTTTCAACCACTGCGCCACCAGGGAAGCCCTAATGTCTGATTTTTAAAATTTATTTCTAAAACTCAGCATGGGGAAAATGGTATGAGTCAAATCTGTTCAATATCCCTCACTTATTTTCAGCGTAACACAAATTAAATCGAATACGTATTCCACACATCACAGGGCTTATGCACAGCAGGACCTCAGTGTGATTGTTAATTTTGTATGTCGAGACCAAAGTACCCAGGTAATTGGTCAAACGTTATTCTTGATGTTTCTGCAAAGGCATTTTTTAGATGATATTGACATTTAAGTCAGTAGACTTTGAGGAAAGCAGATTGCCCTCCCTACTGTGGGTGTGTCTGACTGGTCAGTGGAAGGTCTTAGTAGAAGACGGGCCTCCCTGGCCTGTGGACTAAAACTGAATCATCATGTCTTCCCTGGGTCTCTGGCCTGCTGGTCTACCCTGCAGTTTGGAGACTTGCCAGCTTCCACAGTCACGTGATCCAATTCCTTAAGATAAATCTCTCTCTCTGTCTCTCTGTGTACACACACACACACACACACACCATCTGTAGGTTCTGTTCTCTGGAGAACCCAGACTAATCCACTTAGTGACAGTAGCTTTACCCCTTCCTTCTTTCTCACAAGGTTGCAAACCTCTGGTCCAAGTGTGTCCTACTCACCTTTGCAATCTTCCATCCCTGCACAGGGAAGATGCACAGTCATGTTTGTTGAGAAAAACAAATTAGGTTGCTGTTTTTTTCATTTTTATTATATTCCTAGTTTCTTTTCCCTTTTTGACCAGAATTTTATATGTATCCAGCTCAATGACAATCAGTATTCATTAGTGATGTCCTTGATGCAATGACGTTTTAAAGATTATCTCATGAATCTACACAATAGGTGGAATTATGCTCAGTGTAACTTTGAAGCTGTGTCTGTGGCTTTTCTTCTGTAATTGGTAGTCATCTCTGGTGCGTGAAGTATTGCCCAGCATTTCATGTAAATTAGAGTTTATTTGTAGAGTATTCAGAGAGGCAACCTGAAGTTATTAATGGCATACAGAGCAGGAGAGGGCATGGAATTTCTGACCTTTGTTTTCAGTTAGAACAGGAAACGCTAAGCTGGCACTATTTTTGTGAAATGAAGTTCAGGGCCACACACCTGTTCTTGTTGAAGGTGTGTGTTTTTCACTGTCATCCTGGTAAACGAGAGACCTGAGCTGAGAATACCTGTCTCAGGTAAAGAGCACCGACCTCGGCCGCTCTGCCTAATGGACTAAAGTGCCGTGAGTTAACTATCCTCGGCATTATTTGCCTGGATGGATGTGTGTTGAGTAAATGGTGACAGGCTGCTCACAGCTCTGAGAGTGCCGTTTTGCACTGCAGAGTGTAACATGTCTGGTCACAGAGAGCAAGACCTTTGATAGGTGACAGTGATGATGGTGGTGGTGGTGAATCCAAGGGCCCTTTTCCTACTCCTTTCTTCATGAGCAGCTGAATATGTGTTTGTATATAGTGAAGCTGAGTGTGTATGAATACGTATGTACATAGTGATGGAGGCCTGAATATATCTGCCAACGTAACTTGCTGTGCAATCAGTTTGTTCCCTTCCCAAAAACATCTTGCTCTGATTGGTTACCTAGATTTCAAATTTCTATAAGTAAATATGACAGACACTTGACTTGTATTTCCTTGAGGTGGATTTTGTCATGAATCTTAGTCAATGCTTCCTCCCTCCACCAGAAGAACGGAATTTTCAGATAACAGAATTTTTAATGAAAACAAAACAAATAGGCACCATTCTGGTTTTTGTAATCTCGAAGATATTTAAAACCAAGAATTGTATTACAGAGTTTTAGTTTATCTCCTCTCCTTTTATCTTTTTTCCCTACGTGTTATTTTCACTAATTCACTGAGTTTTTTTTCTAACTTTGTCCTGAGATCATTCATCTTTTATTTACCCTTTATTAGTTTGCGTGACTATTGAAGTCGTCAGTGTGTTGGTTGTTCTTTCAACTTTTTATGTCGTTTTATCTCATTTCTCCCCATCTACTCACCTAAATGTTGGTGCATTCCTGACCGTGTTTTTTTTCTTTTTTTTGCCAGTATCTTCAGCATGTAATATTCATGCCAAAATATGTTTGGTTTCTATTTCTGATTGAATTTTTACTTTTTCAAGTTTCCAGGGTTCTCTCTATTTTTCTGACCTCTATTAGGAAAATGGTGGGGAAAAAATAGACTTTGGAGTCTGAGTATTTGGGTTTGAATCTTTGGTCAAGTTGCTTCTTTAATGCCCTAGTTTTTTGTGGGTCTTAGTGCATAGAGTTATTGTAAATTGTAGGTTTACACTTGACATATAGTCAGTAGTTTAGATGCATTACTTACCATTATTGTTTTTATTGTTTAAAACAGCTGATTGCTTGTTCCAGTTCTTTTTGATAAAACATGGTTTTTGCCTCTGAAAATGATTTAGTTTTATTTCACATTTTTCCAGCGGTAGTTAATTTGTGATAAACAAAGGGTATGATGACTTGTGAAATCATTTTCTTTATTTTATAGTCATATTTGTATGTACTGCTTTATGTATGCCCTGCACATAATTAATGCTCAACACGTTTTTAGGACTCTGTTGCAGTGCTAACAGCTGTATTATATTTTGTGTAAATTTAGCGTCATATCATTAATTTGCCAACAATATTTTTTCAATCTTTCTATAAACAACGTCATCAAGTATTTTTGCGCTCTGTTTATTTGGAGGGCATGATGCTAGACAATTCCGTGAATAATAATAAAAGCCAAGGCTTCCTTAACGCTCAGTACTCGCAAGCGTTGCTCTAAGTGCTTGGGCAGATCAGAGTTCTTATAATAACCTCGCAAAGCTGGACCTGTTCTGATTTGTATTTCGCAGATGAGTAAACTGACCACAGAAAGGTTCCTTGGCTTTGGCAAAAGTCCCATCGATATAGTGACCTAGCAGGGCTTCAAGCAATGCGTCTGGCTTTGGATTCTGTGCCTTTAACAATTATTCTCTATTTCTACCAAAGTGCAGAGGCCCTGTTCTCGGGGAGTTTCCCGTCCATCCTGCTACCGTGTTTTAATCTATTCCAGAATCTACTTTTGTAGAAATGAGCACATGCAGTTTCCTGACTTTTTTTGCTTTCTACTTTGGGACACAAATTTGTTCAGAGCGTATATGGTGATGAAAGTTTTTCATCTGATAAAATCTTCACTGTTCATCATTTTTTTTTGTTTTCAATTTTTGTTAGTTTAGTATAATGTGTAGACTGTGTTTACATTCTAATGGGTTAATTTGGGCAAGTTTTTTTTTTTAAGTTCGGTAAATGTAAGCTTATCCTTTTTCGCTCTACCTTTACTGTGACAGTGCTGGGTCTTCAGCGTTCAGCCCCTTCTCTGAAATATCTCTTTGATTTGTAGTGAGAATTGAGAGGTAATCATCACTGAAAGTGAGATTAAAGCAACAAAAATTCCACGAAGCAGAGTTCATTAGTAGGGTGGCATTTCACAGAAAGTTTTTAAGCAAATACGAAGCTGTCATGAGCATGTATGTCTCAGGATTGACATTTATAGTTCAAGATAATGATGATGAAAATAACCTGTCTTTCCAGCACCTCTGTCTCTGTCCCCTGGAGGTGTGGGTACCTGTCTGTGCAGGTACAGGAGTGAGGGTGTGCTCTCCGCCTCACGGTTCGTCCTGTCCTTATCCTACAGGACAGCAAATAATTACCCTCCTGAATGGAACAAAAGGCAGAGGGAGGGAGAAGTTGCCAAGCTGGGACATCCCACTCATCTCCTCTGCCCTTGGACTGGGAATTTATTTCACCACTGGGTCCCTGGTTCACGAGACTTTGGACTCAGACCGAATTGTGTCATTGGCCTTCCTGGGTCTCCAGTTTGCAGATGACAGATCTTTGGAGTTCTCAGCCTCCGTAATCATGCGAGCTGATTCCTCATAACAAATGTGTATGTCTTCTGATTATCTGGAGAATCCCACGAACACAACAGATTCTTTAACTCTTTCACCTTTGCTTGCTGTGACTTGAGAGGTTATCGTAAAAACACACCCCAAAATCCTTTCCTGCAGCAAGGTGACTCAGTCCCTGACTTTGAGTTCATCTTTTAGTCGCTGAATTTTCACAAGTATCTGAAATGGAAAGGTACTAAAAGGACATAAAACAAATCTGATATGATCCTTGTCTCGGAAGGACTTATAATAAAGTTCCCAGGTTACCGTGAGCAGAAGGTGTCTTCTCATTCAGAGGAGATCATGTAAGGTTGGGGGGTATCAGACGCAGCTTCATGGTGAAGATGATGCTTAAACTTTAGGCAGCTGGGAGAGCACGGGTTTCCCTGCGTTCGGTCACACTTACTTGTGTACTATGCTCCAGGTTCTAGAAAACTGGAAGGCAAGGCCATTCAGGATACATCTGGGGATATAATGGAGCATTCCATTGGTTTGGTGTTTACTCAAGGAAAAGCCAGTATCCAGGGGGAAGAGTAAAACCAGGCTGCATCTAAACTTGATGGGCTTGAATGCCAGTAAAGGGGCCTTGGTAAAGTCTGGAGGAATTGGATGAGCGTGAACATTTCTGAGCTTTGGAAAATTTAAGAATAGTGTGTAAGATGGATTAGAGACAGGATGAGAGAAAAAGTAGGTGACGGCATATCGAGATCCAAGGTAACTAATACCTTGGTGGTTTGTGCAGCCACTGTTTAATTCAATTAAAGTCTTCTGTTCTGATTATTTTTTTTAATGAGGTGGTTGAACTAATTTTTTAGGAGGCTTAATCCACTTTTTAAATTTCCTCCTTTTGATTAATTATGAATTTGTAAGAACTCAGAGAGAGACATTAATACAATGAACCTTGGCTATATTTCACCACAGGGTTCGTAAATCACTTCATGGAGAATTGTAAAATTTAGGAAAATTCTTCGTAGCAAGTTTATTTTAGTTCACCTGATTTTTCAAACTCCATTTGTGACGTATGGCACTTGGTGTTGGGGCATGTTAAAGAAGAGAGACAACTGCATTTATCAAAACAATAATGACACAGTTGTGTAAGTTCCGATTTACAGAACATGAAAAGCTGTGTCTTCCCTCCTCAGCCAATACAGGCTGCTTTTTGATGATGGAATGAAGGACTACTTGTGTTTTTTCATCCTGGTGTACTACTGAATCCCGACAAGAACATCTCTTGCTCTTACTATTTATGTTAATCAAATTGCACGATGCACCCTGATTAAAAGGAACATTTAGACCAATCTTGGGATGATGAGCAGGGGTTGGTTGTAGAATGCAAGTTCTAGGCAGGTTGACATCTGACTATGAAAGGGTTTCAGTGATTTGAAACTTCAGTCATATGTCTGTACCTCACTTTCTCAAAAATATTTCTCTGCTTATGTGGTGAGTAAGAGGCTCTACAAGGATGTCACCAGGCAATTGTCAGCTCCAAGAAACAGTTTCAGTAACTATTTATGGCCCGCAGGTGGTGCTGCAAACAGACATGCACTGAAACATACCGCATTCTTTCTCTAGTGCATGCATGTCCTGTTGCACTGCATTATGTTTCTTCAACATCTGGCCCTTAGTGGCCTTGTCTGATCTGAGCAGTGACTTGCTTCTCAGGACACATGTACTTCTGTTAGGTGATTGTTTCTGTTCTGGAGTTTCCAAGATAATCAATAATAAAGTGTCTATTTCATTAGAGAAATAGGCATTTACTACCCGAATCCAAACTATAGTCAAATATTTTTCATTTTTCTTTTATGGAGAAAGGTATAACTTATGCAATTCTAACCACCGTGCTCTAGAGAAGCATCCTTTTGCTGTCCTAGATCCTATAGCTACTGAGCCCGGTCAACAGCGGTTTTCTCAATGCTGGAGACCCCTTTTCTCCTCGTTCGCAACTGTGGTGAGGGAGTGACCCATGTCTAAGCAAAGCTGACTTGAAGGTGCAGAGGTCGTGGAGGACCAGACTCACTGTGCAAGCGTGGGAGACGCCCTCCAAGATAGAGTCTGTCTGTGTTTCAGATGAGATGAAATTCACTGCTCCAGTTTGGTGAGTTCCAGTTTTCATAAAATATGCACCAAAGTGCTCTAAAAATTAAGAATACTTCAAGCAAGTCTTAAAGATGTGTAAAAAGAAGTGTATGCTGGAAGAAAAGAATATTCTTTGAATGTATTTAGTATTCATTCAATATATTTCAGTATCTAGGTCAAATTGATTGGACTTGGGACGTCAGAATCAAATGAGAGATGCAGAGGTTGAGAAAGGAATGTTTGGAGGAGAAAATGATAACAACAATGATAACTCCGATTCTGTTTGGTAACATATATAACATTTCATTTCAAAAAAACAATATTTCTACAATTACTCTAGCCATTGCATTAGGTTCTGCGTTTTAATTCAGATGAAGTAAGAGAGGGTTCTTGGTGTTAAGCACATGACCGTCTTAGGGGAGAGAGAACACCCACGGGAAGTGTTTCTAGAACACTTCACTAGAAATCCCAATTTTCCGTTGCTAGACTGTGAGGCTGCTTCCTCTTTGAACACATTAAGATCATCCATTAGTTCAAGTTTTTATATTGTTATACTGGGAAGTATGCTGTTTTCCGAAGTGAATGACTATAGCTTCCAAAATTTTAAATCATCCAGTTCTCTTTTTGTTCCTGTCTAGAAGCACTGGCCAAACTCCATTAGCAAAGCATAAAAACTAAACACTGATAATACAAATTACCAAGATCACCGTAGATCTCCAAACGGAGGTCAAGAAAGTAAGACAGCCACCAGAACAATGTTAATTAGTGAGCTTAGATCTCCATGTGAGTAGAGTTCTTTTCTATATTGTTAGCTTATTTGACCTCTCAACAATTCTATGAGATAGGCAGATAAATTAAAACAGCTTTTTTTCTAGAAGGGGAATCTATATTCCCAAGGAAGTCTGGTTAAAAAGTAGTAAAATTAGCCTCAGGCCTTTTGATTTCAGATGTCTTGCTCTTTCAGCCATTTCTCAGGATGAGTCATAAGGGATTTTTTATTTTTTATTTTGGTGCCAGTAGGAGAGCCTCAGCCTGGAATTGGAGAGCACAGCCCTCGCAGGCCAGGTCAGCGACTTCCTAGTGGTGTGGCCCTGTGGCTCCCTTCACCAACTGTAAAAGAGCTTAAACTAGATAATTTTCAGCTGTTAACACTTGGTGATTCTATTCAAAATAATTTAAGAGGTTTCAGAAAAAATTACACCTACAATAATATATTTTATTGATGAAAGTGTCCCAGGATGTATTCTGAAGACGTTAGTTTCACATATGTCAATATATATTAGGTCATAAAAGAGCTTTATGGGTGATTTGGTTTGGGATACGCAGGGTGGAACAAAATTAGACATACTTTTATTTGTGGTAGAATCCACAGTCACTGAAACAGAAGAATGCAGAGGGAGACTGGAAAAGAGCACATGGGACGAACACATGAGCACATCAGGAAGGCATCACGGGCACCTTCTGGGTGAGACGGTCCAGAGGGTGCATCCTGGGAAGACCCATCCCAGCCAGTATCTCCCCGTACCCTGTCTCTTCCAATATGGTTTTGAGGGGGCTAATGGCTAAAGACTGTGCATTTAAAGACATCTTTGGTGGAATAAGAATTAAAGAAGATTCTTCCCAAATATAACTACAAGCGTAAAATTTAGAATGTCTTCATTCATAATCTCCTCAGCTGTTGAGATTATTTTAGTTCTTTATTTATGACAGCGTTGGATGAAAGGATTTCTGACGTTTCCTGGAATTTCATCCTGAGAATCCCTGACTTAATTAGCTTAGCGTGCTTTCTGATGTTGACATTATGATACAAACCCATTAAATTAAATCTCCCAGGGTAAAGATTTTAGTTAATCACCAGGAATTACACAACCGCCTTTGCCTTCCAGATCACTGGAGCTGTGATGGGTAGTTGCGTTGGTGCACAGTCTCCACAACTCCTGAGGGTGTTTTTCCTTGTTACCATTTTCACCATAAGAAATCTGTGAAGCTGGCCTGAGTGTGTCTGGCATTCCCAGGCCACCTGAGAGAGCTCACCAGTGACTAAGAGAAACGTTCTCCGTGCCCTAAATCACAGGCAGTCCCAGGAAGGGGGCACTTTCCTTCAGTGTGGTGCTGAGGTTAGGGTTATCCTGTTTAAAACGGTATCACTGTGTGTCTGCAATACCTCAGAGACAGATTTACACATGAAAAGCCTCAATTTGTTGATACATAATTTGAAAAAATTTTGTCCTCGTTTCTGACTAATGGAACTTGTCATGTTGCCTTCTTTCAGCATTTTTTCCTCTTTTTTGTATTTCTGTTCCTGTTGGTGGTGGGGTGCATGGCATTGCTTCATTTACTTTTCAATTAACAGCTTCTTTACAAAGTATACTTGCTTCTTGAGTTATTTCTTATTATTATTTCAAAAGTTGGGAAGGAGAGAGAATTGGAAAGATGATCTGGTACCATTTCTGTCAGCTATTATTAATCTCAAGATTCACAGCCCAGTTCACCATAGAGCAATGATTCATCCAGAGGTACCTTGCAATCAGTGCAAATTTAATTGGATTTTACATCTTTTTTAGGGGAAAGTAAGGCCTTCTTTGAAGCTCAGTGTGTGAATACTTATGTGGCACACAGAAAGGAATGGGAAGGGAAGCTCTCTTTTTGTAAAGTGAGGTATAACATTATTCAGGTGCCTTTGATAAAGACTGGAAGAGTTGCAAGGCAAGCACTCACTTATTCCTATGTTTTTGCATTTTTATATTTATTTCCAAAATCTTACCTGATGTTTTCCAGGCCATGAGGCTGAATAGGGCAGACTGCTTACTATTTTCATGAACCTGACCTCCCAGGGGGTCCAAGAGGGACCGGGAACATGAAATAAGCAAATGGAAAGATAAAAACATGACACTGATGAACGTGATGCAGAGAATTTTACAATATCAGGAAAAAAGGAAAGCGACAAACTCGTCCAGGAAGGCTTTTCCGGGAAGGGAAGACCTCAACCGAGACGTAACTGCAGAACAAAGCCAGCTCTGTGATGGGGAAGCTTCAGGGGCAGCAGGAGGGGCAGTGGCAACGCCAAGGACGGGGTCCCCACCCGATTCTAAGTACCACCGAAGCCACCAGCAGGGTCTCGGCAAGATTCAGTGGCACAATTCCATTCCTCTTGTCTGGGTCTCGTGGGCAAAGAGAAATGCAGCAACAGGAAGGCAGCTCGGAGTCCGGGATGTGGCTCTGGTCGCTGCCCCACTGGGCACGAGCTCAGGCTTTGCACGAGGATGTGCTGGTAGGAAACGCGAGCCTGACTTAGTCGTGAGGCGAGGTGTGGGGAAGCTCACCCAGGTCAGAGGAGGGGGACCAGAGTGAGAGAGGAGGTGGGCCGGGAGTGGAAGCTTAGGCTCCGGAGGGTGAAGGGAGGGAGGGCCTCGAGTCCTCTGCACCCAGCACTAACCACAGGCCCATGACTGCGAGACCTCTTCACCCCTTGAATGGCACCCATGCGTGTTTTACACCATTTTCTTCCACCATAATAAATATCAGTCAGATGAAAGGAACAGTAAAGAAGATGCAGGGACTGTACTTTTCTGTTCTCACTCTGAATGCAGAACCCTGCAGTGGAGAAAGAGGGGTCCTGAGGCTGTTAATCCCACCCCTCCTCTGGGCCTGTGAGGATGCGCACCCCGGGAGGCTGTGCTGGGTCCTCCTGACGCCCCTGTTCAGTACTAATTGTATCTGTTTTTATACCAAGTTAATAATCTGTATAGATTATACATCTACATAAGAACACTTACAAAAGAAAACTGAAGTAGGAGAAGACAACACAGGAGTGGCACGTGCCGACAGGCGCTGCTGAGGCCGAGGGGCTGGGAGGCCCTTCTGCTGGGGACCAGGAAGGGCCTGCCTCCGGGAGGAGCCGCCCCCGGGGATTCCAACGGGCCACTGACCTTGCCTGGGAGGGAGACGAACAACACACATGCGTCCTCCCCTCGCCTCTACCGTCTCCCGCGCCGTCAGAGCGCCCGCTGCCGCCCTTTCCTTTCCTGCCTCGACAGGGGCATCTGATGCTCCAGCACCACCTCACAGAGCACCCCCCCCCCCGCCCCGGGTGCCAAGGTCGGGCCTGCGTGTGGCCTGTGCGCCCTGCACCCTCGCTCTGTCTCCTGCTGGTGCTGAGGTGCTGGAACGCAGGTGCTGTCTGGATGGAGACCAGGCCCGGAGGAGCCGGTCCCTCTGCACGGACGCCTGGGAGTCTGCGTCCTGATCGCGTCACAGGCAGAAGGCAGCGAGGGAGGAAATCACAGCCAAGGTCAATAGAAGAGAAGGTTGGAAAACGCAGTTAGAAGACAGGAAACAGCCGGCCTCGGAGGCGGAGACACACCTTGGCCGGGACAGCAAGGGGGTTCAGGAGGCCCTACACGTGCTCCCTAAGAAGCGGCTTGCCGGCTGGGTGCCCCTGGGCAGGTGATCGCTAGTCCCCGCCTCTCTGTAACGGGAGGTGTAACCATCAGGTGACAAAGACGTTCGGAGCGTCGTCTGTGTCAAGAGTGGATGCGGCACACAGAGCAGCTCAGACGCTGTGCGGCCCCACGTGGGCTGGTCCGTGGCCTCCACCCCTGGCTGTGGGCACTGCGCTCCTCTTCCTCCAGGGCAGCCTCCCGTGTCGCTGCTCCGGCCGGACCTTTTCTCGTTCCTCTGGCCCCGGACCCTGTCTTCATCTGTCTTCACGCGTAGCTCCTGGGGCCCGCTGTACTCGGGTCCCTGGCCGGGTCTGGCTTGTCCGGGCTCATGGACGGCACCTCACAGACCAAAGGACGGACTGCCTGTCTCTCTACGTTGCAGGCTTGGTGTGGCAGGGCCTGTTCATCAGCGGCCTGGGCGGGGCTGGGGGGCGGCGAGGGGCCGCTCTGCGTATGGGCTGAACGTCCAGCAAGACAACCGTGCAGCATCCACACTCGCAACCAGGCGTCTGTCATGTATAGCTGTGGACGCATGTGTGCATGTGCGTGAATGTGAGTGCATGTAACGCATGTTTGTGCATGTATGCATGCGTGTGTATGTGTGTGCGGACAACCTGGGGTACGTAATGGTTATATCTGCAGATTCTTTGGGGAAAACTCTATCCTCGTAAAAGACTTGCTGTTAAAAAAAGCACCACTGGGCCCATGTCGAAGGCATGCGATCCCTGAATACTGCTTGACAGACACACTGCTTTCTGTCCGGGCAGGAGGCGGCCGTAAGCCCTTGAAACGCAAGTGAACAGAGCAAGTGAACCAGGGTCCTTCCTGTCCTTTGATTCAGTCCTTTGAACAGATACATTTTGCACCTGCATTTTCTGGATAATCACCCTAAATTTTCACTTGCTTTGCTGTGGAACTCTGACCATCATGTCAGATTATAAATAATGCCTCTTTTAAGAAAAATTTTAACTGTGGTAGAAAACACATCAAAATTCACCACTGTTAGTGCAGCCGTGTCAGGAATAAATTGTTACGCAACCCGTGTCTGTGATCCAGAACTTTTTATCTTGAAAACGTGAGGCTCCTCACGCAGCAAACTCCCACTCCCGACCCGCGCCCGCAGCATCCTGTACTCTTTCTACTTTAATTACGGCCGCCTGACCCTGTGGGGACCCTGAGTACTGGACCAGTGACCGTCCCCCTGACAGTCTGTCCCCCTGAGACCCTCTCGGTGGACAGAGCTCCGAGCAGACGGACCTCTCCGCGTGGGCCGTGTGGACCTTCGGGGCCGATGCTCCCACAGGCGCCCCGCCCCGCCCCCTGCCCAGGCCCCGCCCCTGCCACAGCCCCGCCCCCTACCCCGGCTCCACCCCCCGCCCCCGAGCTCCCGCCCGTGGCGCCACCCCGCCTGGCCTCACACCTGGCAGCACGAGCTACCGGACATTTTCCTATGAAAACATGTTCTTGAATTACACTCGGGGGAGGCTAGAATAAACTTCATTTCAGGCACCGTTTGGTGAGCGGTGCCGGGGGGCGAAAAGTTCCCTGTGCACGTCCTTAAGGAAATGTGTCCCAACACTGAGGAAACACTGACTTCGGCTGGCGCTCAGTCACAGGCTGGACACACTCATGGTTTCCATCATGGCTTTCTTGCTATTGCTTGGGGAAGAAGAGAAAACTTCCGAGAAGAAGGGTACTTCTGAAGGAGTGGCTTCCTACCATTCGCCTCGTCTCTCCCCTGCCCTCGAGGCGCGGAGCGGGGCTGGAGGCGCCTCCCTCGGCTGCGGACCCGCGCGCTCCGGCTTCAGGCTCCGGTAGGTGGTCGCGTTCCGTCTCGCGGGTCCGGGCGTCGCGGGCGGCGGCGCCGGCTGTCCCGCCCGCGGAGACGCCCCGTCACTGACAGAAGCGCGCTCGGTGCGTGTGTGCGCGTCTCACGGGTCCTGTGACGTGTCCCTCGTCCTTCCAGCCGCCCGGCTCTCTGCTTCCCGTGAAGAAACTACGTGCGTTTGTACAGAACCAACCCTTGTGCCCTCGGGCTTTGCGGGGATCAGCGTCCCTGAAGTTGTCCGCGGCGGCGCTGACGTCGGGAGACGCGGGGACCCGGGAGGCGGTGGGCCGGGCGGGGCGGGGCCGCGTCGACGGGTCGGGTTCGCGCTGCTGGCGCCGGCGCGGGGCTCCTGCTGCTCCGCAGCTGTGTGTCTGTGAAGGGCAGTAACCGGGAGAATGTCAGTGCTTCTTTAGAAAAGGCTGGTTTCACTGGGGAGGTCCTGGGGCGAGTTCCGGGTCCCAGCGGGTGGGGCCGCGATCCCAGGGCATCCCGTCCCCGGGAAGGGAGACGCGCGGGAGATGCGAGGGCGGGAAGGACGCGGGGTTACAGCCGCGTAGACGCGCGCACACGCCGCGTGGGTGATACGTGTGTACACGTAACGTATAATAACTGACGTGCGTTTCTAGCCGTGCGGACGCGCGCACACGCTGCGTGGGTGATACGTGTGTACACGTAACGTATAATCAGCGTGCGTTGCTGGCCATGTGGAGGCGCGCACGCCGCGTGGGTGATACGTGTGTACACGTAACGTATAATCAGCGTGCGTTTATAAGCGTGCGGACGCATGCACACTGCATGTGTGATATATATTTATATGTAATATGTAATAAACAGCGTGTGTGTTCATACATATCAAATGACAGGCACGTGACAAAGGGCTAGAATTTTCCCTTCTCTCCTACTGACCTGGAGGAAACAGGTGACTCGGTCTGGTCTACATTATGTCCCGTCTGGTTTTATTTGAGAAACAGCATCAAATGGACGCATATTGGGTCACATTTATGTCCAGTGATTAACACCCCAGGGTCAGGATTAAACCACAAGAGGCAGGAGATGTGGTTCAGTCCGTGTAACTCCATTCAAATAAGTTGGGAAGGTATTAATTTCTAAGTAAAAGGCCCTTAATAGTGTGCTCTCCGCTTTAATGCGGTTTTTCAAAGGCTGAAAAGCTGTTTAGGTAAGACTTGAACCTCCATAAATACTGGCTCTTCTCACGCTTCCCCGAGGAGATGCCTCGGGGAGAGGAGCGTTTATACCCGCGGGTTCGGGGCCGTGAACCGTCCATTTCTCCACACTCCCGCAGTCACTTTGGTGCCTGGCAGCTTGTCCTTGACGGGTAATTATACTTTATGGAAACTTAACCCCAACTGACAAGGGAAAATTTTAACACAGAAGTTTTCTGATTAGTCTCTGTTAAGGAGATAGCTGTGGAAACATCAGGTGTAGAGGTCAGATAATTTGTAATTAAAAGTTCAAATAACCTTTTTGTAAAATCATGCATTTATTTTTTTGTTTTTCTGAAATCGTACATTTAATGTGACTCACGTGTACGGTATTGTTTATTCCTTTTAAAATATTTGTATTCACTATTTATTTTTAGTGAAGTTTAGTTGATATACAGTGTTGTGTTAGTATCAGGTGTACAGCACAGTGACTCAGTTATACATATACATATATACATATTCTTTTTCAGATCCTTTTCCCTTATACAAGATATTGAGTAGAGTTCCCTGTGCTATACAGTAGGTCCTTGTTGTTTATCTATTTTATATATGTCAATCCCAAATTCCTAATTTATTGTTTATTCTGAGTTCAATAAAAAGACTAAATTCAGACATTTGATACAAGGAATATGCATGTTATATATTTAAGGAATCCTTTATTTTCTTTTTGAATCTCTAAATACTTTAATCTTATTGGCCTTGTATTATTGAGAAATGTATGAGGTACATGAACTTGAATAAGTAGGTGAAGTAGCATGTGTGAGATAAAGGGGGTCACGATGGTGCTAAGTGGCCAGTAACTTACTGTTTGTGCCTTTCTGACACAAACCCATCTGCTGAGGGAGACACAAACCTTCTCATTGTAGAAGAAACCACCGAGGCTCCAGCACAGGTTGTCTGTGTCCTGGTGCTTTTAGAAGGTTTGCAGGAGAGCAGTGTAGCAGGAAACCAGTTATCAGACTTGCAGTCCTTTACCCCCCTCCACAGTGTGCAGAGAACTCTGCTCCACTTGAGACTTGGAACTTTAGTGCAGTTTTTTTTTAATTAATTAATTTTTATTTTGGGCTGCATTAGGTCTCCGTTGCTGCGCGTGGGCTTTCTCTAGTTGCAGTGAGTGGGGGCTACTCTCTGTTGTGTTGCGCAGCCTTCTTATTGCGGTGGCTTCTCGTTGTGGAGCACGGGCTCTAGGTGCGCGAGCTTCAGTAGTTGCAGCACGCGGGCTCAGTAGTTGTGGCTCGCGGGCTGTAGAGCGCAGGCTCAGTAGTTGTGGCTCACGGGCTTCGTTGCTCCGCGGCATGTGGGGTCTTCCTGGACCAGGGCTTGAACCCGTGTCCCCTGCATTGGCAGGCAGATTCCTAACCACTGTGCCACCGGGGAAGTCCTCTACTTCAGTTTTATTCATGAGGAGATTTGACCACAGTGAGTTGAATGGGGTGGGCTGTTGCCCTGAGGCCCTGCTGGGACATGCTTTGGGCTTGTGCAGATTCCCTGTGTCACTGGGAGGGCAGTTCTGTCCTATTCCCTTCCAACCCACTTTTCTCTGACTCCAC